>NC_091759.1:23497624-24097624 GCF_043380555.1 Nothobranchius furzeri | reverse complement strand
ATACATTTTTAGGACACATACTGTAGTATGATATTATTTATACATTTTTAGGACACATACTATAATATGATATTATTTATACATTTTTAGGACACATACTATAGTATGATATTATTTTTACCTTTTTTGGACACATACTAAAGTATGATATTATTTATATATTTTTAGGACACATACCTTAGTATGATATTATTTATACATTTTTAGGACACATACTGTAGTATGACATTATTTATACATTTTTAGGACACATACTATAGTATGCAATTATTTTTACATTTTTTAGGACACATACTATAGTATGATTTATTTATACATTTTTAGGACACATACCTTAGTATGATATTATTTATACATTTTTAGGACACATACCTTAGTATGATATTATTTATACATTTTTAGGACACATACCTTAGTATGATATTATTTATACATTTTTCGGACACATACTATAATATGATATTATTTATACATTTTTAGGACACATACTATAGTATGATATTATTTTTACATTTTTTGGACACATACTAAAGTATGATATTATTTATACATTTTAAGGACACATACCTTAGTATGATATTATTTATACATTTTTAGGACACATACTGTAGTATGACATTATTTATACATTTTTAGGACACATACTATAGTATGCAATTATTTTTACATTTTTTAGGACACATACTATAGTATGATATTATTTATACATTTTTAGGACACATACCTTAGTATGATATTATTTATACATTTTTAGGACACATACCTTAGTATGATATTATTTATACATTTTTAGGACACATACTATAATATGATATTATTTATACATTTTTAGGACACATACTATAGTATGATATTATTTATACATGTTTAGGACACATACCTTACTATGATATTATTTATACATTTTTAGGACACAGAGTAGAGTATGCAATTTTTTTAACATTTTTTAGGACACATACTATAGTATGATATTATTTATACATTTTTAGGACACATACCTTAGTATGATATTATTTATACATTTTTAGGACACATACCTTAGTATGATATTATTTATACATTTTTAGGACACATACTATAATATGATATTATTTATACATTTTTAGGACACATACCTTAGTATGATATTATTTATACATTTTAGGACACATACTATAATATGATATTATTTATACATTTTTAGGACACATACTATAGTATGATATTATTTTTACATTTTTTGGACACATACTAAAGTATGATATTATTTATACATTTTTAGGACACATACTGTAGTATGATATTATTTATACATTTTTAGGACACATACTATAATATGATATTATTTATACATTTTTAGGACACATACTATAGTATGATATTATTTTTACATTTTTTGGACACATATTAAAGTATGATATTATTTATACATTTTTAGGACACATACCTTAGTATGATATTATTTATACATTTTTAGGACACATACTGTAGTATGATATTATTTATACATTTTTAGGACACATACTATAATATGATATTATTTATACATTTTTAGGACACATACCTTAGTATGATATTATTTATACATTTTCAGGACACATACTATAATATGATATTATTTATACATTTTTAGGACACATACGTTAGTATGATATTATTTATACATTTTTAGGACACATACTATAATATGATATTATTTATACATTTTAGGACACATACTGTAGTATGATATTATTTATACATTTTTAGGACACATACTATAATATGATATTATTTATACATTTTTAGGACACATACTATAGTATGATATTATTTATACATTTTTAGGACACATACTATAATATGATATTATTTATACATTTTTAGGACACATACCTTAGTATGATATTATTTATACATTTTAGGACACATACTATAATATGATATTATTTATACATTTTTAGGACACATACTATAGTATGATATTATTTTTACATTTTTTGGACACATACTAAAGTATGATATTATTTATACATTTTTAGGACACATACTGTAGTATGATATTATTTATACATTTTTAGGACACATACTATAATATGATATTATTTATACATTTTTAGGACACATACTATAGTATGATATTATTTTTACATTTTTTGGACACATATTAAAGTATGATATTATTTATACATTTTTAGGACACATACCTTAGTATGATATTATTTATACATTTTTAGGACACATACTGTAGTATGATATTATTTATACATTTTTAGGACACATACTATAATATGATATTATTTATACATTTTTAGGACACATACCTTAGTATGATATTATTTATACATTTTAGGACACATACTATAATATGATATTATTTATACATTTTTAGGACACATACTATAGTATGATATTATTTTTACATTTTTTGGACACATACTAAAGTATGATATTATTTATACATTTTTAGGACACATACTGTAGTATGATATTATTTATACATTTTTAGGACACATACTATAATATGATATTATTTATACATTTTTAGGACACATACTATAGTATGATATTATTTATACATGTTTAGGACACATACCTTACTATGATATTATTTATACATTTTTAGGACACATACTATAATATGATATTATTTATACATTTTAGGACACATACTATAATATGATATTATTTATACTTTTTTAGGACACATACTATAATATGATATTATTTATACATTTTTAGGACACATACCTTAGTATGATATTATTTATACATTTTTAGGACACATACTATAGTATGATATTATTTTTACATTTTTTGGACACATACTAAAGTATGATATTATTTATACATTTTTAGGACACATACTAAAGTATGATATTATTTATACATTTTTAGGACACATACTGTAGTATGATATTATTTATACATTTTAAGGACACATACCTTAGTATGATATTATTTATACTTTTTAGGACACATACTATAATATGATATTATTTATACATTTTTAGGACACATACTATAGTATGTTATTATTTATACATTTTTAGGACACATACTGTAGTATGATATTATTTATACATTTTTAGGACACATACCTTAGTATGATATTATTTATACATTTTTAGGACACATACTATAATATGATATTATTTATACATTTTTAGGACACATACGTTAGTATGATATTATTTATACATTTTTAGGACACATACTATAATATGATATTATTTATACATTTTTAGGACACATACTGTAGTATGATATTATTTATACATTTTTAGGACACATACTATAATATGATATTATTTATACATTTTTAGGACACATACTATAGTATGATATTATTTTTACCTTTTTTGGACACATACTAAAGTATGATATTATTTATACATTTTTAGGACACATACCTTAGTATGATATTATTTATACATTTTTAGGACACATACTGTAGTATGACATTATTTATACATTTTTAGGACACATACTATAGTATGCAATTATTTTTACATTTTTTAGGACACATACTATAGTATGATTTATTTATACATTTTTAGGACACATACCTTAGTATGATATTATTTATACATTTTTAGGACACATACCTTAGTATGATATTATTTATACATTTTTAGGACACATACCTTAGTATGATATTATTTATACATTTTTCGGACACATACTATAATATGATATTATTTATACATTTTTAGGACACATACTATAGTATGATATTATTTTTACATTTTTTGGACACATACTAAAGTATGATATTATTTATACATTTTAAGGACACATACCTTAGTATGATATTATTTATACATTTTTAGGACACATACTGTAGTATGACATTATTTATACATTTTTAGGACACATAATATAGTATGCAATTATTTTTACATTTTTTAGGACACATACTATAGTATGATATTATTTATACATTTTTAGGACACATACCTTAGTATGATATTATTTATACATTTTTCGGACAAATACCTTAGTATGATATTATTTATACATTTTTAGGACACATACCTTAGTATGATATTATTTATACATTTTTAGGACACATACTATAATATGATATTATTTATACATTTTTAGGACACATACTATAGTATGATATTATTTATACATGTTTAGGACACATACCTTACTATGATATTATTTATACATTTTTAGGACACAGAGTAGAGTATGCAATTTTTTTAACATTTTTTAGGACACATACTATAGTATGATATTATTTATACATTTTTAGGACACATACCTTAGTATGATATTATTTAGACATTTTTAGGACACATACCTTAGTATGATATTATTTATACATTTTTAGGACACATACTATAATATGATATTATTTATACATTTTTAGGACACATACCTTAGTATGATATTATTTATACATTTTAGGACACATACTATAATATGATATTATTTATACATTTTTAGGACACATACTATAGTATGATATTATTTTTACATTTTTTGGACACATACTGTAGTATGATATTATTTATACATTTTTAGGACACATACTGTAGTATGATATTATTTATACATTTTTAGGACACATACTATAATATGATATTATTTATACATTTTTAGGACACATACTATAGTATGATATTATTTTTACATTTTTTGGACACATATTAAAGTATGATATTATTTATACATTTTTAGGACACATACCTTAGTATGATATTATTTATACATTTTTAGGACACATACTGTAGTATGATATTATTTATACATTTTTAGGACACATACTATAATATGATATTATTTATACATTTTTAGGACACATACCTTAGTATGATATTATTTATACATTTTCAGGACACATACTATAATATGATATTATTTATAGATTTTAGGACACATACGTTAGTATGATATTATTTATACATTTTTAGGACACATACTATAATATGATATTATTTATACATTTTAGGACACATACCTTAGTATGATATTATTTATACATTTTAGGACACATACTATAATATGATATTATTTATACATTTTTAGGACACATACTATAGTATGATATTATTTTTACATTTTTTGGACACATACTGTAGTATGATATTATTTATACATTTTTAGGACACATACTGTAGTATGATATTATTTATACATTTTTAGGACACATACTATAATATGATATTATTTATACATTTTTAGGACACATACTATAGTATGATATTATTTTTACATTTTTTGGACACATATTAAAGTATGATATTATTTATACATTTTTAGGACACATACCTTAGTATGATATTATTTATACATTTTTAGGACACATACTGTAGTATGATATTATTTATACATTTTTAGGACACATACTATAATATGATATTATTTATACATTTTTAGGACACATACCTTAGTATGATATTATTTATACATTTTCAGGACACATACTATAATATGATATTATTTATAGATTTTAGGACACATACGTTAGTATGATATTATTTATACATTTTTAGGACACATACTATAATATGATATTATTTATACATTTTAGGACACATACTGTAGTATGATATTATTTATACATTTTTAGGACACATACTATAATATGATATTATTTATACATTTTTAGGACACATACTATAGTATGATATTATTTATACATTTTTACGACACATACCTTAGTATGATATTATTTATACATTTTTAGGACACATACCTTAGTATGATATTATTTATACATTTTTAGGACACATACTATAATATGATATTATTTATACATTTTTAGGACACATACTATAGTATGCAATTATTTATACATTTTTAGGACACATACTGTAGTATGAAATTATTTATACATTTTTAGGACACATACTATAATATGATATTATTTATACATTTTTAGGACACATACTATAATATGATATTATTTATACATTTTTAGGACACATACTGTAGTATGACATTATTTATACATTTTTAGGACACATACTATAGTATGCAATTATTTTTACATTTTTTAGGACACATACTATAGTATGATTTATTTATACATTTTTAGGACACATACCTTAGTATGATATTATTTATACATTTTTAGGACACATACCTTAGTATGATATTATTTATACATTTTTAGGACACATACCTTAGTATGATATTATTTATACATTTTTCAGACACATACTATAATATGATATTATTTATACATTTTTAGGACACATACTATTGTATGATATTATTTTTACATTTTTTGGACAAATACTAAAGTATGATATTATTTATACATTTTAAGGACACATACCTTAGTATGATATTATTTATACATTTTTAGGACACATACTGTAGTATGACATTATTTATACATTTTTAGGACACATACTATAGTATGCAATTATTTTTACATTTTTTAGGACACATACTATAGTATGATATTATTTATACATTTTTAGGACAAATACCTTAGTATGATATTATTTATACATTTTTAGGACACATACCTTAGTATGATATTATTTATACATTTTTAGGACACATACTATAATATGATATTATTTATACATTTTTAGGACACATACTATAGTATGATATTATTTATACATGTTTAGGACACATACCTTACTATGATATTATTTATACATTTTTAGGACACAGAGTAGAGTATGCAATTTTTTTAACATTTTTTAGGACACATACTATAGTATGATATTATTTATACATTTTTAGGACACATACCTTAGTATGATATTATTTATACATTTTTAGGACACATACTATAGTATGATATTATTTATACATTTTTAGGACACATACCTTAGTATGATATTATTTATACATTTTTAGGACACATACCTTAGTATGATATTATTTATACATTTTTAGGACACATACTATAATATGATATTATTTATACATTTTTAGGACACATACCTTAGTATGATATTATTTATACATTTTAGGACACATACTATAATATGATATTATTTATACATTTTTAGGACACATACTATAGTATGATATTATTTTTACATTTTTTGGACACATACTATAGTATGATATTATTTATACATTTTTAGGACACATACCTTAGTATGATATTATTTATACATTTTTAGGACACATACTATAGTATGATATTATTTATACATTTTTAGGACACATACCTTAGTATGATATTATTTATACATTTTTAGGACACATACCTTAGTATGATATTATTTATACATTTTTAGGACACATACTATAATATGATATTATTTATACATTTTTAGGACACATACCTTAGTATGATATTATTTATACATTTTAGGACACATACTATAATATGATATTATTTATACATTTTTAGGACACATACTATAGTATGATATTATTTTTACATTTTTTGGACACATACTGTAGTATGATATTATTTATACATTTTTAGGACACATACTGTAGTATGATATTATTTATACATTTTTAGGACACATACTATAATATGATATTATTTATACATTTTTAGGACACATACTATAGTATGATATTATTTTTACATTTTTTGGACACATATTAAAGTATGATATTATTTATACATTTTTAGGACACATACCTTAGTATGATATTATTTATACATTTTTAGGACACATACTGTAGTATGATATTATTTATACATTTTTAGGACACATACTATAATATGATATTATTTATACATTTTTAGGACACATACCTTAGTATGATATTATTTATACATTTTCAGGACACATACTATAATATGATATTATTTATAGATTTTAGGACACATACGTTAGTATGATATTATTTATACATTTTTAGGACACATACTATAATATGATATTATTTATACATTTTAGGACACATACCTTAGTATGATATTATTTATACATTTTAGGACACATACTATAATATGATATTATTTATACATTTTTAGGACACATACTATAGTATGATATTATTTTTACATTTTTTGGACACATACTGTAGTATGATATTATTTATACATTTTTAGGACACATACTGTAGTATGATATTATTTATACATTTTTAGGACACATACTATAATATGATATTATTTATACATTTTTAGGACACATACTATAGTATGATATTATTTTTACATTTTTTGGACACATATTAAAGTATGATATTATTTATACATTTTTAGGACACATACCTTAGTATGATATTATTTATACATTTTTAGGACACATACTGTAGTATGATATTATTTATACATTTTTAGGACACATACTATAATATGATATTATTTATACATTTTTAGGACACATACCTTAGTATGATATTATTTATACATTTTCAGGACACATACTATAATATGATATTATTTATAGATTTTAGGACACATACGTTAGTATGATATTATTTATACATTTTTAGGACACATACTATAATATGATATTATTTATACATTTTAGGACACATACTGTAGTATGATATTATTTATACATTTTTAGGACACATACTATAATATGATATTATTTATACATTTTTAGGACACATACTATAGTATGATATTATTTATACATTTTTAGGACACATACCTTAGTATGATATTATTTATACATTTTTAGGACACATACCTTAGTATGATATTATTTATACATTTTTAGGACACATACTATAATATGATATTATTTATACATTTTTAGGACACATACTATAGTATGCAATTATTTATACATTTTTAGGACACATACTGTAGTATGAAATTATTTATACATTTTTAGGACACATACTATAATATGATATTATTTATACATTTTTAGGACACATACTATAGTATGATATTATTTTTACATTTTTTGGACATTTACTAAAGTATGATATTATTTATACATTTTAGGACACATACCTTAGTATGATATTATTTATACATTTTTAGGACACATACTGTAGTATGATATTATTTATACATTTTTAGGACACATACTATAATATGATATTATTTATACATTTTTAGGACACATACCTTAGTATGATATTATTTATACATTTTTAGGACACATACTGTAGTATGACATTATTTATACATTTTTAGGACACATACTATAGTATGCAATTATTTTTACATTTTTTAGGACACATACTATAGTATGATATTATTTATAAATTTTGAGGACACATACTATAGTATGATATTATTTTTACATTTTTTGGACACATACTGATGTATGATATTATTTATACATTTTTAGGACACATACTATAGTATGATATTATTTATACATTTTTAGGACACATACCTTAGTATGATATTATTTATACATTTTTAGGAAACATACTATAATATGATATTATTTTTACATTTTTTGGACACATACTAAAGTATGATATTATTTATACATTTTTAGGACACATACTATAGTATGATATTATTTATACATTTTTAGGACACATACCTTAGTATGATATTATTTATACATTTTTAGGACACATACCTTAGTATGATATTATTTATACATTTTTAGGACACATACTATAATATGATATTATTTATACATTTTTAGGACACATACTATAGTATGATATTATTTTTACATTTTTTGGACACATACTAAAGTATGATATTATTTATACATTTTTAGGACACATACCTTAGTATGATATTATTTATACATTTTTAGGACACATACTATAATATGACATTATTTATACATTTTTAGGACACATACCTTAGTATGATATTATTTATACATTTTTAGGACACATACTATAATATGATATTATTTATACATTTTTAGGACACATACTATAGTATGCAAATATTTATACATTTTTAGGACACATACTGTAGTATGATATTATTTATACTTTTTTAGGACACATACTATAATATGATATTATTTATACATTTTTAGGACACATACTATAGTATGATATTATTTTTACATTTTTTGGACACATACTAAAGTATGATATTATTTATACATTTTTAGGACACATACTAAAGTATGATATTATTTATACATTTTTAGGACACATACTGTAGTATGATATTATTTTTACATTTTTTGGACACATACTAAAGTATGATATTATTTATACATTTTAAGGACACATACCTTAGTATGATATTATTTATACATTTTTAGGACACATACTGTAGTATGACATTATTTATACATTTTTAGGACACATACTATAGTATGCAATTATTTTTACATTTTTTAGGACACATACTATAGTATGATATTATTTATACATTTTTAGGACACATACCTTAGTATGATATTATTTATACATTTTTCGGACAAATACCTTAGTATGATATTATTTATACATTTTTAGGACACATACCTTAGTATGATATTATTTATACATTTTTAGGACACATACTATAATATGATATTATTTATACATTTTTAGGACACATACTATAGTATGATATTATTTATACATGTTTAGGACACATACCTTACTATGATATTATTTATACATTTTTAGGACACAGAGTAGAGTATGCAATTTTTTTAACATTTTTTAGGACACATACTAAAGTATGATATTATTTATACATTTTTAGGACACATACCTTAGTATGATATTATTTATACATTTTTAGGACACATACCTTAGTATGATATTATTTATACATTTTTAGGACACATACTATAATATGATATTATTTATACATTTTTAGGACACATACCTTAGTATGATATTATTTATACATTTTAGGACACATACTATAATATGATATTATTTATACATTTTTAGGACACATACTATAGTATGCAATTATTTATACATTTTTAGGACACATACTGTAGTATGAAATTATTTATACATTTTTAGGACACATACTGTAGTATGATATTATTTATACATTTTTAGGACACATACTATAATATGATATTATTTTTACATTTTTGGGACACATACTAAAGTATGATATTATTTATACATTTTTAGGACACATACCTTAGTATGATATTATTTATACATTTTTAGGACACATACTGTAGTATGATATTATTTATACATTTTTAGGACACATACTATAATATGATATTATTTATACATTTTTAGGACACATACCTTAGTATGATATTATTTATACATTTTTAGGACACATACTGTAGTATGACATTATTTATACATTTTTAGGACACATACTATAGTATGCAATTATTTTTACATTTTTTAGGACACATACTATAGTATGATATTATTTATAAATTTTGAGGACACATACTATAGTATGATATTATTTTTACATTTTTTGGACACATACTGATGTATGATATTATTTATACATTTTTAGGACACATACTATAGTAGGATATTATTTATACATTTTTAGGACACATACCTTAGTATGATATTATTTATACATTTTTAGGAAACATACTATAATATGATATTATTTTTACATTTTTTGGACACATACTATAGTATGATATTATTTATACATTTTTAGGACACATACCTTAGTATGATATTATTTATACATTTTTAGGACACATACCTTAGTATGATATTATTTATACATTTTTAGGACACATACTATAATATGATATTATTTATACATTTTTAGGACACATACTATAGTATGATATTATTTTTACATTTTTTGGACACATACTAAAGTATGATATTATTTATACATTTTTAGGACACATACCTTAGTATGATATTATTTATACATTTTTAGGACACATACTATAATATGACATTATTTATACATTTTTAGGACGCATACCTTAGTATGATATTATTTATACATTTTTAGGACACATACTATAATATGATATTATTTATACATTTTTAGGACACATACTATAGTATGCAATTATTTATACATTTTTAGGACACATACTGTAGTATGATATTATTTATACTTTTTTAGGACACATACTATAATATGATATTATTTATACATTTTTAGGACACATACTATAGTATGATATTATTTTTACATTTTTTGGACACATACTAAAGTATGATATTATTTATACATTTTTAGGACACATACTAAAGTATGATATTATTTATACATTTTTAGGACACATACTGTAGTATGATATTATTTATACATTTTTAGGACACATACCTTAGTATGATATTATTTATACATTTTTAGGACACATACCTTAGTATGATATTATTTATACATTTTTAGGACACATACTATAATATGATATTATTTATACATTTTTAGGACACATACTATAGTATGATATTATTTTTACATTTTTTGGACACATACTAAAGTATGATATTATTTATACATTTTAAGGACACATACCTTAGTATGATATTATTTATACATTTTTAGGACACATACTGTAGTATGACATTATTTATACATTTTTAGGACACATACTATAATATGATATTATTTATACATTTTTAGGACACATACTATAGTATGATATTATTTATACATGTTTAGGACACATACCTTACTATGATATTATTTATACATTTTTAGGACACATACCTTAGTATGATATTATTTATACATTTTTTAGGACACATACTATAGTATGATATTATTTATACATTTTTAGGACACATACTATAATATGATATTATTTATACATTTTTAGGACACATACCTTAGTATGATATTATTTATACAT
This sequence comes from Nothobranchius furzeri, assembly GCF_043380555.1. Taxonomy (NCBI): domain Eukaryota; kingdom Metazoa; phylum Chordata; class Actinopteri; order Cyprinodontiformes; family Nothobranchiidae; genus Nothobranchius; species Nothobranchius furzeri. The sequence goes on along the minus strand of NC_091759.1, from coordinate 24,085,070 downwards.
TTTTAGGACACATACTATAATATGATATTATTTATACATTTTTAGGACACATACGTTAGTATGATATTATTTATACATTTTTAGGACACATACTATAATATGATATTATTTATACATTTTAGGACACATACTGTAGTATGATATTATTTATACATTTTTAGGACACATACTATAATATGATATTATTTATACATTTTTAGGACACATACTATAGTATGATATTATTTATACATTTTTAGGAAACATACCTTAGTATGATATTATTTATACATTTTTAGGACACATACTATAATATGATATTATTTATACATTTTTAGGACACATACCTTAGTATGATATTATTTATACATTTTTAGGACACTACTATAATATGATATTATTTATACATTTTTAGGACACATACTATAGTATGCAATTATTTAAACATTTTTAGGACACATACTGTAGTATGAAATTATTTATACATTTTTAGGACACATACTATAATATGATATTATTCATACATTTTTAGGACACATACTATAGTATGATATTATTTTTACATTTTTTGGACACATACTAAAGTATGATATTATTTATACATTTTTAGGACACATACCTTAGTATATTATTTATACATTTTTAGGACACATACTGTAGTATGATATTATTTATACATTTTTAGGACACATACTATAATATGATATTATTTATACATTTTTAGGACACATACCTTTGTATGATATTATTTATACATTTTTAGGACACATACTGTAGTATGACATTATTTATACATTTTTAGGACACATACTATAGTATGCAATTATTTTTACATTTTTTAGGACACATACTATAGTATGATATTATTTATAAATTTTGAGGACACATACTATAGTATGATATTATTTTTACATTTTTTGGACACATACTGATGTATGATATTATTTATACATTTTTAGGACACATACTATAGTATGATATTATTTATACATTTTTAGGACACATACCTTAGTATGATATTATTTATACATTTTTAGGAAACATACTATAATATGATATTATTTTTACATTTTTTGGACACATACTAAAGTATGATATTATTTATACATTTTTAGGACACATACTATAGTATGATATTATTTATACATTTTTAGGACACATACCTTAGTATGATATTATTTATACATTTTTAGGACACATACCTTAGTATGATATTATTTATACATTTTTAGGACACATACTATAATATGATATTATTTATACATTTTTAGGACACATACTATAGTATGATATTATTTTTACATTTTTTGGACACATACTAAAGTATGATATTATTTATACATTTTTAGGACACATACCTTAGTATGCTATTATTTATACATTTTTAGGACACATACTATAATATGACATTATTTATACATTTTTAGGACACATACTGTAGTATGATATTATTTATACTTTTTTAGGACACATACTATAATATGATATTATTTATACATTTTTAGGACACATACTATAGTATGATATTATTTTTACATTTTTTGGACACATACTAAAGTATGATATTATTTATACATTTTAGGACACATACTAAAGTATGATATTATTTATACATTTTTAGGACACATACTGTAGTATGATATTATTTATACATTTTTAGGACACATACCTTAGTATGATATTATTTATACATTTTTAGGACACATACCTTAGTATGATATTATTTATACATTTTTAGGACACATACCATAGTATGATATTATTTATACATTTTTAGGACACATACTATAATATGATATTATTTATACAATTTTAGGACACATACTATAGTATGATATTATTTTTACATTTTTTGGACACATAATAAAGTATGATATTATTTATACATTTTAAGGACACATACCTTAGTATGACATTATTTATACATTTTTAGGACACATACTATAGTATGCAATTATTTTTACATTTTTTAGGACACATACTATAGTATGATATTATTTATACATTTTTAGGACACATACTATAATATGATATTATTTATACATTTTTAGGACACATACCTTAGTATGATATTATTTATACATTTTTAGGAAACATACTATAATATGATATTATTTTTACATTTTTTGGACACATACTAAAGTATGATATTATTTATACATTTTTAGGACACATACTATAATATGATATTATTTATACATTTTTAGGACACATACTATAGTATGCAATTATTTATACATTTTTAGGACACATACTGTAGTATGAAATTATTTATACATTTTTAGGACACATACTATAATATGATATTATTTATACATTTTTAGGACACATACTATAGTATGATATTATTTTTACATTTTTTGGACACATACTAAAGTATGATATTATTTATACATTTTTAGGACACATACCTTAGTATGATATTATTTATACATTTTTAGGACACATACTGTAGTATGATATTATTTATACATTTTTAGGACACATACTATAATATGATATTATTTATACATTTTTAGGACACATACCTTAGTATGATATTATTTATACATTTTTATGACACATACTGTAGTATGACATTATTTATACATTTTTAGGACACATACTATAGTATGCAATTATTTTTACATTTTTTAGGACACATACTATAGTATGATATTATTTATAAATTTTGAGGACACATACTATAATATGATATTATTTATACATTTTTAGGACACATACTATAGTATGATATTATTTTTACCTTTTTTGGACACATACTAAAGTATGATATTATTTATACATTTTTAGGACACATACCTTAGTATGATATTATTTATACATTTTTAGGACACATACTGTAGTATGACATTATTTATACATTTTTAGGACACATACTATAGTATGCAATTATTTTTACATTTTTTAGGACACATACTATAGTATGATATTATTTATACATTTTTAGGACACATACCTTAGTATGATATTATTTATACATTTTTAGGACACATACCTTAGTATGATATTATTTATACATTTTTAGGACACATACCTTAGTATGATAATATTTATACATTTTTAGGACACATACTATAATATGATATTATTTATACATTTTTAGGACACATACTATAGTATGATATTATTTTTACATTTTTTGGACACATACTAAAGTATGATATTATTTATACATTTTAAGGACACATACCTTAGTATGATATTATTTATACATTTTTAGGACACATACTGTAGAATGACATTATTTATACATTTTTAGGACACATACTATAGTATGCAATTATTTTTACATTTTTAGGACACATACTATAGTATGATATTATTTATACATTTTTAGGACACATACTATAGTATGCAATTATTTATACATTTTTAGGACACATACTGTAGTATGAAATTATTTATACATTTTTAGGACACATACTATAATATGATATTATTTATACATTTTTAGGACACATACTATAGTATGATATTATTTTTACATTTTTTGGACACATACTAAAGTATGATATTATTTTTACATTTTTAGGACACATACCTTAGTATGATATTATTTATACATTTTTAGGACACATACTGTAGTATGATATTATTTATACATTTTTAGGACACATACTATAATATGATATTATTTATACATTTTTAGGACACATACCTTAGTATGATATTATTTATACATTTTTAGGACACATACTGTAGTATGACATTATTTATACATTTTTAGGACACATACTATAGTATGCAATTATTTTTACATTTTTTAGGACACATACTATAGTATGATATTATTTATAAATTTTGAGGACACATACTATAGTATGATATTATTTTTACATTTTTTGGACACATACTGATGTATGATATTATTTATACATTTTTAGGACACATACTATAGTATGATATTATTTATACATTTTTAGGACACATACCTTAGTATGATATTATTTATACATTTTTAGGACACATACTATAATATGATATTATTTTTACATTTTTAGGACACATACTATAGTATGATATTATTTATACATTTTTAGGACACATACCTTAGTATGATATTATTTATACATTTTTAGGACACATACTGTAGTATGACATTATTTATACATTTTAGGACACATACTATAGTATGCAATTATTTTTACATTTTTCAGGACACATACTATAGTATGATATTATTTATACATTTTTAGGACACATACCTTAGTATGATATTATTTATACATTTTTAGGACACATACCTTAGTATGATATTATTTATACATTTTTAGGACACATACCTTAGTATGATATTATTTATACATTTTTAGGACACATACTATAATATGATATTATTTATACATTTTTAGGACACATACTATAGTATGATATTATTTTTACATTTTTTGGACACATACTAGAGTATGATATTATTTATACATTTTAAGGACACATACCTTAGTATGATATTATTTATACATTTTTAGGACACATACTGTAGAATGACATTATTTATACATTTTTAGGACACATACTATAGTATGCAATTATTTTTACATTTTTTAGGACACATACTATAGTATGATATTATTTATACATTTTTAGGACACATACCTTAGTATGATATTATTTATACATTTTTCGGACAAATACCTTAGTATGATATTATTTATACATTTTTAGGACACATACCTTAGTATGATATTATTTATACATTTTTAGGACACATACTATAATATGATATTATTTATACATTTTTAGGACACATACTATAGTATGATATTATTTATAAATGTTTAGGACACATACCGTACTATGATATTATTTATACATTTTTAGGACACAGAGTAGAGTATGCAATTTTTTAACATTTTTTAGGACACATACTATAGTATGATATTATTTATACATTTTTAGGACACATACCTTAGTATGATATTATTTATACATTTTTAGGACACATACCTTAGTATGATATTATTTATACATTTTTAGGACACATACTATAATATGATATTATTTATACATTTTTAGGACACATACCTTAGTATGATATTATTTATACATTTTAGGACACATACTATAATATGATATTATTTATACATTTTTAGGACACATACTATAGTATGATATTATTTTTACATTTTTTGGACACATACTAAAGTATGATATTATTTATACATTTTTAGGACACATACTGTAGTATGATATTATTTATACATTTTTAGGACACATACTATAATATGATATTATTTATACATTTTTAGGACACATACTATAGTATGATATTATTTTTACATTTTTTGGACACATACTAAAGTATGATATTATTTATACATTTTTAGGACACATACCTTAGTATGATATTATTTATACATTTTTAGGACACATACTGTAGTATGATATTATTTATACATTTTTAGGACACATACTATAATATGATATTATTTATACATTTTAGGACACATACTGTAGTATGATATTATTTATACATTTTTAGGACACATACTATAATATGATATTATTTATACATTTTTAGGACACATACTATAGTATGATATTATTTATACATTTTTAGGACACATACCTTAGTATGATATTATTTATACATTTTTAGGACACATACTATAATATGATATTATTTATACATTTTTAGGACACATACTATAGTATGCAATTATTTATACATTTTTAGGACACATACTGTAGTATGAAATTATTTATACATTTTTAGGACACATACTATAATATGATATTATTTATACATTTTTAGGACACATACTATAGTATGATATTATTTTTACATTTTTTGGACACATACTAAAGTATGATATTATTTTTACATTTTTAGGACACATACCTTAGTATGATATTATTTATACATTTTTAGGACACATACTGTAGTATGATATTATTTATACATTTTTAGGACACATACTATAATATGATATTATTTATACATTTTTAGGACACATACCTTAGTATGATATTATTTATACATTTTTAGGACACATACTGTAGTATGACATTATTTATACATTTTTAGGACACATACTATAGTATGCAATCATTTTTACATTTTTTAGGACACATACTATAGTATGATATTATTTATAAATTTTGAGGACACATACTATAGTATGATATTATTTTTACATTTTTTGGACACATACTGATGTATGATATTATTTATACATTTTTAGGACACATACTATAGTATGATATTATTTATACATTTTTAGGACACATACCTTAGTATGATATTATTTATACATTTTTAGGACACATACTATAATATGATATTATTTTTACATTTTTAGGACACATACTATAGTATGATATTATTTATACATTTTTAGGAGACATACCTTAGTATGATATTATTTATACATTTTTAGGACACATACCTTAGTATGATATTATTTATACATTTTTAGGACACATACTATAATATGATATTATTTATACATTTTTAGGACACATACTATAGTATGATATTATTTTTACATTTTTTGGACACATACTAAAGTATGATATTATTTATACATTTTTAGGACACATACCTTAGTATGATATTATTTATACATTTTTAGGACACATACTATAATATGACATTATTTATACATTTTTAGGACACATACCTTAGTATGATATTATTTATACATTTTTAGGACACATACTATAATATGATATTATTTATACATTTTTAGGACACATAATATAGTATGCAATTATTTATACATTTTTAGGACACATACTGTAGTATGATATTATTTATACTTTTTTAGGACACATACTATAATATGATATTATTTATACATTTTTAGGACACATACTATAGTATGATATTATTTTTACATTTTTTGGACACATACTAAAGTATGGTATTATTTATACATTTTTAGGACACATACTAAAGTATGATATTATTTATACATTTTTAGGACACATACTATAATATGATATTATTTATACATTTTTAGGACACATACTGTAGTATGACATTATTTATACATTTTTAGGACACATACTATAGTATGCAATTATTTTTACATTTTTTAGGACACATACTATAGTATGATTTATTTATACATTTTTAGGACACATACCTTAGTATGATATTATTTATACATTTTTAGGACACATACCTTAGTATGATATTATTTATACATTTTTAGGACACATACCTTAGTATGATATTATTTATACATTTTTCAGACACATACTATAATATGATATTATTTATACATTTTTAGGACACATACTATTGTATGATATTATTTTTACATTTTTTGGACAAATACTAAAGTATGATATTATTTATACATTTTAAGGACACATACCTTAGTATGATATTATTTATACATTTTTAGGACACATACTGTAGTATGACATTATTTATACATTTTTAGGACACATACTATAGTATGCAATTATTTTTACATTTTTTAGGACACATACTATAGTATGATATTATTTATACATTTTTAGGACAAATACCTTAGTATGATATTATTTATACATTTTTAGGACACATACCTTAGTATGATATTATTTATACATTTTTAGGACACATACTATAATATGATATTATTTATACATTTTTAGGACACATACTATAGTATGATATTATTTATACATGTTTAGGACACATACCTTACTATGATATTATTTATACATTTTTAGGACACAGAGTAGAGTATGCAATTTTTTTAACATTTTTTAGGACACATACTATAGTATGATATTATTTATACATTTTTAGGACACATACCTTAGTATGATATTATTTATACATTTTTAGGACACATACTATAGTATGATATTATTTATACATTTTTAGGACACATACCTTAGTATGATATTATTTATACATTTTTAGGACACATACCTTAGTATGATATTATTTATACATTTTTAGGACACATACTATAATATGATATTATTTATACATTTTTAGGACACATACCTTAGTATGATATTATTTATACATTTTAGGACACATACTATAATATGATATTATTTATACATTTTTAGGACACATACTATAGTATGATATTATTTTTACATTTTTTGGACACATACTATAGTATGATATTATTTATACATTTTTAGGACACATACCTTAGTATGATATTATTTATACATTTTTAGGACACATACTATAGTATGATATTATTTATACATTTTTAGGACACATACCTTAGTATGATATTATTTATACATTTTTAGGACACATACCTTAGTATGATATTATTTATACATTTTTAGGACACATACTATAATATGATATTATTTATACATTTTTAGGACACATACCTTAGTATGATATTATTTATACATTTTAGGACACATACTATAATATGATATTATTTATACATTTTTAGGACACATACTATAGTATGATATTATTTTTACATTTTTTGGACACATACTGTAGTATGATATTATTTATACATTTTTAGGACACATACTGTAGTATGATATTATTTATACATTTTTAGGACACATACTATAATATGATATTATTTATACATTTTTAGGACACATACTATAGTATGATATTATTTTTACATTTTTTGGACACATATTAAAGTATGATATTATTTATACATTTTTAGGACACATACCTTAGTATGATATTATTTATACATTTTTAGGACACATACTGTAGTATGATATTATTTATACATTTTTAGGACACATACTATAATATGATATTATTTATACATTTTTAGGACACATACCTTAGTATGATATTATTTATACATTTTCAGGACACATACTATAATATGATATTATTTATAGATTTTAGGACACATACGTTAGTATGATATTATTTATACATTTTTAGGACACATACTATAATATGATATTATTTATACATTTTAGGACACATACCTTAGTATGATATTATTTATACATTTTAGGACACATACTATAATATGATATTATTTATACATTTTTAGGACACATACTATAGTATGATATTATTTTTACATTTTTTGGACACATACTGTAGTATGATATTATTTATACATTTTTAGGACACATACTGTAGTATGATATTATTTATACATTTTTAGGACACATACTATAATATGATATTATTTATACATTTTTAGGACACATACTATAGTATGATATTATTTTTACATTTTTTGGACACATATTAAAGTATGATATTATTTATACATTTTTAGGACACATACCTTAGTATGATATTATTTATACATTTTTAGGACACATACTGTAGTATGATATTATTTATACATTTTTAGGACACATACTATAATATGATATTATTTATACATTTTTAGGACACATACCTTAGTATGATATTATTTATACATTTTCAGGACACATACTATAATATGATATTATTTATAGATTTTAGGACACATACGTTAGTATGATATTATTTATACATTTTTAGGACACATACTATAATATGATATTATTTATACATTTTAGGACACATACTGTAGTATGATATTATTTATACATTTTTAGGACACATACTATAATATGATATTATTTATACATTTTTAGGACACATACTATAGTATGATATTATTTATACATTTTTAGGACACATACCTTAGTATGATATTATTTATACATTTTTAGGACACATACCTTAGTATGATATTATTTATACATTTTTAGGACACATACTATAATATGATATTATTTATACATTTTTAGGACACATACTATAGTATGCAATTATTTATACATTTTTAGGACACATACTGTAGTATGAAATTATTTATACATTTTTAGGACACATACTATAATATGATATTATTTATACATTTTTAGGACACATACTATAGTATGATATTATTTTTACATTTTTTGGACATTTACTAAAGTATGATATTATTTATACATTTTAGGACACATACCTTAGTATGATATTATTTATACATTTTTAGGACACATACTGTAGTATGATATTATTTATACATTTTTAGGACACATACTATAATATGATATTATTTATACATTTTTAGGACACATACCTTAGTATGATATTATTTATACATTTTTAGGACACATACTGTAGTATGACATTATTTATACATTTTTAGGACACATACTATAGTATGCAATTATTTTTACATTTTTTAGGACACATACTATAGTATGATATTATTTATAAATTTTGAGGACACATACTATAGTATGATATTATTTTTACATTTTTTGGACACATACTGATGTATGATATTATTTATACATTTTTAGGACACATACTATAGTATGATATTATTTATACATTTTTAGGACACATACCTTAGTATGATATTATTTATACATTTTTAGGAAACATACTATAATATGATATTATTTTTACATTTTTTGGACACATACTAAAGTATGATATTATTTATACATTTTTAGGACACATACTATAGTATGATATTATTTATACATTTTTAGGACACATACCTTAGTATGATATTATTTATACATTTTTAGGACACATACCTTAGTATGATATTATTTATACATTTTTAGGACACATACTATAATATGATATTATTTATACATTTTTAGGACACATACTATAGTATGATATTATTTTTACATTTTTTGGACACATACTAAAGTATGATATTATTTATACATTTTTAGGACACATACCTTAGTATGATATTATTTATACATTTTTAGGACACATACTATAATATGACATTATTTATACATTTTTAGGACACATACCTTAGTATGATATTATTTATACATTTTTAGGACACATACTATAATATGATATTATTTATACATTTTTAGGACACATACTATAGTATGCAAATATTTATACATTTTTAGGACACATACTGTAGTATGATATTATTTATACTTTTTTAGGACACATACTATAATATGATATTATTTATACATTTTTAGGACACATACTATAGTATGATATTATTTTTACATTTTTTGGACACATACTAAAGTATGATATTATTTATACATTTTTAGGACACATACTAAAGTATGATATTATTTATACATTTTTAGGACACATACTGTAGTATGATATTATTTTTACATTTTTTGGACACATACTAAAGTATGATATTATTTATACATTTTAAGGACACATACCTTAGTATGATATTATTTATACATTTTTAGGACACATACTGTAGTATGACATTATTTATACATTTTTAGGACACATACTATAGTATGCAATTATTTTTACATTTTTTAGGACACATACTATAGTATGATATTATTTATACATTTTTAGGACACATACCTTAGTATGATATTATTTATACATTTTTCGGACAAATACCTTAGTATGATATTATTTATACATTTTTAGGACACATACCTTAGTATGATATTATTTATACATTTTTAGGACACATACTATAATATGATATTATTTATACATTTTTAGGACACATACTATAGTATGATATTATTTATACATGTTTAGGACACATACCTTACTATGATATTATTTATACATTTTTAGGACACAGAGTAGAGTATGCAATTTTTTTAACATTTTTTAGGACACATACTAAAGTATGATATTATTTATACATTTTTAGGACACATACCTTAGTATGATATTATTTATACATTTTTAGGACACATACCTTAGTATGATATTATTTATACATTTTTAGGACACATACTATAATATGATATTATTTATACATTTTTAGGACACATACCTTAGTATGATATTATTTATACATTTTAGGACACATACTATAATATGATATTATTTATACATTTTTAGGACACATACTATAGTATGCAATTATTTATACATTTTTAGGACACATACTGTAGTATGAAATTATTTATACATTTTTAGGACACATACTGTAGTATGATATTATTTATACATTTTTAGGACACATACTATAATATGATATTATTTTTACATTTTTGGGACACATACTAAAGTATGATATTATTTATACATTTTTAGGACACATACCTTAGTATGATATTATTTATACATTTTTAGGACACATACTGTAGTATGATATTATTTATACATTTTTAGGACACATACTATAATATGATATTATTTATACATTTTTAGGACACATACCTTAGTATGATATTATTTATACATTTTTAGGACACATACTGTAGTATGACATTATTTATACATTTTTAGGACACATACTATAGTATGCAATTATTTTTACATTTTTTAGGACACATACTATAGTATGATATTATTTATAAATTTTGAGGACACATACTATAGTATGATATTATTTTTACATTTTTTGGACACATACTGATGTATGATATTATTTATACATTTTTAGGACACATACTATAGTAGGATATTATTTATACATTTTTAGGACACATACCTTAGTATGATATTATTTATACATTTTTAGGAAACATACTATAATATGATATTATTTTTACATTTTTTGGACACATACTATAGTATGATATTATTTATACATTTTTAGGACACATACCTTAGTATGATATTATTTATACATTTTTAGGACACATACCTTAGTATGATATTATTTATACATTTTTAGGACACATACTATAATATGATATTATTTATACATTTTTAGGACACATACTATAGTATGATATTATTTTTACATTTTTTGGACACATACTAAAGTATGATATTATTTATACATTTTTAGGACACATACCTTAGTATGATATTATTTATACATTTTTAGGACACATACTATAATATGACATTATTTATACATTTTTAGGACGCATACCTTAGTATGATATTATTTATACATTTTTAGGACACATACTATAATATGATATTATTTATACATTTTTAGGACACATACTATAGTATGCAATTATTTATACATTTTTAGGACACATACTGTAGTATGATATTATTTATACTTTTTTAGGACACATACTATAATATGATATTATTTATACATTTTTAGGACACATACTATAGTATGATATTATTTTTACATTTTTTGGACACATACTAAAGTATGATATTATTTATACATTTTTAGGACACATACTAAAGTATGATATTATTTATACATTTTTAGGACACATACTGTAGTATGATATTATTTATACATTTTTAGGACACATACCTTAGTATGATATTATTTATACATTTTTAGGACACATACCTTAGTATGATATTATTTATACATTTTTAGGACACATACTATAATATGATATTATTTATACATTTTTAGGACACATACTATAGTATGATATTATTTTTACATTTTTTGGACACATACTAAAGTATGATATTATTTATACATTTTAAGGACACATACCTTAGTATGATATTATTTATACATTTTTAGGACACATACTGTAGTATGACATTATTTATACATTTTTAGGACACATACTATAATATGATATTATTTATACATTTTTAGGACACATACTATAGTATGATATTATTTATACATGTTTAGGACACATACCTTACTATGATATTATTTATACATTTTTAGGACACATACCTTAGTATGATATTATTTATACATTTTTTAGGACACATACTATAGTATGATATTATTTATACATTTTTAGGACACATACTATAATATGATATTATTTATACATTTTTAGGACACATACCTTAGTATGATATTATTTATACATTTTTAGGACACATACTATAATATGATATTATTTATACATTTTTAGGACACATACGTTAGTATGATATTATTTATACATTTTTAGGACACATACTATAATATGATATTATTTATACATTTTAGGACACATACTGTAGTATGATATTATTTATACATTTTTAGGACACATACTATAATATGATATTATTTATACATTTTTAGGACACATACTATAGTATGATATTATTTATACATTTTTAGGAAACATACCTTAGTATGATATTATTTATACATTTTTAGGACACATACTATAATATGATATTATTTATACATTTTTAGGACACATACCTTAGTATGATATTATTTATACATTTTTAGGACACTACTATAATATGATATTATTTATACATTTTTAGGACACATACTATAGTATGCAATTATTTAAACATTTTTAGGACACATACTGTAGTATGAAATTATTTATACATTTTTAGGACACATACTATAATATGATATTATTCATACATTTTTAGGACACATACTATAGTATGATATTATTTTTACATTTTTTGGACACATACTAAAGTATGATATTATTTATACATTTTTAGGACACATACCTTAGTATATTATTTATACATTTTTAGGACACATACTGTAGTATGATATTATTTATACATTTTTAGGACACATACTATAATATGATATTATTTATACATTTTTAGGACACATACCTTTGTATGATATTATTTATACATTTTTAGGACACATACTGTAGTATGACATTATTTATACATTTTTAGGACACATACTATAGTATGCAATTATTTTTACATTTTTTAGGACACATACTATAGTATGATATTATTTATAAATTTTGAGGACACATACTATAGTATGATATTATTTTTACATTTTTTGGACACATACTGATGTATGATATTATTTATACATTTTTAGGACACATACTATAGTATGATATTATTTATACATTTTTAGGACACATACCTTAGTATGATATTATTTATACATTTTTAGGAAACATACTATAATATGATATTATTTTTACATTTTTTGGACACATACTAAAGTATGATATTATTTATACATTTTTAGGACACATACTATAGTATGATATTATTTATACATTTTTAGGACACATACCTTAGTATGATATTATTTATACATTTTTAGGACACATACCTTAGTATGATATTATTTATACATTTTTAGGACACATACTATAATATGATATTATTTATACATTTTTAGGACACATACTATAGTATGATATTATTTTTACATTTTTTGGACACATACTAAAGTATGATATTATTTATACATTTTTAGGACACATACCTTAGTATGCTATTATTTATACATTTTTAGGACACATACTATAATATGACATTATTTATACATTTTTAGGACACATACTGTAGTATGATATTATTTATACTTTTTTAGGACACATACTATAATATGATATTATTTATACATTTTTAGGACACATACTATAGTATGATATTATTTTTACATTTTTTGGACACATACTAAAGTATGATATTATTTATACATTTTAGGACACATACTAAAGTATGATATTATTTATACATTTTTAGGACACATACTGTAGTATGATATTATTTATACATTTTTAGGACACATACCTTAGTATGATATTATTTATACATTTTTAGGACACATACCTTAGTATGATATTATTTATACATTTTTAGGACACATACCATAGTATGATATTATTTATACATTTTTAGGACACATACTATAATATGATATTATTTATACAATTTTAGGACACATACTATAGTATGATATTATTTTTACATTTTTTGGACACATAATAAAGTATGATATTATTTATACATTTTAAGGACACATACCTTAGTATGACATTATTTATACATTTTTAGGACACATACTATAGTATGCAATTATTTTTACATTTTTTAGGACACATACTATAGTATGATATTATTTATACATTTTTAGGACACATACTATAATATGATATTATTTATACATTTTTAGGACACATACCTTAGTATGATATTATTTATACATTTTTAGGAAACATACTATAATATGATATTATTTTTACATTTTTTGGACACATACTAAAGTATGATATTATTTATACATTTTTAGGACACATACTATAATATGATATTATTTATACATTTTTAGGACACATACTATAGTATGCAATTATTTATACATTTTTAGGACACATACTGTAGTATGAAATTATTTATACATTTTTAGGACACATACTATAATATGATATTATTTATACATTTTTAGGACACATACTATAGTATGATATTATTTTTACATTTTTTGGACACATACTAAAGTATGATATTATTTATACATTTTTAGGACACATACCTTAGTATGATATTATTTATACATTTTTAGGACACATACTGTAGTATGATATTATTTATACATTTTTAGGACACATACTATAATATGATATTATTTATACATTTTTAGGACACATACCTTAGTATGATATTATTTATACATTTTTATGACACATACTGTAGTATGACATTATTTATACATTTTTAGGACACATACTATAGTATGCAATTATTTTTACATTTTTTAGGACACATACTATAGTATGATATTATTTATAAATTTTGAGGACACATACTATAATATGATATTATTTATACATTTTTAGGACACATACTATAGTATGATATTATTTTTACCTTTTTTGGACACATACTAAAGTATGATATTATTTATACATTTTTAGGACACATACCTTAGTATGATATTATTTATACATTTTTAGGACACATACTGTAGTATGACATTATTTATACATTTTTAGGACACATACTATAGTATGCAATTATTTTTACATTTTTTAGGACACATACTATAGTATGATATTATTTATACATTTTTAGGACACATACCTTAGTATGATATTATTTATACATTTTTAGGACACATACCTTAGTATGATATTATTTATACATTTTTAGGACACATACCTTAGTATGATAATATTTATACATTTTTAGGACACATACTATAATATGATATTATTTATACATTTTTAGGACACATACTATAGTATGATATTATTTTTACATTTTTTGGACACATACTAAAGTATGATATTATTTATACATTTTAAGGACACATACCTTAGTATGATATTATTTATACATTTTTAGGACACATACTGTAGAATGACATTATTTATACATTTTTAGGACACATACTATAGTATGCAATTATTTTTACATTTTTAGGACACATACTATAGTATGATATTATTTATACATTTTTAGGACACATACTATAGTATGCAATTATTTATACATTTTTAGGACACATACTGTAGTATGAAATTATTTATACATTTTTAGGACACATACTATAATATGATATTATTTATACATTTTTAGGACACATACTATAGTATGATATTATTTTTACATTTTTTGGACACATACTAAAGTATGATATTATTTTTACATTTTTAGGACACATACCTTAGTATGATATTATTTATACATTTTTAGGACACATACTGTAGTATGATATTATTTATACATTTTTAGGACACATACTATAATATGATATTATTTATACATTTTTAGGACACATACCTTAGTATGATATTATTTATACATTTTTAGGACACATACTGTAGTATGACATTATTTATACATTTTTAGGACACATACTATAGTATGCAATTATTTTTACATTTTTTAGGACACATACTATAGTATGATATTATTTATAAATTTTGAGGACACATACTATAGTATGATATTATTTTTACATTTTTTGGACACATACTGATGTATGATATTATTTATACATTTTTAGGACACATACTATAGTATGATATTATTTATACATTTTTAGGACACATACCTTAGTATGATATTATTTATACATTTTTAGGACACATACTATAATATGATATTATTTTTACATTTTTAGGACACATACTATAGTATGATATTATTTATACATTTTTAGGACACATACCTTAGTATGATATTATTTATACATTTTTAGGACACATACTGTAGTATGACATTATTTATACATTTTAGGACACATACTATAGTATGCAATTATTTTTACATTTTTCAGGACACATACTATAGTATGATATTATTTATACATTTTTAGGACACATACCTTAGTATGATATTATTTATACATTTTTAGGACACATACCTTAGTATGATATTATTTATACATTTTTAGGACACATACCTTAGTATGATATTATTTATACATTTTTAGGACACATACTATAATATGATATTATTTATACATTTTTAGGACACATACTATAGTATGATATTATTTTTACATTTTTTGGACACATACTAGAGTATGATATTATTTATACATTTTAAGGACACATACCTTAGTATGATATTATTTATACATTTTTAGGACACATACTGTAGAATGACATTATTTATACATTTTTAGGACACATACTATAGTATGCAATTATTTTTACATTTTTTAGGACACATACTATAGTATGATATTATTTATACATTTTTAGGACACATACCTTAGTATGATATTATTTATACATTTTTCGGACAAATACCTTAGTATGATATTATTTATACATTTTTAGGACACATACCTTAGTATGATATTATTTATACATTTTTAGGACACATACTATAATATGATATTATTTATACATTTTTAGGACACATACTATAGTATGATATTATTTATAAATGTTTAGGACACATACCGTACTATGATATTATTTATACATTTTTAGGACACAGAGTAGAGTATGCAATTTTTTAACATTTTTTAGGACACATACTATAGTATGATATTATTTATACATTTTTAGGACACATACCTTAGTATGATATTATTTATACATTTTTAGGACACATACCTTAGTATGATATTATTTATACATTTTTAGGACACATACTATAATATGATATTATTTATACATTTTTAGGACACATACCTTAGTATGATATTATTTATACATTTTAGGACACATACTATAATATGATATTATTTATACATTTTTAGGACACATACTATAGTATGATATTATTTTTACATTTTTTGGACACATACTAAAGTATGATATTATTTATACATTTTTAGGACACATACTGTAGTATGATATTATTTATACATTTTTAGGACACATACTATAATATGATATTATTTATACATTTTTAGGACACATACTATAGTATGATATTATTTTTACATTTTTTGGACACATACTAAAGTATGATATTATTTATACATTTTTAGGACACATACCTTAGTATGATATTATTTATACATTTTTAGGACACATACTGTAGTATGATATTATTTATACATTTTTAGGACACATACTATAATATGATATTATTTATACATTTTAGGACACATACTGTAGTATGATATTATTTATACATTTTTAGGACACATACTATAATATGATATTATTTATACATTTTTAGGACACATACTATAGTATGATATTATTTATACATTTTTAGGACACATACCTTAGTATGATATTATTTATACATTTTTAGGACACATACTATAATATGATATTATTTATACATTTTTAGGACACATACTATAGTATGCAATTATTTATACATTTTTAGGACACATACTGTAGTATGAAATTATTTATACATTTTTAGGACACATACTATAATATGATATTATTTATACATTTTTAGGACACATACTATAGTATGATATTATTTTTACATTTTTTGGACACATACTAAAGTATGATATTATTTTTACATTTTTAGGACACATACCTTAGTATGATATTATTTATACATTTTTAGGACACATACTGTAGTATGATATTATTTATACATTTTTAGGACACATACTATAATATGATATTATTTATACATTTTTAGGACACATACCTTAGTATGATATTATTTATACATTTTTAGGACACATACTGTAGTATGACATTATTTATACATTTTTAGGACACATACTATAGTATGCAATCATTTTTACATTTTTTAGGACACATACTATAGTATGATATTATTTATAAATTTTGAGGACACATACTATAGTATGATATTATTTTTACATTTTTTGGACACATACTGATGTATGATATTATTTATACATTTTTAGGACACATACTATAGTATGATATTATTTATACATTTTTAGGACACATACCTTAGTATGATATTATTTATACATTTTTAGGACACATACTATAATATGATATTATTTTTACATTTTTAGGACACATACTATAGTATGATATTATTTATACATTTTTAGGAGACATACCTTAGTATGATATTATTTATACATTTTTAGGACACATACCTTAGTATGATATTATTTATACATTTTTAGGACACATACTATAATATGATATTATTTATACATTTTTAGGACACATACTATAGTATGATATTATTTTTACATTTTTTGGACACATACTAAAGTATGATATTATTTATACATTTTTAGGACACATACCTTAGTATGATATTATTTATACATTTTTAGGACACATACTATAATATGACATTATTTATACATTTTTAGGACACATACCTTAGTATGATATTATTTATACATTTTTAGGACACATACTATAATATGATATTATTTATACATTTTTAGGACACATAATATAGTATGCAATTATTTATACATTTTTAGGACACATACTGTAGTATGATATTATTTATACTTTTTTAGGACACATACTATAATATGATATTATTTATACATTTTTAGGACACATACTATAGTATGATATTATTTTTACATTTTTTGGACACATACTAAAGTATGGTATTATTTATACATTTTTAGGACACATACTAAAGTATGATATTATTTATACATTTTTAGGACACATACTGTAATATGATATTATTTATACATTTTTAGGACACATACCTTAGTATGATATAATTTATACATTTTTAGGACACATACCTTACTATGATATTATTTATACATTTTTAGGACACATAGTATAGTATGCAATTTTTTTAAACATTTTTCAGGACACATACTATAGTATGATATTATTTATACATTTTTAGGACACATACCTTAGTATGATATTATTTATACATTTTTAGGACACATACCTTAGTATGATATTATTTATACATTTTTAGGACACATACTATAATATGATATTATTTATACATTTTTAGGACACATACCTTAGTATGATATTATTTATACATTTTAGGACACATACTATAATATGATATTATTTATACATTTTTAGGACACATACTATAGTATGATATTATTTTTACATTTTTTGGACACATACTAAAGTATGATATTATTTATACATTTTTAGGACACATACTGTAGTATGATATTATTTATACATTTTTAGGACACATACTATAATATGATATTATTTATACATTTTTAGGACACATACTATAGTATGATATTATTTTTACATTTTTTGGACACATACTAAAGTATGATATTATTTATACATTTTTAGGACACATACCTTAGTATGATATTATTTATACATTTTTAGGACACATACTGTAGTATGATATTATTTATACATTTTTAGGACACATACTATAATATGATATTATTTATACATTTTTAGGACACATACCTTAGTATGATATTATTTATACATTTTTAGGACACATACTATAATATGATATTATTTATACATTTTTAGGACACATACGTTAGTATGATATTATTTATACATTTTTAGGACACATAATATAATATGATATTATTTATACATTTTTAGGACACATACTGTAGTATGATATTATTTATACATTTTTAGGACACATACTATAATATGATATTATTTATACATTTTTAGAACACATACTATAGTATGATATTATTTTTACCTTTTTTGGACACATACTAAAGTATGATATTATTTATACATTTTTAGGACACATACCTTAATATGATATTATTTATACATTTTTAGGACACATACTGTAGTATGACATTATTTATACATTTTAGGACACATACTATAGTATGCAATTATTTTTACATTTTTTAGGACACATACTATAGTATGATATTATTTATACATTTTTAGGACACATACCTTAGTATGATATTATTTATACATTTTTAGGACACATACCTTAGTATGATATTATTTATACATTTTTAGGACACATACCTTAGTATGATATTATTTATACATTTTTAGGACACATACTATAATATGATATTATTTATACATTTTTAGGACACATACTATAGTATGATATTATTTTTACATTTTTTGGACACATACTAAAGTATGATATTATTTATACATTTTAAGGACACATACCTTAGTATGATATTATTTATACATTTTTAGGACACATACTGTAGTATGACATTATTTATACATTTTTAGGACACATACTATAGTATGCAATTATTTTTACATTTTTTAGGACACATACTATAGTATGATATTATTTATACATTTTTAGGACACATACCTTAGTATGATATTATTTATACATTTTTCGGACAAATACCTTAGTAAGATATTATTTATACATTTTTAGGACACATACCTTAGTATGATATTATTTATACATTTTTAGGACACATACTATAATATGATATTATTTATACATTTTTAGGACACATACTATAGTATGATATTATTTATACATGTTTAGGACACATACCTTACTATGATATTATTTATACATTTTAGGACACATACTATAATATGATATTATTTATACATTTTTAGGACACATACTATAGTATGATATTATTTTTACATTTTTTGGACACATACTAAAGTATGATATTATTTATACATTTTAAGGACACATACCTTAGTATGATATTATTTATACATTTTTAGGACACATACTGTAGTATGACATTATTTATACATTTTTAGGACACATACTATAGTATGCAATTATTTTTACATTTTTTAGGACACATACTATAGTATGATATTATTTATACATTTTTAGGACACATACTATAATATGATATTATTTATACATTTTTAGGACACATACCTTAGTATGATATTATTTATACATTTTTAGGACACATACTGTAGTATGACATTATTTATACATTTTTAGGACACATACTATAGTATGCAATCATTTTTACATTTTTTAGGACACATACTATAGTATGATATTATTTATAAATTTTGAGGACACATACTATAGTATGATATTATTTTTACATTTTTTGGACACATACTGATGTATGATATTATTTATACATTTTTAGGACACATACTATAGTATGATATTATTTATACATTTTTAGGACACATACCTTAGTATGATATTATTTATACATTTTTAGGACACATACTATAATATGATATTATTTTTACATTTTTAGGACACATACTATAGTATGATATTATTTATACATTTTTAGGAGACATACCTTAGTATGATATTATTTATACATTTTTAGGACACATACCTTAGTATGATATTATTTATACATTTTTAGGACACATACTATAATATGATATTATTTATACATTTTTAGGACACATACTATAGTATGATATTATTTTTACATTTTTTGGACACATACTAAAGTATGATATTATTTATACATTTTTAGGACACATACCTTAGTATGATATTATTTATACATTTTTAGGACACATACTATAATATGACATTATTTATACATTTTTAGGACACATACCTTAGTATGATATTATTTATACATTTTTAGGACACATACTATAATATGATATTATTTATACATTTTTAGGACACATAATATAGTATGCAATTATTTATACATTTTTAGGACACATACTGTAGTATGATATTATTTATACTTTTTTAGGACACATACTATAATATGATATTATTTATACATTTTTAGGACACATACTATAGTATGATATTATTTTTACATTTTTTGGACACATACTAAAGTATGGTATTATTTATACATTTTTAGGACACATACTAAAGTATGATATTATTTATACATTTTTAGGACACATACTGTAATATGATATTATTTATACATTTTTAGGACACATACCTTAGTATGATATAATTTATACATTTTTAGGACACATACCTTACTATGATATTATTTATACATTTTTAGGACACATAGTATAGTATGCAATTTTTTTAAACATTTTTCAGGACACATACTATAGTATGATATTATTTATACATTTTTAGGACACATACCTTAGTATGATATTATTTATACATTTTTAGGACACATACCTTAGTATGATATTATTTATACATTTTTAGGACACATACTATAATATGATATTATTTATACATTTTTAGGACACATACCTTAGTATGATATTATTTATACATTTTAGGACACATACTATAATATGATATTATTTATACATTTTTAGGACACATACTATAGTATGATATTATTTTTACATTTTTTGGACACATACTAAAGTATGATATTATTTATACATTTTTAGGACACATACTGTAGTATGATATTATTTATACATTTTTAGGACACATACTATAATATGATATTATTTATACATTTTTAGGACACATACTATAGTATGATATTATTTTTACATTTTTTGGACACATACTAAAGTATGATATTATTTATACATTTTTAGGACACATACCTTAGTATGATATTATTTATACATTTTTAGGACACATACTGTAGTATGATATTATTTATACATTTTTAGGACACATACTATAATATGATATTATTTATACATTTTTAGGACACATACCTTAGTATGATATTATTTATACATTTTTAGGACACATACTATAATATGATATTATTTATACATTTTTAGGACACATACGTTAGTATGATATTATTTATACATTTTTAGGACACATAATATAATATGATATTATTTATACATTTTTAGGACACATACTGTAGTATGATATTATTTATACATTTTTAGGACACATACTATAATATGATATTATTTATACATTTTTAGAACACATACTATAGTATGATATTATTTTTACCTTTTTTGGACACATACTAAAGTATGATATTATTTATACATTTTTAGGACACATACCTTAATATGATATTATTTATACATTTTTAGGACACATACTGTAGTATGACATTATTTATACATTTTAGGACACATACTATAGTATGCAATTATTTTTACATTTTTTAGGACACATACTATAGTATGATATTATTTATACATTTTTAGGACACATACCTTAGTATGATATTATTTATACATTTTTAGGACACATACCTTAGTATGATATTATTTATACATTTTTAGGACACATACCTTAGTATGATATTATTTATACATTTTTAGGACACATACTATAATATGATATTATTTATACATTTTTAGGACACATACTATAGTATGATATTATTTTTACATTTTTTGGACACATACTAAAGTATGATATTATTTATACATTTTAAGGACACATACCTTAGTATGATATTATTTATACATTTTTAGGACACATACTGTAGTATGACATTATTTATACATTTTTAGGACACATACTATAGTATGCAATTATTTTTACATTTTTTAGGACACATACTATAGTATGATATTATTTATACATTTTTAGGACACATACCTTAGTATGATATTATTTATACATTTTTCGGACAAATACCTTAGTAAGATATTATTTATACATTTTTAGGACACATACCTTAGTATGATATTATTTATACATTTTTAGGACACATACTATAATATGATATTATTTATACATTTTTAGGACACATACTATAGTATGATATTATTTATACATGTTTAGGACACATACCTTACTATGATATTATTTATACATTTTAGGACACATACTATAATATGATATTATTTATACATTTTTAGGACACATACTATAGTATGATATTATTTTTACATTTTTTGGACACATACTAAAGTATGATATTATTTATACATTTTAAGGACACATACCTTAGTATGATATTATTTATACATTTTTAGGACACATACTGTAGTATGACATTATTTATACATTTTTAGGACACATACTATAGTATGCAATTATTTTTACATTTTTTAGGACACATACTATAGTATGATATTATTTATACATTTTTAGGACACATACTATAATATGATATTATTTATACATTTTTAGGACACATACCTTAGTATGATATTATTTATACATTTTTAGGAAACATACTATAATATGATATTATTTTTACATTTTTTGGACACATACTAAAGTATGATATTATTTATACATTTTTAGGACACATACTATAATATGATATTATTTATACATTTTTAGGACACATACTATAGTATGCAATTATTTATACATTTTTAGGACACATACTGTAGTATGAAATTATTTATACATTTTTAGGACACATACTATAATATGATATTATTTATACATTTTTAGGACACATACTATAGTATGATATTATTTTTACATTTTTTGGACACATACTAAAGTATGATATTATTTATACATTTTTAGGACACATACCTTAGTATGATATTATTTATACATTGTTAGGACACATACTGTAGTATGATATTATTTATACATTTTTAGGACACATACTATAATATGATATTATTTATACATTTTTAGGACACATACCTTAGTATGATATTATTTATACATTTTTAGGACACATACTATAGTATGCAATTATTTTTACATTTTTTAGGACACATACTATAGTATGATATTATTTATAAATTTTGAGGACACATACTATAATATGATATTATTTATACATTTTTAGGACACATACTATAGTATGCAATTATTTTTACATTTTTCAGGACACATACTATAGTATGATATTATTTATACATTTTTAGGACACATACCTTAGTATGATATTATTTATACATTTTTAGGACACATACCTTAGTATGATATTATTTATACATTTTTAGGACACATACCTTAGTATGATATTATTTATACATTTTTAGGACACATACTATAATATGATATTATTTATACATTTTTAGGACACATACTATAGTATGATATTATTTTTACATTTTTTGGACACATACTAAAGTATGATATTATTTATACATTTTAAGGACACATACCTTAGTATGATATTATTTATACATTTTTAGGACACATACTGTAGAATGACATTATTTATACATTTTTAGGACACATACTATAGTATGCAATTATTTTTACATTTTTTAGGACACATACTATAGTATGATATTATTTATACATTTTTAGGACACATACCTTAGTATGATATTATTTATACATTTTTCGGACAAATACCTTAGTATGATATTATTTATACATTTTTAGGACACATACCTTAGTATGATATTATTTATACATTTTTAGGACACATACTATAATATGATATTATTTATACATTTTTAGGACACATACTATAGTATGATATTATTTATACATGTTTAGGACACATACCTTACTATGATATTATTTATACATTTTTAGGACACAGAGTAGAGTATGCAATTTTTTAACATTTTTTAGGACACATACTATAGTATGATATTATTTATACATTTTTAGGACACATACCTTAGTATGATATTATTTATACATTTTTAGGACACATACCTTAGTATGATATTATTTATACATTTTTAGGACACATACTATAATATGATATTATTTATACATTTTTAGGACACATACTATAGTATGATATTATTTTTACATTTTTTGGACACATACTAAAGTATGATATTATTTATACATTTTTAGGACACATACCTTAGTATGATATTATTTATACATTTTTAGGACACATACTGTAGTATGATATTATTTATACATTTTTAGGACACATACTATAATATGATATTATTTATACATTTTTATGACACATACCTTAGTATGATATTATTTATACATTTTTAGGACACATACTATAATATGATATTATTTATACATTTTTAGGACACATACGTTAGTATGATATTATTTATACATTTTTAGGACACATACTATAATATGATATTATTTATACATTTTAGGACACATACTGTAGTATGATATTATTTATACATTTTTAGGACACATACTATAATATGATATTATTTATACATTTTTAGGACACATACTATAGTATGATATTATTTATACATTTTTAGGACACATACCTTAGTATGATATTATTTATACATTTTTAGGACACATACTATAATATGATATTATTTATACATTTTTAGGACACATACTATAGTATGCAATTATTTATACATTTTTAGGACACATACTGTAGTATGAAATTATTTATACATTTTTAGGACACATACTATAGTATGATATTATTTTTACATTTTTTGGACACATACTAAAGTATGATATTATTTATACATTTTTAGGACACATACTGTAGTATGATATTATTTATACATTTTTAGGACACATACTATAATATGATATTATTTATACATTTTTAGGACACATACTATAGTATGATATTATTTTTACATTTTTTGGACACATACTAAAGTATGATATTATTTATACATTTTTAGGACACATACCTTAGTATGATATTATTTATACATTTTTAGGACACATACTGTAGTATGATATTATTTATACATTTTTAGGACACATACTATAATATGATATTATTTATACATTTTTAGGACACATACCTTAGTATGATATTATTTATACATTTTTAGGACACATACTATAATATGATATTATTTATACATTTTTAGGACACATACGTTAGTATGATATTATTTATACATTTTTAGGACACATAATATAATATGATATTATTTATACATTTTTAGGACACATACTGTAGTATGATATTATTTATACATTTTTAGGACACATACTATAATATGATATTATTTATACATTTTTAGAACACATACTATAGTATGATATTATTTTTACCTTTTTTGGACACATACTAAAGTATGATATTATTTATACATTTTTAGGACACATACCTTAATATGATATTATTTATACATTTTTAGGACACATACTGTAGTATGACATTATTTATACATTTTAGGACACATACTATAGTATGCAATTATTTTTACATTTTTTAGGACACATACTATAGTATGATATTATTTATACATTTTTAGGACACATACCTTAGTATGATATTATTTATACATTTTTAGGACACATACCTTAGTATGATATTATTTATACATTTTTAGGACACATACCTTAGTATGATATTATTTATACATTTTTAGGACACATACTATAATATGATATTATTTATACATTTTTAGGACACATACTATAGTATGATATTATTTTTACATTTTTTGGACACATACTAAAGTATGATATTATTTATACATTTTAAGGACACATACCTTAGTATGATATTATTTATACATTTTTAGGACACATACTGTAGTATGACATTATTTATACATTTTTAGGACACATACTATAGTATGCAATTATTTTTACATTTTTTAGGACACATACTATAGTATGATATTATTTATACATTTTTAGGACACATACCTTAGTATGATATTATTTATACATTTTTCGGACAAATACCTTAGTAAGATATTATTTATACATTTTTAGGACACATACCTTAGTATGATATTATTTATACATTTTTAGGACACATACTATAATATGATATTATTTATACATTTTTAGGACACATACTATAGTATGATATTATTTATACATGTTTAGGACACATACCTTACTATGATATTATTTATACATTTTAGGACACATACTATAATATGATATTATTTATACATTTTTAGGACACATACTATAGTATGATATTATTTTTACATTTTTTGGACACATACTAAAGTATGATATTATTTATACATTTTAAGGACACATACCTTAGTATGATATTATTTATACATTTTTAGGACACATACTGTAGTATGACATTATTTATACATTTTTAGGACACATACTATAGTATGCAATTATTTTTACATTTTTTAGGACACATACTATAGTATGATATTATTTATACATTTTTAGGACACATACTATAATATGATATTATTTATACATTTTTAGGACACATACCTTAGTATGATATTATTTATACATTTTTAGGAAACATACTATAATATGATATTATTTTTACATTTTTTGGACACATACTAAAGTATGATATTATTTATACATTTTTAGGACACATACTATAATATGATATTATTTATACATTTTTAGGACACATACTATAGTATGCAATTATTTATACATTTTTAGGACACATACTGTAGTATGAAATTATTTATACATTTTTAGGACACATACTATAATATGATATTATTTATACATTTTTAGGACACATACTATAGTATGATATTATTTTTACATTTTTTGGACACATACTAAAGTATGATATTATTTATACATTTTTAGGACACATACCTTAGTATGATATTATTTATACATTGTTAGGACACATACTGTAGTATGATATTATTTATACATTTTTAGGACACATACTATAATATGATATTATTTATACATTTTTAGGACACATACCTTAGTATGATATTATTTATACATTTTTAGGACACATACTATAGTATGCAATTATTTTTACATTTTTTAGGACACATACTATAGTATGATATTATTTATAAATTTTGAGGACACATACTATAATATGATATTATTTATACATTTTTAGGACACATACTATAGTATGCAATTATTTTTACATTTTTCAGGACACATACTATAGTATGATATTATTTATACATTTTTAGGACACATACCTTAGTATGATATTATTTATACATTTTTAGGACACATACCTTAGTATGATATTATTTATACATTTTTAGGACACATACCTTAGTATGATATTATTTATACATTTTTAGGACACATACTATAATATGATATTATTTATACATTTTTAGGACACATACTATAGTATGATATTATTTTTACATTTTTTGGACACATACTAAAGTATGATATTATTTATACATTTTAAGGACACATATCTTAGTATGATATTATTTATACATTTTTAGGACACATACTGTAGAATGACATTATTTATACATTTTTAGGACACATACTATAGTATGCAATTATTTTTACATTTTTTAGGACACATACTATAGTATGATATTATTTATACATTTTTAGGACACATACCTTAGTATGATATTATTTATACATTTTTCGGACAAATACCTTAGTATGATATTATTTATACATTTTTAGGACACATACCTTAGTATGATATTATTTATACATTTTTAGGACACATACTATAATATGATATTATTTATACATTTTTAGGACACATACTATAGTATGATATTATTTATACATGTTTAGGACACATACCTTACTATGATATTATTTATACATTTTTAGGACACAGAGTAGAGTATGCAATTTTTTAACATTTTTTAGGACACATACTATAGTATGATATTATTTATACATTTTTAGGACACATACCTTAGTATGATATTATTTATACATTTTTAGGACACATACCTTAGTATGATATTATTTATACATTTTTAGGACACATACTATAATATGATATTATTTATACATTTTTAGGACACATACTATAGTATGATATTATTTTTACATTTTTTGGACACATACTAAAGTATGATATTATTTATACATTTTTAGGACACATACCTTAGTATGATATTATTTATACATTTTTAGGACACATACTGTAGTATGATATTATTTATACATTTTTAGGACACATACTATAATATGATATTATTTATACATTTTTATGACACATACCTTAGTATGATATTATTTATACATTTTTAGGACACATACTATAATATGATATTATTTATACATTTTTAGGACACATACGTTAGTATGATATTATTTATACATTTTTAGGACACATACTATAATATGATATTATTTATACATTTTAGGACACATACTGTAGTATGATATTATTTATACATTTTTAGGACACATACTATAATATGATATTATTTATACATTTTTAGGACACATACTATAGTATGATATTATTTATACATTTTTAGGACACATACCTTAGTATGATATTATTTATACATTTTTAGGACACATACTATAATATGATATTATTTATACATTTTTAGGACACATACTATAGTATGCAATTATTTATACATTTTTAGGACACATACTGTAGTATGAAATTATTTATACATTTTTAGGACACATACTATAATATGATATTATTTATACATTTTTAGGACACATACTATAGTATGATATTATTTTTACATTTTTTGGACACATACTATAATATGATATTATTTATACATTATTTATACATTTTTAGGACACATACCTTAGTATGATATTATTTATACATTTTTAGGACACATACTATAATATGATATTATTTATACATTTTTAGGACACATACTATAGTATGCAATTATTTATACATTTTTAGGACACATACTGTAGTATGATATTATTTTTACATTTTTAGGACACATACCTTAGTATGATATTATTTATACATTTTTAGGACACATACTGTAGTATGATATTATTTATACATTTTTAGGACACATACTATAATATGATATTATTTATACATTTTTAGGACACATACCTTAGTATGATATTATTTATACATTTTTAGGACACATACTGTAGTATGACATTATTTATACATTTTTAGGACACATACTATAGTATGCAATTATTTTTACATTTTTTAGGACACATACTCTAGTATGATATTATTTATAAATTTTGAGGACACATACTATAGTATGATATTATTTTTACATTTTTTGGACACATACTGATGTATGATATTATTTATACATTTTTAGGACACATACTATAGTATGATATTATTTATACATTTTTAGGACACATACCTTAGTATGATATTATTTATACATTTTTAGGACACATACTATAATATGATATTATTTTACATTTTTAGGACACATACTATAGTATGATATTATTTATACATTTTTAGGAGACATACATTAGTATGATATTATTTATACATTTTTAGGACACATACCTTAGTATGATATTATTTATACATTTTTAGGACACATACTATAATATGATATTATTTATACATTTTTAGGACACATACTATAGTATGATATTATTTTTACATTTTTTGGACACATACTAAAGTATGATATTATTTATACATTTTTAGGACACATACCTTAGTATGATATTATTTATACATTTTTAGGACACATACTATAATATGACATTATTTATACATTTTTAGGACACATACCTTAGTATGATATTATTTATACATTTTTAGGACACATACTATAATATGATATTATTTATACATTTTTAGGACACATACTATAGTATGCAATTATTTATACATTTTTAGGACACATACTGTAGTATGATATTATTTATACTTTTTTAGGACACATACTATAATATGATATTATTTATACATTTTTAGGACACATACTATAGTATGATATTATTTTTACATTTTTTGGACACATACTAAAGTATGATATTATTTATACATTTTTAGGACACATACTAAAGTATGATATTATTTATACATTTTTAGGACACATACTGTAGTATGATATTATTTATACATTTTTAGGACACATACCTTAGTATGATATAATTTATACATTTTTAGGACACATACCTTACTATGATATTATTTATACATTTTTAGGACACATAGTATAGTATGCAATTTTTTTTAACATTTTTTAGGACACATACTATAGTATGATATTATTTATACATTTTTAGGACACATACCTTAGTATGATATTATTTATACATTTTTAGGACACATACCTTAGTATGATATTATTTATACATTTTTAGGACACATACTATAATATGATATTATTTATACATTTTTAGGACACATACCTTAGTATGATATTATTTATACATTTTAGGACACATACTATAATATGATATTATTTATACATTTTTAGGACACATACTATAATATGATATTATTTATACATTTTTAGGACACATACTGTAGTATGATATTATTTATACATTTTTAGGACACATACTATAATATGATATTATTTATACATTTTTAGGACACATACTATAGTATGATATTATTTTTACATTTTTTGGACACATACTAAAGTATGATATTATTTATACATTTTTAGGACACATACCTTAGTATGATATTATTTATACATTTTTAGGACACATACTGTAGTATGATATTATTTATACATTTTTAGGACACATACTATAATATGATATTATTTATACATTTTTAGGACACATACCTTAGTATGATATTATTTATACATTTTTAGGACACATACTATAATATGATATTATTTATACATTTTTAGGACACATACGTTAGTATGATATTATTTATACATTTTAGGACACATACTATAATATGATATTATTTATACATTTTTAGGACACATACTGTAGTATGATATTATTTATACATTTTTAGGACACATACTATAATATGATATTATTTATACATTTTTAGAACACATACTATAGTATGATATTATTTTTACCTTTTTTGGACACATACTAAAGTATGATATTATTTATACATTTTTAGGACACATACCTTAGTATGATATTATTTATACATTTTTAGGACACATACTGTAGTATGACATTATTTATACATTTTAGGACACATACTATAGTATGCAATTATTTTTACATTTTTTAGGACACATACTATAGTATGATATTATTTATACATTTTTAGGACACATACCTTAGTATGATATTATTTATACATTTTTAGGACACATACCTTAGTATGATATTATTTATACATTTTTAGGACACATACCTTAGTATGATATTATTTATACATTTTTAGGACACATACTATAATATGATATTATTTATACATTTTTAGGACACATACTATAGTATGATATTATTTTTACATTTTTTGGACACATACTAAAGTATGATATTATTTATACATTTTAAGGACACATACCTTAGTATGATATTATTTATACATTTTTAGGACACATACTGTAGTATGACATTATTTATACATTTTTAGGACACATACTATAGTATGCAATTATTTTTACATTTTTTAGGACACATACTATAGTATGATATTATTTATACATTTTTAGGACACATACCTTAGTATGATATTATTTATACATTTTTCGGACAAATACCTTAGTAAGATATTATTTATACATTTTTAGGACACATACCTTAGTATGATATTATTTATACATTTTTAGGACACATACTATAATATGATATTATTTATACATTTTTAGGACACATACTATAGTATGATATTATTTATACATGTTTAGGACACATACTATAGTATGATATTATTTTTACATTTTTTGGACACATACTAAAGTATGATATTATTTATACATTTTTAGGACACATACTAAAGTATGATATTATTTATACATTTTTAGGACACATACTGTAGTATGATATTATTTATACATTTTTAGGACACATACCTTAGTATGATATAATTTATACATTTTTAGGACACATACCTTACTATGATATTATTTATACATTTTTAGGACACATAGTATAGTATGCAATTTTTTTTAACATTTTTTAGGACACATACTATAGTATGATATTATTTATACATTTTTAGGACACATACCTTAGTATTATATTATTTATACATTTTTAGGACACATACCTTAGTATGATATTATTTATACATTTTTAGGACACATACTATAATATGATATTATTTATACATTTTTAGGACACATACCTTAGTATGATATTATTTATACATTTTAGGACACATACTATAATATGATATTATTTATACATTTTTAGGACACATACTATAATATGATATTATTTATACATTTTTAGGACACATACTGTAGTATGATATTATTTATACATTTTTAGGACACATACTATAATATGATATTATTTATACATTTTTAGGACACATACCTTAGTATGATATTATTTATACATTTTTAGGACACATACTATAATATGACATTATTTATACATTTTTAGGACACATACCTTAGTATGATATTATTTATACATTTTTAGGACACATACTATAATATGATATTATTTATACATTTTTAGGACACATACCTTAGTATGATATTATTTATACATTTTTAGGACACATACTATAATATGATATTATTTATACATTTTTAGGACACATACTATAGTATGATATTATTTATACATTTTTAGGACACATACTATAGTATGATATTATTTTTACATTTTTTGGACACATACTAAAGTATGATATTATTTATACATTTTTAGGACACATACTAAAGTATGATATTATTTATACATTTTTAGGACACATACTGTAGTATGATATTATTTATACATTTTTAGGACACATACCTTAGTATGATATAATTTATACATTTTTAGGACACATACCTTACTATGATATTATTTATACATTTTTAGGACACATAGTATAGTATGCAATTTTTTTTAACATTTTTTAGGACACATACTATAGTATGATATTATTTATACATTTTTAGGACACATACCTTAGTATGATATTATTTATACATTTTTAGGACACATACCTTAGTATGATATTATTTATACATTTTTAGGACACATACTATAATATGATATTATTTATACATTTTTAGGACACATACCTTAGTATGATATTATTTATACATTTTAGGACACATACTATAATATGATATTATTTATACATTTTTAGGACACATACTATAATATGATATTATTTATACATTTTTAGGACACATACTGTAGTATGATATTATTTATACATTTTTAGGACACATACTATAATATGATATTATTTATACATTTTTAGGACACATACTATAGTATGATATTATTTTTACATTTTTTGGACACATACTAAAGTATGATATTATTTATACATTTTTAGGACACATACCTTAGTATGATATTATTTATACATTTTTAGGACACATACTGTAGTATGATATTATTTATACATTTTTAGGACACATACTATAATATGATATTATTTATACATTTTTAGGACACATACCTTAGTATGATATTATTTATACATTTTTAGGACACATACTATAATATGATATTATTTATACATTTTTAGGACACATACGTTAGTATGATATTATTTATACATTTTAGGACACATACTATAATATGATATTATTTATACATTTTTAGGACACATACTGTAGTATGATATTATTTATACATTTTTAGGACACATACTATAATATGATATTATTTATACATTTTTAGAACACATACTATAGTATGATATTATTTTTACCTTTTTTGGACACATACTAAAGTATGATATTATTTATACATTTTTAGGACACATACCTTAGTATGATATTATTTATACATTTTTAGGACACATACTGTAGTATGACATTATTTATACATTTTAGGACACATACTATAGTATGCAATTATTTTTACATTTTTTAGGACACATACTATAGTATGATATTATTTATACATTTTTAGGACACATACCTTAGTATGATATTATTTATACATTTTTAGGACACATACCTTAGTATGATATTATTTATACATTTTTAGGACACATACCTTAGTATGATATTATTTATACATTTTTAGGACACATACTATAATATGATATTATTTATACATTTTTAGGACACATACTATAGTATGATATTATTTTTACATTTTTTGGACACATACTAAAGTATGATATTATTTATACATTTTAAGGACACATACCTTAGTATGATATTATTTATACATTTTTAGGACACATACTGTAGTATGACATTATTTATACATTTTTAGGACACATACTATAGTATGCAATTATTTTTACATTTTTTAGGACACATACTATAGTATGATATTATTTATACATTTTTAGGACACATACCTTAGTATGATATTATTTATACATTTTTCGGACAAATACCTTAGTAAGATATTATTTATACATTTTTAGGACACATACCTTAGTATGATATTATTTATACATTTTTAGGACACATACTATAATATGATATTATTTATACATTTTTAGGACACATACTATAGTATGATATTATTTATACATGTTTAGGACACATACCTTACTATGATATTATTTATACATTTTTAGGACACAGAGTATAGTATGCAATTTTTTAAACATTTTTTAAGACACATACTATAGTATGATATTATTTATACATTTTTAGGACACATACCTTAGTATGATATTATTTATACATTTTTAGGACACATACCTTAGTATGATATTATTTATACATTTTAAGAACACATACTATAATATGATATTATTTATACATTTTTAGGACACATACCTTAGTATGATATTATTTATACATTTTAGGACACATACTAGAATATGATATTATTTATACATTTTTAGGACACATACTATAGTATGATATTATTTTTACATTTTTTGGACACATACTAAAGTATGATATTATTTATACATTTTTAGGACACATACTGTAGTATGATATTATTTATACATTTTTAGGACACATACTATAATATGATATTATTTATACATTTTTAGGACACATACTATAGTATGATATTATTTTTACATTTTTTGGACACATACTAAAGTATGATATTATTTATACATTTTTAGGACACATACCTTAGTATGATATTATTTATACATTTTTAGGACACATACTGTAGTATGATATTATTTATACATTTTTAGGACACATACTATAATATGATATTATTTATACATTTTTAGGACACATACCTTAGTATGATATTATTTATACATTTTTAGGACACATACTATAATATGATATTATTTATACATTTTTAGGACACATACATTAGTATGATATTATTTATACATTTTTAGGACACATACTATAATATGATATTATTTATACATTTTAGGACACATACTGTAGTATGATATTATTTATACATTTTTAGGACACATACTATAATATGATATTATTTATACATTTTTAGGACACATACTATAGTATGATATTATTTTTACCTTTTTTGGACACATACTAAAGTATGATATTATTATTACATTTTTAGGACACATACCTTAGTATGATATTATTTATACATTTTTAGGACACATACTGTAGTATGACATTTATACATTTTTAGGACACATACTATAGTATGCAATTATTTTTACATTTTTTAGGACACATACTATAGTATGATATTATTTATACATTTTTAGGACACATACCTTAGTATGATATTATTTATACATTTTTAGGACACATACCTTAGTATGATATTATTTATACATTTTTAGGACACATACCTTAGTATGATATTATTTATACATTTTTAGGACACATACTATAATATGATATTATTTATACATTTTTAGGACACATACTATAGTATGATATTATTTTTACATTTTTTGGACACATACTAAAGTATGATATTATTTATACATTTTAAGGACACATACCTTAGTATCATATTATTTATACATTTTTAGGACACATACTGTAGTATGACATTATTTATACATTTTTAGGACACATACTATAGTATGCAATTATTTTTACATTTTTTAGGACACATACTATAGTATGATATTATTTATACATTTTTAGGACACATAACTTAGTATGATATTATTTATACATTTTTCGGACAAATACTTTAGTATGATATTATTTATACATTTTTAGGACACATACCTTAGTATGATATTATTTATACATTTTTAGGACACATACTATAATATGATATTATTTATACATTTTTAGGACACATACTATAGTATGCTATTATTTTTACATTTTTTGGACACATACTAAAGTATGATATTATTTATACATTTTTAGGACACATACCTTAGTATGATATTATTTATACATGTTTAGGACACATACTGTAGTATGATATTATTTATACATTTTTAGGACACATACTATAATATGATATTATTTATACATTTTTAGGACACATACTATAGTATGATATTATTTTTACATTTTTTGGACACATACTAAAGTATGATATTATTTATACATTTTTAGGACACATACTGTAGTATGATATTATTTATACATTTTTAGGACACATACTATAATATGATATTATTTATACATTTTTAGGACCCATACCTTAGTATGATATTATTTATACATTTTTAGGACACATACTGTAGTATGACATTATTTAAACATTTTTAGGACACATACTATAATATGATATTATTTATACATTTTTAGGACACATACTATAGTATGATATTATTTTTACATTTTTTGGACACATACTAAAGTATGATATTATTTATACATTTTTAGGACACATACCTTAGTATGATATTATTTATACATTTTTAGGACACATAGTATAGTATGCAATTTTTTTTTACATTTTTTAGGACACATACTATAGTATGATATTATTTATACATTTTTAGGACACATACCTTAGTATGATATTATTTATACATTTTTAGGACACATACTATAATATGATATTATTTATACATTTTTAGGACACATACCTTAGTATGATATTATTTATACATTTTTAGGACACATACCTTAGTATGATATTATTTATACATTTTTAGGACACATACTATAATATGATATTATTTATACATTTTTAGGACACATACTATTATATGATATTATTTATACATTTTTAGGACACATACCTTAGTATGATATTATTTATACATTTTTAGGACACATACCTTAGTATGATATTATTTATACATTTTTAGGACACATACTATAATATGATATTATTTATACATTTTTAGGACACATACTATAGTATGATATTATTTTTACATTTTTTGGAAACATACTAAAGTATGATATTATTTTTACATTTTTAGGACACATACTATAGTATGATATTATTTATACATTTTTAGGACACATACTATTATATGATATTATTTATACATTTTTAGGACACATACGTTAGTATGATATTATTAATACATTTTTAGGACACATACTATAGTATGATATTATTTTTACATTTTTTGGACACATACTAAAGTATGATATTATTTATACATTTTTAGGACACATACTATAGTATGATATTATTTATACATTTTTAGGACACATACTATTATATGATATTATTTATACATTTTTAGGACACATACGTTAGTATGATATTATTAATACATTTTTAGGACACATACTATAGTATGATATTATTTTTACATTTTTTGGACACATACTAAAGTATGATATTATTTATACATTTTTAGGACACATACAATAGTATGATATTATTTATACATTTTTAGGACACATACTATTATATGATATTATTTATACATTTTTAGGACACATACGTTAGTATGATATTATTAATACATTTTTAGGACACATACTATAGTATGATATTATTTTTACATTTTTTGGACACATACTAAAGTATGATATTATTTATACATTTTTAGGACACATACCTTAGTATGATATTATTTATACATTTTTAGGACACATAGTATAGTATGCAATTTTTTTTAACATTTTTTAGGACACATACTATAGTATGATATTATTTATACATTTTTAGGACACATACCTTAGTATGATATTATTTATACATTTTTAGGACACATACTGTAGTATGACATTTATACATTTTTAGGACACATACTATAGTATGCAATTATTTTTACATTTTTTAGGACACATACTATAGTATGATATTATTTATACATTTTTAGGACACATACCTTAGTATGATATTATTTATACATTTTTAGGACACATACCTTAGTATGATATTATTTATACATTTTTAGGACACATACCTTAGTATGATATTATTTATACATTTTTAGGACACATACTATAATATGATATTATTTATACATTTTTAGGACACATACTATAGTATGATATTATTTTTACATTTTTTGGACACATACTAAAGTATGATATTATTTATACATTTTAAGGACACATACCTTAGTATCATATTATTTATACATTTTTAGGACACATACTGTAGTATGACATTATTTATACATTTTTAGGACACATACTATAGTATGCAATTATTTTTACATTTTTTAGGACACATACTATAGTATGATATTATTTATACATTTTTAGGACACATAACTTAGTATGATATTATTTATACATTTTTCGGACAAATACTTTAGTATGATATTATTTATACATTTTTAGGACACATACCTTAGTATGATATTATTTATACATTTTAGGACACATACTATAATATGATATTATTTATACATTTTTAGGACACATACTATAGTATGCTATTATTTTTACATTTTTTGGACACATACTAAAGTATGATATTATTTATACATTTTTAGGACACATACCTTAGTATGATATTATTTATACATGTTTAGGACACATACTGTAGTATGATATTATTTATACATTTTTAGGACACATACTATAATATGATATTATTTATACATTTTTAGGACACATACTATAGTATGATATTATTTTTACATTTTTTGGACACATACTAAAGTATGATATTATTTATACATTTTTAGGACACATACTGTAGTATGATATTATTTATACATTTTTAGGACACATACTATAATATGATATTATTTATACATTTTTAGGACCCATACCTTAGTATGATATTATTTATACATTTTTAGGACACATACTGTAGTATGACATTATTTAAACATTTTTAGGACACATACTATAATATGATATTATTTATACATTTTTAGGACACATACTATAGTATGATATTATTTTTACATTTTTTGGACACATACTAAAGTATGATATTATTTATACATTTTTAGGACACATACCTTAGTATGATATTATTTATACATTTTTAGGACACATAGTATAGTATGCAATTTTTTTAACATTTTTTAGGACACATACTATAGTATGATATTATTTATACATTTTTAGGACACATACCTTAGTATGATATTATTTATACATTTTTAGGACACATACTATAATATGATATTAT
The DNA here is from genome assembly GCF_043380555.1 of Nothobranchius furzeri. Lineage (NCBI taxonomy): Eukaryota > Metazoa > Chordata > Actinopteri > Cyprinodontiformes > Nothobranchiidae > Nothobranchius > Nothobranchius furzeri. The sequence continues at coordinate 24,042,430 of NC_091759.1, read as the reverse complement.
TTATACATTTTTAGGACACATACCTTAGTATGATATTATTTATACATTTTTAGGACACATACCTTAGTATGATATTATTTATACATTTTTAGGACACATACTATAATATGATATTATTTATACATTTTTAGGACACATACTATTATATGATATTATTTATACATTTTTAGGACACATACCTTAGTATGATATTATTTATACATTTTTAGGACACATACCTTAGTATGATATTATTTATACATTTTTAGGACACATACTATAATATGATATTATTTATACATTTTTAGGACACATACTATAGTATGATATTATTTTTACATTTTTTGGACACATACTAAAGTATGATATTATTTATACATTTTTAGGACACATACTATAGTATGATATTATTTATACATTTTTAGGACACATACTATTATATGATATTATTTATACATTTTTAGGACACATACGTTAGTATGATATTATTAATACATTTTTAGGACACATACTATAGTATGATATTATTTTTACATTTTTTGGACACATACTAAAGTATGATATTATTTATACATTTTTAGGACACATACTATAGTATGATAGTATTTATACATTTTTAGGACACATACTATTATATGATATTATTTATACATTTTTAGGACACATACGTTAGTATGATATTATTAATACATTTTTAGGACACATACTATAGTATGATATTATTTTTACATTTTTTGGACACATACTAAAGTATGATATTATTTATACATTTTTAGGACACATACTATAGTATGATATTATTTATACATTTTTAGGACACATACTATTATATGATATTATTTATACATTTTTAGGACACATACGTTAGTATGATATTATTAATACATTTTTAGGACACATACTATAGTATGATATTATTTTTACATTTTTTGGACACATACTAAAGTATGATATTATTTATACATTTTTAGGACACATACCTTAGTATGATATTATTTATACATTTTTAGGACACATAGTATAGTATGCAATTTTTTTTAACATTTTTTAGGACACATACTATAGTATGATATTATTTATACATTTTTAGGACACATACCTTAGTATGATATTATTTATACATTTTTAGGACACATACTATAATATGATATTATTTATACATTTTTAGGACACATACCTTAGTATGATATTATTTATACATTTTTAGGACACATACCTTAGTATGATATTATTTATACATTTTTAGGACACATACTATAATATGATATTATTTATACATTTTTAGGACACATACTATAGTATGATATTATTTTTACATTTTTTGGACACATACTAAAGTATGATATTATTTATACATTTTTAGGACACATACTATAGTATGATATTATTTATACATTTTTAGGACACATACTATTATATGATATTATTTATACATTTTTAGGACACATACTATAGTATGATATTATTTTTACATTTTTTGGACACATACTAAAGTATGATATTATTTATACATTTTTAGGACACATACTATAGTATGATATTATTTATACATTTTTAGGACACATACTATGGTATGATATTATTTATACATTTTTAGGACACATACTATTATATGATATTATTTATACATTTTTAGGACACATACGTTAGTATGATATTATTAATACATTTTTAGGACACATACTATAGTATGATATTATTTTTACATTTTTTGGACACATACTAAAGTATGATATTATTTATACATTTTTAGGACACATACTATAGTATGATATTATTTATACATTTTTAGGACACATACTATTATATGATATTATTTATACATTTTTAGGACACATACGTTAGTATGATATTATTTATACATTTTTAGGACACATACTATAGTATGATATTATTTTTACATTTTTTGGACACATAATAAAGTATGATATTATTTATACATTTTTAGGACACATACTATAGTATGATATTATTTATACATTTTTAGGACACATACTATTATATGATATTATTTATACATTTTTAGGACACATACGTTAGTATGATATTATTAATACATTTTTAGGACACATACTATAGTATGATATTATTTTTACATTTTTTGGACACATACTAAAGTATGATATTATTTATACATTTTTAGGACACATACTATAGTATGATATTATTTATACATTTTTAGGACACATACTATTATATGATATTATTTATACATTTTTAGGACACATACGTTAGTATGATATTATTAATACATTTTTAGGACACATACTATAGTATGATATTATTTTTAAATTTTTTGGACACATACTAAAGTATGATATTATTTATACATTTTTAGGACACATACCTTAGTATGATATTATTTATACATTTTTAGGACACATAGTATAGTATGCAATTTTTTTTAACATTTTTTAGGACACATACTATAGTATGATATTATTTATACATTTTTAGGACACATACCTTAGTATGATATTATTTATACATTTTTAGGACACATACTATAATATGATATTATTTATACATTTTTAGGACACATACCTTAGTATGATATTATTTATACATTTTTAGGACACATACCTTAGTATGATATTATTTATACATTTTTAGGACACATACTATAATATGATATTATTTATACATTTTTAGGACACATACTATAGTATGATATTATTTTTACATTTTTTGGACACATACTAAAGTATGATATTATTTATACATTTTTAGGACACATACTATAGTATGATATTATTTATACATTTTTAGGACACATACTATTATATGATATTATTTATACATTTTTAGGACACATACGTTAGTATGATATTATTAATACATTTTTAGGACACATACTATAGTATGATATTATTTTTACATTTTTTGGACACATACTAAAGTATGATATTATTTATACATTTTTAGGACACATACCTTAGTATGATATTATTTATACATTTTTAGGACACATACTGTAGTATGATATTATTTATACATTTTTAGGACACATACTATAATATGATATTATTTATACATTTTTAGGACACATACCTTAGTATGATATTATTTATACATTTTTAGGACACATACTATAATATGATATTATTTATACATTTTTAGGACACATAGGTTAGTATGATATTATTTATACATTTTTAGGACACATACTATAATATGATATTATTTATACATTTTAGGACACATACTGTAGTATGATATTATTTATACATTTTTAGGGCACATACCTTAGTATGATATTATTTATACATTTTTAGGACACATACCTTAGTATGATATTATTTATACATTTTTAGGACACATACTATAATATGATATTATTTATACATTTTTAGGACACATACTATAGTATGATATTATTTTTACATTTTTTGGACACATACTAAAGTATGATATTATTTATACATTTTTAGGACACATACCTTAGTATGATATTATTTATACATTTTTAGGACACATAGTATAGTATGCAATTTTTTTAACATTTTTTAGGACACATACTATAGTATGATATTATTTATACATTTTTAGGACACATACCTTAGTATGATATTATTTATACATTTTTAGGACACATACTATAATATGATATTATTTATACATTTTTAGGACACAGACCTTAGTATGATATTATTTATACATTTTTAGGACACATACCTTAGTATGATATTATTTATACATTTTTAGGACACATACTATAATATGATATTATTTATACATTTTTAGGACACATACTATTATATGATATTATTTATACATTTTTAGGACACATACCTTAGTATGATATTATTTATACATTTTTAGGACACATACCTTAGTATGATATTATTTATACATTTTTAGGACACATACTATAATATGATATTATTTATACATTTTTAGGACACATACTATAGTATGATATTATTTTTACATTTTTTGGACACATACTAAAGTATGATATTATTTATACATTTTTAGGACACATACTATAGTATGATATTATTTATACATTTTTAGGACACATACTATTATATGATATTATTTATACATTTTTAGGACACATACGTTAGTATGATATTATTAATACATTTTTAGGACACATACTATAGTATGATATTATTTTTACATTTTTTGGACACATACTAAAGTATGATATTATTTATACATTTTTAGGACACATACTATAGTATGATAGTATTTATACATTTTTAGGACACATACTATTATATGATATTATTTATACATTTTTAGGACACATACGTTAGTATGATATTATTAATACATTTTTAGGACACATACTATAGTATGATATTATTTTTACATTTTTTGGACACATACTAAAGTATGATATTATTTATACATTTTTAGGACACATACTATAGTATGATATTATTTATACATTTTTAGGACACATACTATTATATGATATTATTTATACATTTTTAGGACACATACGTTAGTATGATATTATTAATACATTTTTAGGACACATACTATAGTATGATATTATTTTTACATTTTTTGGACACATACTAAAGTATGATATTATTTATACATTTTTAGGACACATACCTTAGTATGATATTATTTATACATTTTTAGGACACATAGTATAGTATGCAATTTTTTTTAACATTTTTTAGGACACATACTATAGTATGATATTATTTATACATTTTTAGGACACATACCTTAGTATGATATTATTTATACATTTTTAGGACACATACTATAATATGATATTATTTATACATTTTTAGGACACATACCTTAGTATGATATTATTTATACATTTTTAGGACACATACCTTAGTATGATATTATTTATACATTTTTAGGACACATACTATAATATGATATTATTTATACATTTTTAGGACACATACTATAGTACGATATTATTTTTACATTTTTTGGACACATACTAAAGTATGATATTATTTATACATTTTTAGGACACATACTATAGTATGATATTATTTATACATTTTTAGGACACATACTATTATATGATATTATTTATACATTTTTAGGACACATACTATAGTATGATATTATTTTTACATTTTTTGGACACATACTAAAGTATGATATTATTTATACATTTTTAGGACACATACTATAGTATGATATTATTTATACATTTTTAGGACACATACTATGGTATGATATTATTTATACATTTTTAGGACACATACTATTATATGATATTATTTATACATTTTTAGGACACATACGTTAGTATGATATTATTAATACATTTTTAGGACACATACTATAGTATGATATTATTTTTACATTTTTTGGACACATACTAAAGTATGATATTATTTATACATTTTTAGGACACATACTATAGTATGATATTATTTATACATTTTTAGGACACATACTATTATATGATATTATTTATACATTTTTAGGACACATACGTTAGTATGATATTATTTATACATTTTTAGGACACATACTATAGTATGATATTATTTTTACATTTTTTGGACACATACTAAAGTATGATATTATTTATACATTTTTAGGACACATACTATAGTATGATATTATTTATACATTTTTAGGACACATACTATTATATGATATTATTTATACATTTTTAGGACACATACGTTAGTATGATATTATTAATACATTTTTAGGACACATACTATAGTATGATATTATTTTTACATTTTTTGGACACATACTAAAGTATGATATTATTTATACATTTTTAGGACACATACTATAGTATGATATTATTTATACATTTTTAGGACACATACTATTATATGATATTATTTATACATTTTTAGGACACATACGTTAGTATGATATTATTAATACATTTTTAGGACACATACTATAGTATGATATTATTTTTAAATTTTTTGGACACATACTAAAGTATGATATTATTTATACATTTTTAGGACACATACCTTAGTATGATATTATTTATACATTTTTAGGACACATAGTATAGTATGCAATTTTTTTTAACATTTTTTAGGACACATACTATAGTATGATATTATTTATACATTTTTAGGACACATACCTTAGTATGATATTATTTATACATTTTTAGGACACATACTATAATATGATATTATTTATACATTTTTAGGACACATACCTTAGTATGATATTATTTATACATTTTTAGGACACATACCTTAGTATGATATTATTTATACATTTTTAGGACACATACTATAATATGATATTATTTATACATTTTTAGGACACATACTATAGTATGATATTATTTTTACATTTTTTGGACACATACTAAAGTATGATATTATTTATACATTTTTAGGACACATACTATAGTATGATATTATTTATACATTTTTAGGACACATACTATTATATGATATTATTTATACATTTTTAGGACACATACGTTAGTATGATATTATTAATACATTTTTAGGACACATACTATAGTATGATATTATTTTTACATTTTTTGGACACATACTAAAGTATGATATTATTTATACATTTTTAGGACACATACCTTAGTATGATATTATTTATACATTTTTAGGACACATACTGTAGTATGATATTATTTATACATTTTTAGGACACATACTATAATATGATATTATTTATACATTTTTAGGACACATACCTTAGTATGATATTATTTATACATTTTTAGGACACATACTATAATATGATATTATTTATACATTTTTAGGACACATAGGTTAGTATGATATTATTTATACATTTTTAGGACACATACTATAATATGATATTATTTATACATTTTAGGACACATACTGTAGTATGATATTATTTATACATTTTTAGGGCACATACCTTAGTATGATATTATTTATACATTTTTAGGACACATACCTTAGTATGATATTATTTATACATTTTTAGGACACATACGTTAGTATGATATTATTAATACATTTTTAGGACACATACTATAGTATGATATTATTTTTACATTTTTTGGACACATACTAAAGTATGATATTATTTATACATTTTTAGGACACATACCTTAGTATGATATTATTTATACATTTTTAGGACACATACTGTAGTATGATATTATTTATACATTTTTAGGACACATACTATAATATGATATTATTTATACATTTTTAGGACACATACCTTAGTATGATATTATTTATACATTTTTAGGACACATACTATAATATGATATTATTTATACATTTTTAGGACACATAGGTTAGTATGATATTATTTATACATTTTTAGGACACATACTATAATATGATATTATTTATACATTTTAGGACACATACTGTAGTATGATATTATTTATACATTTTTAGGACACATACCTTAGTATGATATTATTTATACATTTTTAGGACACATACTGTAGTATGATATTATTTATACATTTTTAGGACACATACTATAATATGATATTATTTATACATTTTTAGGACACATACCTTAGTATGATATTATTTATACATTTTTAGGACACATACTATAATATGATATTATTTATACATTTTAGGACACATACTGTAGTATGATATTATTTATACATTTTTAGGACACATACTATAATATGATATTATTTATACATTTTTAGGACACATACTATAGTATGATATTATTTATACATTTTTAGGACACATACCTTAGTATGATATTATTTATACATTTTTAGGACACATACTATAATATGATATTATTTATACATTTTTAGGACACATACTATAGTATGATATTATTTTTACCTTTTTTGGACACATACTAAAGTATGATATTATTATTACATTTTTAGGACACATACCTTAGTATGATATTATTTATACATTTTTAGGACACATACTGTAGTATGACATTTATACATTTTTAGGACACATACTATAGTATGCAATTATTTTTACATTTTTTAGGACACATACTATAGTATGATATTATTTATACATTTTTAGGACACATACCTTAGTATGATATTATTTATACATTTTTAGGACACATACCTTAGTATGATATTATTTATACATTTTTAGGACACATACTATAATATGATATTATTTATACATTTTTAGGACACATACTATAGTATGATATTATTTTTACATTTTTTGGACACATACTAAAGTATGATATTATTTATACATTTTTAGGACACATACTATAGTATGATATTATTTATACATTTTTAGGACACATACTATTATATGATATTTTTTATACATTTTTAGGACACATACGTTAGTATGATATTATTAATACATTTTTAGGACACATACTATAGTATGATATTATTTTTACATTTTTTGGACACATACTAAAGTATGATATTATTTATACATTTTTAGGACACATACCTTAGTATGATATTATTTATACATTTTTAGGACACATACTGTAGTATGATATTATTTATACATTTTTAGGACACATACTATAATATGATATTATTTATACATTTTTAGGACACATACCTTAGTATGATATTATTTATACATTTTTAGGACACATACTATAATATGATATTATTTATACATTTTTAGGACACATAGGTTAGTATGATATTATTTATACATTTTTAGGACACATACTATAATATGATATTATTTATACATTTTAGGACACATACTGTAGTATGATATTATTTATACATTTTTAGGGCACATACCTTAGTATGATATTATTTATACATTTTTAGGACACATACCTTAGTATGATATTATTTATACATTTTTAGGACACATACTATAATATGATATTATTTATACATTTTTAGGACACATACTATAGTATGATATTATTTTTACATTTTTTGGACACATACTAAAGTATGATATTATTTATACATTTTTAGGACACATACCTTAGTATGATATTATTTATACATTTTTAGGACACATAGTATAGTATGCAATTTTTTTAACATTTTTTAGGACACATACTATAGTATGATATTATTTATACATTTTTAGGACACATACCTTAGTATGATATTATTTATACATTTTTAGGACACATACTATAATATGATATTATTTATACATTTTTAGGACACATACCTTAGTATGATATTATTTATACATTTTTAGGACACATACCTTAGTATGATATTATTTATACATTTTTAGGACACATACTATAATATGATATTATTTATACATTTTTAGGACACATACTATTATATGATATTATTTATACATTTTTAGGACACATACCTTAGTATGATATTATTTATACATTTTTAGGACACATACCTTAGTATGATATTATTTATACATTTTTAGGACACATACTATAATATGATATTATTTATACATTTTTAGGACACATACTATAGTATGATATTATTTTTACATTTTTTGGACACATACTAAAGTATGATATTATTTATACATTTTTAGGACACATACTATAGTATGATATTATTTATACATTTTTAGGACACATACTATTATATGATATTATTTATACATTTTTAGGACACATACGTTAGTATGATATTATTAATACATTTTTAGGACACATACTATAGTATGATATTATTTTTACATTTTTTGGACACATACTAAAGTATGATATTATTTATACATTTTTAGGACACATACCTTAGTATGATATTATTTATACATTTTTAGGACACATAGTATAGTATGCAATTTTTTTTAACATTTTTTAGGACACATACTATAGTATGATATTATTTATACATTTTTAGGACACATACCTTAGTATGATATTATTTATACATTTTTAGGACACATACTATAATATGATATTATTTATACATTTTTAGGACACATACCTTAGTATGATATTATTTATACATTTTTAGGACACATACCTTAGTATGATATTATTTATACATTTTTAGGACACATACTATAATATGATATTATTTATACATTTTTAGGACACATACTATAGTATGATATTATTTTTACATTTTTTGGACACATACTAAAGTATGATATTATTTATACATTTTTAGGACACATACTATAGTATGATATTATTTATACATTTTTAGGACACATACTATTATATGATATTATTTATACATTTTTAGGACACATACTATAGTATGATATTATTTTTACATTTTTTGGACACATACTAAAGTATGATATTATTTATACATTTTTAGGACACATACTATAGTATGATATTATTTATACATTTTTAGGACACATACTATGGTATGATATTATTTATACATTTTTAGGACACATACTATTATATGATATTATTTATACATTTTTAGGACACATACGTTAGTATGATATTATTAATACATTTTTAGGACACATACTATAGTATGATATTATTTTTACATTTTTTGGACACATACTAAAGTATGATATTATTTATACATTTTTAGGACACATACTATAGTATGATATTATTTATACATTTTTAGGACACATACTATTATATGATATTATTTATACATTTTTAGGACACATACGTTAGTATGATATTATTTATACATTTTTAGGACACATACTATAGTATGATATTATTTTTACATTTTTTGGACACATACTAAAGTATGATATTATTTATACATTTTTAGGACACATACTATAGTATGATATTATTTATACATTTTTAGGACACATACTATTATATGATATTATTTATACATTTTTAGGACACATACGTTAGTATGATATTATTAATACATTTTTAGGACACATACTATAGTATGATATTATTTTTACATTTTTTGGACACATACTAAAGTATGATATTATTTATACATTTTTAGGACACATACTATAGTATGATATTATTTATACATTTTTAGGACACATACTATTATATGATATTATTTATACATTTTTAGGACACATACGTTAGTATGATATTATTAATACATTTTTAGGACACATACTATAGTATGATATTATTTTTAAATTTTTTGGACACATACTAAAGTATGATATTATTTATACATTTTTAGGACACATACCTTAGTATGATATTATTTATACATTTTTAGGACACATAGTATAGTATGCAATTTTTTTTAACATTTTTTAGGACACATACTATAGTATGATATTATTTATACATTTTTAGGACACATACCTTAGTATGATATTATTTATACATTTTTAGGACACATACTATAATATGATATTATTTATACATTTTTAGGACACATACCTTAGTATGATATTATTTATACATTTTTAGGACACATACCTTAGTATGATATTATTTATACATTTTTAGGACACATACTATAATATGATATTATTTATACATTTTTAGGACACATACTATAGTATGATATTATTTTTACATTTTTTGGACACATACTAAAGTATGATATTATTTATACATTTTTAGGACACATACTATAGTATGATATTATTTATACATTTTTAGGACACATACTATTATATGATATTATTTATACATTTTTAGGACACATACGTTAGTATGATATTATTAATACATTTTTAGGACACATACTATAGTATGATATTATTTTTACATTTTTTGGACACATACTAAAGTATGATATTATTTATACATTTTTAGGACACATACCTTAGTATGATATTATTTATACATTTTTAGGACACATACTGTAGTATGATATTATTTATACATTTTTAGGACACATACTATAATATGATATTATTTATACATTTTTAGGACACATACCTTAGTATGATATTATTTATACATTTTTAGGACACATACTATAATATGATATTATTTATACATTTTTAGGACACATAGGTTAGTATGATATTATTTATACATTTTTAGGACACATACTATAATATGATATTATTTATACATTTTAGGACACATACTGTAGTATGATATTATTTATACATTTTTAGGGCACATACCTTAGTATGATATTATTTATACATTTTTAGGACACATACCTTAGTATGATATTATTTATACATTTTTAGGACACATACGTTAGTATGATATTATTAATACATTTTTAGGACACATACTATAGTATGATATTATTTTTACATTTTTTGGACACATACTAAAGTATGATATTATTTATACATTTTTAGGACACATACCTTAGTATGATATTATTTATACATTTTTAGGACACATACTGTAGTATGATATTATTTATACATTTTTAGGACACATACTATAATATGATATTATTTATACATTTTTAGGACACATACCTTAGTATGATATTATTTATACATTTTTAGGACACATACTATAATATGATATTATTTATACATTTTTAGGACACATAGGTTAGTATGATATTATTTATACATTTTTAGGACACATACTATAATATGATATTATTTATACATTTTAGGACACATACTGTAGTATGATATTATTTATACATTTTTAGGACACATACCTTAGTATGATATTATTTATACATTTTTAGGACACATACTGTAGTATGATATTATTTATACATTTTTAGGACACATACTATAATATGATATTATTTATACATTTTTAGGACACATACCTTAGTATGATATTATTTATACATTTTTAGGACACATACTATAATATGATATTATTTATACATTTTAGGACACATACTGTAGTATGATATTATTTATACATTTTTAGGACACATACTATAATATGATATTATTTATACATTTTTAGGACACATACTATAGTATGATATTATTTATACATTTTTAGGACACATACCTTAGTATGATATTATTTATACATTTTTAGGACACATACTATAATATGATATTATTTATACATTTTTAGGACACATACTATAGTATGATATTATTTTTACCTTTTTTGGACACATACTAAAGTATGATATTATTATTACATTTTTAGGACACATACCTTAGTATGATATTATTTATACATTTTTAGGACACATACTGTAGTATGACATTTATACATTTTTAGGACACATACTATAGTATGCAATTATTTTTACATTTTTTAGGACACATACTATAGTATGATATTATTTATACATTTTTAGGACACATACCTTAGTATGATATTATTTATACATTTTTAGGACACATACCTTAGTATGATATTATTTATACATTTTTAGGACACATACCTTAGTATGATATTATTTATACATTTTTAGGACACATACTATAATATGATATTATTTATACATTTTTAGGACACATACTATAGTATGATATTATTTTTACATTTTTTGGACACATACTAAAGTATGATATTATTTATACATTTTAAGGACACATACCTTAGTATCATATTATTTATACATTTTTAGGACACATACTGTAGTATGACATTATTTATACATTTTTAGGACACATACTATAGTATGCAATTATTTTTACATTTTTTAGGACACATACTATAGTATGATATTATTTATACATTTTTAGGACACATACCTTAGTATGATATTATTTATACATTTTTCGGACAAATACCTTAGTATGATATTATTTATACATTTTTAGGACACATACCTTAGTATGATATTATTTATACATTTTTAGGACACATACTATAATATGATATTATTTATACATTTTTAGGACACATACTATAGTATGCTATTATTTTTACATTTTTTGGACACATACTAAAGTATGATATTATTTATACATTTTTAGGACACATACCTTAGTATGATATTATTTATACATGTTTAGGACACATACTGTAGTATGATATTATTTATACATTTTTAGGACACATACTATAATATGATATTATTTATACATTTTTAGGACACATACTATAGTATGATATTATTTTTACATTTTTTGGACACATACTAAAGTATGATATTATTTATACATTTTTAGGACACATACTGTAGTATGATATTATTTATACATTTTTAGGACACATACTATAATATGATATTATTTATACATTTTAGGACCCATACCTTAGTATGATATTATTTATACATTTTTAGGACACATACTATAATATGATATTATTTATACATTTTTAGGACACATACTATAGTATGATATTATTTTTACATTTTTTGGACACATACTAAAGTATGATATTATTTATACATTTTTAGGACACATACCTTAGTATGATATTATTTATACATTTTTAGGACACATACTATAGTATGATATTATTTTTACATTTTTTGGACACATACTAAAGTATGATATTATTTATACATTTTTAGGACACATACCTTAGTATGATATTATTTATACATTTTTAGGACACATAGTATAGTATGCAATTTTTTTTTATATTTTTTAGGACACATACTATAGTATGATATTATTTATACATTTTTAGGACACATACCTTAGTATGATATTATTTATACATTTTTAGGACACATACTATAATATGATATTATTTATACATTTTTAGGACACATACCTTAGTATGATATTATTTATACATTTTTAGGACACATACCTTAGTATGATATTATTTATACATTTTTAGGACACATACTATAATATGATGTTATTTATACATTTTTAGGACACATACTATAGTATGATATTATTTTTACATTTTTTGGACACATACTAAAGTATGATATTATTTATACATTTTTAGGACACATACTATAGTATGATATTATTTATACATTTTTAGGACACATACTATTATATGATATTATTTATACATTTTTAGGACACATACGTTAGTATGATATTATTAATACATTTTTAGGACACATACTATAGTATGATATTATTTTTACATTTTTTGGACACATACTAAAGTATGATATTATTTATACATTTTTAGGACACATACCTTAGTATGATATTATTTATACATTTTTAGGACACATAGTATAGTATGCAATTTTTTTTAACATTTTTTAGGACACATACTATAGTATGATATTATTTATACATTTTTAGGACACATACCTTAGTATGATATTATTTATACATTTTTAGGACACATACTATAATATGATATTATTTATACATTTTTAGGACACATACCTTAGTATGATATTATTTATACATTTTTAGGACACATACCTTAGTATGATATTATTTATACATTTTTAGGACACATACTATAATATGATATTATTTATACATTTTTAGGACACATACTATAGTATGATATTATTTTTACATTTTTTGGACACATACTAAAGTATGATATTATTTATACATTTTTAGGACACATACTATAGTATGATATTATTTATACATTTTTAGGACACATACTATTATATGATATTATTTATACATTTTTAGGACACATACGTTAGTATGATATTATTAATACATTTTTAGGACACATACTATAGTATGATATTATTTTTACATTTTTTGGACACATACTAAAGTATGATATTATTTATACATTTTTAGGACACATACTATAGTATGATATTATTTATACATTTTTAGGACACATACTATTATATGATATTATTTATACATTTTTAGGACACATACGTTAGTATGATATTATTAATACATTTTTAGGACACATACTATAGTATGATATTATTTTTACATTTTTTGGACACATACTAAAGTATGATATTATTTATACATTTTTAGGACACATACTATAGTATGATATTATTTATACATTATTAGGACACATACTATTATATGATATTATTTATACATTTTTAGGACACATACGTTAGTATGATATTATTAATACATTTTTAGGACACATACTATAGTATGATATTATTTTTACATTTTTTGGACACATACTAAAGTATGATATTATTTATACATTTTTAGGACACATACCTTAGTATGATATTATTTATACATTTTTAGGACACATAGTATAGTATGCAATTTTTTTTAACATTTTTTAGGACACATACTATAGTATGATATTATTTATACATTTTTAGGACACATACCTTAGTATGATATTATTTATACATTTTTAGGACACATACTATAATATGATATTATTTATACATTTTTAGGACACATACCTTAGTATGATATTATTTATACATTTTTAGGACACATACCTTAGTATGATATTATTTATACATTTTTAGGACACATACTATAATATGATATTATTTATACATTTTTAGGACACATACCATAGTATGATATTATTTTTACATTTTTTGGACACATACTAAAGTATGATATTATTTATACATTTTTAGGACACATACTATAGTATGATATTATTTATACATTTTTAGGACACATACTATTATATGATATTATTTATACATTTTTAGGACACATACGTTAGTATGATATTATTAATACATTTTTAGGACACATACTATAGTATGATATTATTTTTACATTTTTTGGACACATACTAAAGTATGATATTATTTATACATTTTTAGGACACATACTATAGTATGATATTATTTATACATTTTTAGGACACATACTATTATATGATATTATTTATACATTTTTAGGACACATACGTTAGTATGATATTATTAATACATTTTTAGGACACATACTATAGTATTATATTATTTTTACATTTTTTGGACACATACTAAAGTATGATATTATTTATACATTTTTAGGACACATACTATAGTATGATATTATTTATACATTTTTAGGACACATACTATTATATGATATTATTTATACATTTTTAGGACACATACGTTAGTATGATATTATTTATACATTTTTAGGACACATACTATAGTATGATATTATTTTTACATTTTTTGGACACATACTAAAGTATGATATTATTTATACATTTTTAGGACACATACTATAGTATGATATTATTTATACATTTTTAGGACACATACTATTATATGATATTATTTATACATTTTTAGGACACATACGTTAGTATGATATTATTAATACATTTTTAGGACACATACTATAGTATGATATTATTTTTACATTTTTTGGACACATACTAAAGTATGATATTATTTATACATTTTTTGGACACATACTATAGTATGATATTATTTATACATTTTTAGGACACATACTATTATATGATATTATTTATACATTTTTAGGACACATACGTTAGTATGATATTATTAATACATTTTTAGGACACATACTATAGTATGATATTATTTTTACATTTTTTGGACACATACTAAAGTATGATATTATTTATACATTTTTAGGACACATACCTTAGTATGATATTATTTATACATTTTTAGGACACATAGTATAGTATGCAATTTTTTTTAACATTTTTAGGACACATACTATAGTATGATATTATTTATACATTTTTAGGACACATACCTTAGTATGATATTATTTATACATTTTTAGGACACATACTATAATATGATATTATTTATACATTTTTAGGACACATACCTTAGTATGATATTATTTATACATTTTTAGGACACATACCTTAGTATGATATTATTTATACATTTTTAGGACACATACTATAATATGATATTATTTATACATTTTTAGGACACATACTATAGTATGATATTATTTTTACATTTTTTGGACACATACTAAAGTATGATATTATTTATACATTTTTAGGACACATACTATAGTATGATATTATTTATACATTTTTAGGACACATACGTTAGTATGATATTATTAATACATTTTTAGGACACATACTATAGTATGATATTATTTTTACATTTTTTGGACACATACTAAAGTATGATATTATTTATACATTTTTAGGACACATACCTTAGTATGATATTATTTATACATTTTTAGGACACATACTGTAGTATGATATTATTTATACATTTTTAGGACACATACTATAATATGATATTATTTATACATTTTTAGGACACATACCTTAGTATGATATTATTTATACATTTTTAGGACACATACTATAATATGATATTATTTATACATTTTTAGGACACATAGGTTAGTATGATATTATTTATACATTTTTAGGACACATACTATAATATGATATTATTTATACATTTTAGGACACATACTGTAGTATGATATTATTTATACATTTTTAGGACACATACTATAATATGATATTATTTATACATTTTTAGGACACATACTATAGTATGATATTATTTATACATTTTTAGGACACATACCTTAGTATGATATTATTTATACAATTTTAGGACACATACTATAATATGATATTATTATTACATTTTTAGGACACATACCTTAGTATGATATTATTTATACATTTTTAGGACACATACTGTAGTATGACATTTATACATTTTTAGGACACATACTATAGTATGCAATTATTTTTACATTTTTTAGGACACATACTATAGTATGATATTATTTATACATTTTTAGGACACATACCTTAGTATGATATTATTTATACATTTTTAGGACACATACCTTAGTATGATATTATTTATACATTTTTAGGACACATACCTTAGTATGATATTATTTATACATTTTTAGGACACATACTATAATATGATATTATTTATACATTTTTAGGACACATACTATAGTATGATATTATTTTTACATTTTTTGGACACATACTAAAGTATGATATTATTTATACATTTTAAGGACACATACCTTAGTATCATATTATTTATACATTTTTAGGACACATACTGTAGTATGACATTATTTATACATTTTTAGGACACATACTATAGTATGCAATTATTTTTACATTTTTTAGGACACATACTATAGTATGATATTATTTATACATTTTTAGGACACATACCTTAGTATGATATTATTTATACATTTTTCGGACAAATACCTTAGTATGATATTATTTATACATTTTTAGGACACATACCTTAGTATGATATTATTTATACATTTTTAGGACACATACTATAATATGATATTATTTATACATTTTTAGGACACATACTATAGTATGCTATTATTTTTACATTTTTTGGACACATACTAAAGTATGATATTATTTATACATTTTTAGGACACATACCTTAGTATGATATTATTTATACATGTTTAGGACACATACTGTAGTATGATATTATTTATACATTTTTAGGACACATACTATAATATGATATTATTTATACATTTTTAGGACACATACTATAGTATGATATTATTTTTACATT
Source organism: Nothobranchius furzeri (assembly GCF_043380555.1). Lineage (NCBI taxonomy): Eukaryota > Metazoa > Chordata > Actinopteri > Cyprinodontiformes > Nothobranchiidae > Nothobranchius > Nothobranchius furzeri. The sequence continues at coordinate 24,023,421 of NC_091759.1, read as the reverse complement.
TTTTGGACACATACTAAAGTATGATATTATTTATACATTTTTAGGACACATACTGTAGTATGATATTATTTATACATTTTTAGGACACATACTATAATATGATATTATTTATACATTTTTAGGACCCATACCTTAGTATGATATTATTTATACATTTTTAGGACACATACTGTAGTATGACATTATTTAAACATTTTTAGGACACATACTATAATATGATATTATTTATACATTTTAGGACACATACTATAGTATGATATTATTTTTACATTTTTTGGACACATACTAAAGTATGATATTATTTATACATTTTTAGGACACATACCTTAGTATGATATTATTTATACATTTTTAGGACACATAGTATAGTATGCAATTTTTTTTAACATTTTTTAGGACACATACTATAGTATGATATTATTTATACATTTTTAGGACACATACCTTAGTATGATATTATTTATACATTTTTAGGACACATACTATAATATGATATTATTTATACATTTTTAGGACACATACCTTAGTATGATATTATTTATACATTTTTAGGACACATACCTTAGTATGATATTATTTATACATTTTTAGGACACATACTATAATATGATATTATTTATACATTTTTAGGACACATACTATAGTATGATATTATTTTTACATTTTTTGGACACATACTAAAGTATGATATTATTTATACATTTTTAGGACACATACTATAGTATGATATTATTTATACATTTTTAGGACACATACTATTATATGATATTATTTATACATTTTTAGGACACATACGTTAGTATGATATTATTAATACATTTTTAGGACACATACTATAGTATGATATTATTTTTACATTTTTTGGACACATACTAAAGTATGATATTATTTATACATTTTTAGGACACATACCTTAGTATGATATTATTTATACATTTTTAGGACACATACTGTAGTATGATATTATTTATACATTTTTAGGACACATACTATAATATGATATTATTTATACATTTTTAGGACACATACCTTAGTATGATATTATTTATACATTTTTAGGACACATACTATAATATGATATTATTTATACATTTTTAGGACACATAGGTTAGTATGATATTATTTATACATTTTTAGGACACATACTATAATATGATATTATTTATACATTTTAGGACACATACTGTAGTATGATATTATTTATACATTTTTAGGACACATACTATAATATGATATTATTTATACATTTTTAGGACACATACTATAGTATGATATTATTTATACATTTTTAGGACACATACCTTAGTATGATATTATTTATACATTTTTAGGACACATACAATAATATGATATTATTTATACATTTTTAGGACACATACTATAGTATGATATTATTTTTACCTTTTTTGGACACATACTAAAGTATGATATTATTATTACATTTTTAGGACACATACTGTAGTATGATATTATTTATACATTTTTAGGACACATACTATAATATGATATTATTTATACATTTTTAGGACACATACTATAGTATGATATTATTTTTACATTTTTTGGACACATACTAAAGTATGATATTATTTATACATTTTTAGGACACATACTGTAGTATGATATTATTTATACATTTTTAGGACACATTCTATAATATGATATTATTTATACATTTTTAGGACCCATACCTTAGTATGATATTATTTATACATTTTTAGGACACATACTGTAGTATGACATTATTTAAACATTTTTAGGACACATACTATAATATGATATTATTTATACATTTTAGGACACATACTATAGTATGATATTATTTTTACATTTTTTGGACACATACTAAAGTATGATATTATTTATACATTTTTAGGACACATACCTTAGTATGATATTATTTATACATTTTTAGGACACATAGTATAGTATGCAATTTTTTTTAACATTTTTTAGGACACATACTATAGTATGATATTATTTATACATTTTTAGGACACATACCTTAGTATGATATTATTTATACATTTTTAGGACACATACTATAATATGATATTATTTATACATTTTTAGGACACATACCTTAGTATGATATTATTTATACATTTTTAGGACACATACCTTAGTATGATATTATTTATACATTTTTAGGACACATACTATAATATGATATTATTTATACATTTTTCAGGACACATACTATAGTATGATATTATTTTTACATTTTTTGGACACATACTAAAGTATGATATTATTTATACATTTTTAGGACACATACTATAGTATGATATTATTTATACATTTTTAGGACACATACTATTATATGATATTATTTATACATTTTTAGGACACATACGTTAGTATGATATTATTAATACATTTTTAGGACACATACTATAGTATGATATTATTTTTACATTTTTTGGACACATACTAAAGTATGATATTATTTATACATTTTTAGGACACATACCTTAGTATGATATTATTTATACATTTTTAGGACACATACTGTAGTATGATATTATTTATACATTTTTAGGACACATACTATAATATGATATTATTTATACATTTTTAGGACACATACCTTAGTATGATATTATTTATACATTTTTAGGACACATACTATAATATGATATTATTTATACATTTTTAGGACACATAGGTTAGTATGATATTATTTATACATTTTTAGGACACATACTATAATATGATATTATTTATACATTTTAGGACACATACTGTAGTATGATTTTATTTATACATTTTTAGGACACATACTATAATATGATATTATTTATACATTTTTAGGACACATACTATAGTATGATATTATTTATACATTTTTAGGACACATACCTTAGTATGATATTATTTATACATTTTTAGGACACATACAATAATATGATATTATTTATACATTTTTAGGACACATACTATAGTATGATATTATTTTTACCTTTTTTGGACACATACTAAAGTATGATATTATTATTACATTTTTAGGACACATACCTTAGTATGATATTATTTATACATTTTTAGGACACATACTGTAGTATGACATTTATACATTTTTAGGACACATACTATAGTATGCAATTATTTTTACATTTTTTTAGGACACATACTATAGTATGATATTATTTATACATTTTTAGGACACATACCTTAGTATGATATTATTTATACATTTTTAGGACACATACCTTAGTATGATATTATTTATACATTTTTAGGACACATACCTTAGTATGATATTATTTATACATTTTTAGGACACATACTATAATATGATATTATTTATACATTTTTAGGACACATACTATAGTATGATATTATTTTTACATTTTTTGGACACATACTAAAGTATGATATTATTTATACATTTTAAGGACACATACCTTAGTATCATATTATTTATACATTTTTAGGACACATACTGTAGTATGACATTATTTATACATTTTTAGGACACATACTATAGTATGCAATTATTTTTACATTTTTTAGGACACATACTATAGTATGATATTATTTATACATTTTTAGGACACATACCTTAGTATGATATTATTTATACATTTTTCGGACAAATACCTTAGTATGATATTATTTATACATTTTTAGGACACATACCTTAGTATGATATTATTTATACATTTTTAGGACACATACTATAATATGATATTATTTATACATTTTTAGGACACATACTATAGTATGCTATTATTTTTACATTTTTTGGACACATACTAAAGTATGATATTATTTATACATTTTTAGGACACATACCTTAGTATGATATTATTTATACATGTTTAGTACACATACTGTAGTATGATATTATTTATACATTTTTAGGACACATACTATAATATGATATTATTTATAAATTTTTAGGACACATACTATAGTATGATATTATTTTTACATTTTTTGGACACATACTAAAGTATGATATTATTTATACATTTTTAGGACACATACTGTAGTATGATATTATTTATACATTTTTAGGACACATACTATAATATGATATTATTTATACATTTTTAGGACCCATACCTTAGTATGATATTATTTATACATTTTTAGGACACATACCTTAGTATGATATTATTTATACATTTTTAGGACACATAGTATAGTATGCAATTTTTTTTTAACATTTTTTAGGACACATACTATAGTATGATATTATTTATACATTTTTAGGACACATACCTTAGTATGATATTATTTATACATTTTTAGGACACATACTATAATATGATATTATTTATACATTTTTAGGACACATACCTTAGTATGATATTATTTATACATTTTTAGGACACATACCTTAGTATGATATTATTTATACATTTTTAGGACACATACTAAAGTATGATATTATTTATACATTTTTAGGACACATACTATAGTATGATATTATTTATACATTTTTAGGACACATACTATTATATGATATTATTTATACATTTTTAGGACACATACGTTAGTATGATATTATTAATACATTTTTAGGACACATACTATAGTATGATATTATTTTTACATTTTTTGGACACATACTAAAGTATGATATTATTTATACATTTTTAGGACACATACCTTAGTATGATATTATTTATACATTTTTAGGACACATACTGTAGTATGATATTATTTATACATTTTTAGGACACATACTATAATATGATATTATTTATACATTTTTAGGACACATACCTTAGTATGATATTATTTATACATTTTTAGGACACATACTATAATATGATATTATTTATACATTTTTAGGACACATAGGTTAGTATGATATTATTTATACATTTTTAGGACACATACTATAATATGATATTATTTATACATTTTAGGACACATACTGTAGTATGATATTATTTATACATTTTTAGGACACATACTATAATATGATATTATTTATACATTTTTAGGACACATACTATAGTATGATATTATTTATACATTTTTAGGACACATACCTTAGTATGATATTATTTATACATTTTTAGGACACATACTATAATATGATATTATTTATACATTTTTAGGACACATACTATAGTATGATATTATTTTTACCTTTTTTGGACACATACTAAAGTATGATATTATTATTACATTTTTAGGACACATACCTTAGTATGATATTATTTATACATTTTTAGGACACATACTGTAGTATGACATTTATACATTTTTAGGACACATACTATAGTATGCAATTATTTTTACATTTTTTAGGACACATACTATAGTATGATATTATTTATACATTTTTAGGACACATACCTTAGTATGATATTATTTATACATTTTTAGGACACATACCTTAGTATGATATTATTTATACATTTTTAGGACACATACCTTAGTATGATATTATTTATACATTTTTAGGACACATACTATAATATGATATTATTTATACATTTTTAGGACACATACTATAGTATGATATTATTTTTACATTTTTTGGACACATACTAAAGTATGATATTATTTATACATTTTAAGGACACATACCTTAGTATCATATTATTTATACATTTTTAGGACACATACTGTAGTATGACATTATTTATACATTTTTAGGACACATACTATAGTATGCAATTATTTTTACATTTTTTAGGACACATACTATAGTATGATATTATTTATACATTTTTAGGACACATACCTTAGTATGATATTATTTATACATTTTTCGGACAAATACCTTAGTATGATATTATTTATACATTTTTAGGACACATACCTTAGTATGATATTATTTATACATTTTTAGGACACATACTATAATATGATATTATTTATACATTTTTAGGACACATACTATAGTATGCTATTATTTTTACATTTTTTGGACACATACTAAAGTATGATATTATTTATACATTTTTAGGACACATACCTTAGTATGATATTATTTATACATGTTTAGGACACATACTGTAGTATGATATTATTTATACATTTTTAGGACACATACTATAATATGATATTATTTATACATTTTTAGGACACATACTATAGTATGATATTATTTTTACATTTTTTGGACACATACTAAAGTATGATATTATTTATACATTTTTAGGACACATACTGTAGTATGATATTATTTATACATTTTTAGGACACATACTATAATATGATATTATTTATACATTTTTAGGACCCATACCTTAGTATGATATTATTTATACATTTTTAGGACACATACTGTAGTATGACATTATTTAAACATTTTTAGGACACATACTATAATATGATATTATTTATACATTTTTAGGACACATACTATAGTATGATATTATTTTTACATTTTTTGGACACATACTAAAGTATGATATTATTTATACATTTTTAGGACACATACCTTAGTATGATATTATTTATACATTTTTAGGACACATAGTATAGTATGCAATTTTTTTAACATTTTTTAGGACACATACTATAGTATGATATTATTTATACATTTTTAGGACACATACCTTAGTATGATATTATTTATACATTTTTAGGACACATACTATAATATGATATTATTTATACATTTTTAGGACACATACCTTAGTATGATATTATTTATACATTTTTAGAACACATACCTTAGTATGATATTATTTATACATTTTTAGGACACATACTATAATATGATATTATTTATACATTTTTAGGACACATACTATAGTATGATATTATTTTTACATTTTTTGGACACATACTAAAGTATGATATTATTTATACATTTTTAGGACACATACTATAGTATGATATTATTTATACATTTTTAGGACACATACTATTATATGATATTATTTATACATTTTTAGGACACATACGTTAGTATGATATTATTAATACATTTTTAGGACACATACTATAGTATGATATTATTTTTACATTTTTTGGACACATACTAAAGTATGATATTATTTATACATTTTTAGGACACATACCTTAGTATGATATTATTTATACATTTTTAGGACACATACTGTAGTATGATATTATTTATACATTTTTAGGACACATACTATAATATGATATTATTTATACATTTTTAGGACACATACCTTAGTATGATATTATTTATACATTTTTAGGACACATACTATAATATGATATTATTTATACATTTTTAGGACACATAGGTTAGTATGATATTATTTATACATTTTTAGGACACATACTATAATATGATATTATTTATACATTTTAGGACACATACTGTAGTATGATATTATTTATACATTTTTAGGACACATACTATAATATGATATTATTTATACATTTTTAGGACACATACCTTAGTATGATATTATTTATACATTTTTAGGACACATAGTATAGTATGCAATTTTTTTTAACATTTTTTAGGACACATACTATAGTATGATATTATTTATACAGTTTTAGGACACATACCTTAGTATGATATTATTTATACATTTTTAGGACACATACTATAATATGATATTATTTATACATTTTTAGGACACATACTATAGTATGATATTATTTTTACATTTTTTGGACACATACTAAAGTATGATATTATTTATACATTTTTAGGACACATACTGTAGTATGATATTATTTATACATTTTTAGGACACATACTATAATATGATATTATTTATACATTTTTAGGACCCATACCTTAGTATGATATTATTTATACATTTTTAGGACACATACTGTAGTATGACATTATTTAAACATTTTTAGGACACATACTATAATATGATATTATTTATACATTTTTAGGACACATACTATAGTATGATATTATTTTTACATTTTTTGGACACATACTAAAGTATGATATTATTTATACATTTTTAGGACACATACCTTAGTATGATATTATTTATACATTTTTAGGACACATAGTATAGTATGCAATTTTTTTAACATTTTTTAGGACACATACTATAGTATGATATTATTTATACATTTTTAGGACACATACCTTAGTATGATATTATTTATACATTTTTAGGACACATACTATAATATGATATTATTTATACATTTTTAGGACACATACCTTAGTATGATATTATTTATACATTTTTAGAACACATACCTTAGTATGATATTATTTATACATTTTTAGGACACATACTATAATATGATATTATTTATACATTTTTAGGACACATACTATAGTATGATATTATTTTTACATTTTTTGGACACATACTAAAGTATGATATTATTTATACATTTTTAGGACACATACTATAGTATGATATTATTTATACATTTTTAGGACACATACTATAATATGATATTATTTATACATTTTTAGAACACATACTATAGTATGATATTATTTTTACCTTTTTTGGACACATACTAAAGTATGATATTATTTATACATTTTTAGGACACATACCTTAGTATGATATTATTTATACATTTTTAGGACACATACTGTAGTATGACATTATTTATACATTTTTAGGACACATACTATAGTATGCAATTATTTTTACATTTTTTAGGACACATACTATAGTATGATATTATTTATACATTTTTAGGACACATACCTTAGTATGATATTATTTATACATTTTTAGGACACATACTATAATATGATATTATTTATACATTTTTAGGACACATACCTTAGTATGATATTATTTATACATTTTTAGGACACATACTATAATATGATATTATTTATACATTTTTAGGACACATACTATAGTATGCAATTATTTATACATTTTTAGGACACATACTGTAGTATGAAATTATTTATACATTTTTAGGACACATACTATAATATGATATTATTTATACATTTTTAGGACACATACTATAGTATGATATTATTTATACATTTTTAGGACACATACTATAATATGATATTATTTTTACATTTTTTGGACACATAGTATAGTATGCAATTTTTTTAACATTTTTTAGGACACATACTATAGTATGATATTATTTATACATTTTTAGGACACATACCTTAGTATGATATTATTTATACATTTTTAGGACACATACCTTAGTATGATATTATTTATACATTTTTAGGACACATACCTTAGTATGATATTATTTATACATTTTAGGACACATACTATAATATGATATTATTTATACATTTTTAGGACACATACTATAGTATGATATTATTTTTACATTTTTTGGACACATACTAAAGTATGATATTATTTATACATTTTTAGGACACATACTGTAGTATGATATTATTTATACATTTTTAGGACACATACTATAATATGATATTATTTATACATTTTTAGGACACATACTATAGTATGATATTATTTTTACATTTTTTGGACACATACTAAAGTATGATATTATTTATACATTTTTAGGACACATACCTTAGTATGATATTATTTATACATTTTTAGGACACATACCTTAGTATGATATTATTTATACATTTTTAGGACACATACTATAATATGATATTATTTATACATTTTTAGGACACATACCTTAGTATGATATTATTTATACATTTTTAGGACACATACTATAATATGATATTATTTATACATTTTTAGGACACATACTATAGTATGCAATTATTTATACATTTTTAGGACACATACTGTAGTATGAAATTATTTATACATTTTTAGGACACATACTATAATATGATATTATTTATACATTTTTAGGACACATACTATAGTATGATATTATTTATACATTTTTTGGACACATACTAAAGGATGATATTATTTATACATTTTTAGGACACATACCTTAGTATGATATTATTTATACATTTTTAGGACACATACTGTAGTATGATATTATTTATACATTTTTAGGACACATACTATAATATGATATTATTTATACATTTTTAGGACACATACCTTAGTATGATATTATTTATACATTTTTAGGACACATACTGTAGTATGACATTATTTATACATTTTTAGGACACATACTATAGTATGCAATTATTTTTACATTTTTTAGGACACATACTATAGTATGATATTATTTATAAATTTTGAGGACACATACTATAGTATGATATTATTTTTACATTTTTTGGACACATACTGATGTATGATATTATTTATACATTTTTAGGACACATACTATAGTATGATATTATTTATACATTTTTAGGACACATACCTTAGTATGATATTATTTATACATTTTTAGGACACATACTATAATATGATATTATTTTTACATTTTTTGGACACATACTAAAGTATGATATTATTTATACATTTTTAGGACACATACTAAAGTATGATATTATTTATACATTTTTAGGACACATACCTTAGTATGATATAATTTATACATTTTTAGGACACATACCTTACTATGATATTATTTATACATTATTAGGACACATAGTATAGTATGCAATTTTTTTAACATTTTTTAGGACACATACTATAGTATGATATTATTTATACATTTTTAGGACACATACCTTAGTATGATATTATTTATACATTTTTAGGACACATACCTTAGTATGATATTATTTATACATTTTTAGGACACATACTATAATATGATATTATTTATACATTTTTAGGACACATACCTTGGTATGATATTATTTATACATTTTAGGACACATACTAAAGTATGATATTATTTATACATTTTTAGGACACATACTGTAGTATGATATTATTTATACATTTTTAGGACACATACTATAATATGATATTATTTATACATTTTTAGGACACATACTATAGTATGATATTATTTTTACATTTTTTGGACACATACTAAAGTATGATATTATTTATACATTTTTAGGACACATACCTTAGTATGATATTATTTATACATTTTTAGGACACATACTGTAGTATGATATTATTTATACATTTTTAGGACACATACTATAATATGATATTATTTATACATTTTTAGGACACATACCTTAGTATGATATTATTTATACATTTTTAGGACACATACTATAATATGATATTATTTATACATTTTTAGGACACATACTGTAGTATGATATTATTTATACATTTTTAGGACACATACTATAATATGATATTATTTATACATTTTTAGAACACATACTATAGTATGATATTATTTTTACCTTTTTTGGACACATACTAAAGTATGATATTATTTATACATTTTTAGGACACATACCTTAGTATGATATTATTTATACATTTTTAGGACACATACTGTAGTATGACATTATTTATACATTTTTAGGACACATACTATAGTATGCAATTATTTTTACATTTTTTAGGACACATACTATAGTATGATATTATTTATAAATTTTGAGGACACATACTATAGTATGATATTATTTTTACATTTTTTGGACACATACTGATGTATGATATTATTTATACATTTTTAGGACACATACTATAGTATGATATTATTTATACATTTTTAGGACACATACCTTAGTATGATATTATTTATACATTTTTAGGACACATACTATAATATGATATTATTTTTACATTTTTTGGACACATACTAAAGTATGATATTATTTATACATTTTTAGGACACATACTATAGTATGATATTATTTATACATTTTTAGGACACATACCTTAGTATGATATTATTTATACATTTTTAGGACACATACCTTAGTATGATATTATTTATACATTTTTAGGACACATACTATAATATGATATTATTTATACATTTTAGGACACATACTATAGTATGATATTATTTTTACATTTTTTGGACACATACTAAAGTATGATATTATTTATACATTTTTGGGACACATACCTTAGTATGATATTATTTATACATTTTTAGGACACATACTATAATATGACATTATTTATACATTTTTAGGACACATACCTTAGTATGATATTATTTATACATTTTTAGGACACATACTATAATATGATATTATTTATACATTTTTAGGACTCATACTATAGTATGCAATTATTTATACATTTTTAGGACACATACTGTAGTATGATATAATTTATACTTTTTTAGGACACATACTATAATATGATATTATTTATACATTTTTAGGACACATACTATAGTATGATATTATTTTTACATTTTTTGGACACATACTAAAGTATGATATTATTTATACATTTTTAGGACACATACTAAAGTATGATATTATTTATACATTTTTAGGACACATACTGTAGTATGATATTATTTATACATTTTTAGGACACATACCTTAGTATGATATAATTTATACATTTTTAGGACACATACCTTACTATGATATTATTTATACATTTTTAGGACACATAGTATAGTATGCAATTTTTTTAACATTTTTTAGGACACATACTATAGTATGATATTATTTATACATTTTTAGGACACATACCTTAGTATGATATTATTTATACATTTTTAGGACACATACCTTAGTATGATATTATTTATACATTTTTAGGACACATACTATAATATGATATTATTTATACATTTTTAGGACACATACCTTAGTATGATATTATTTATACATTTTAGGACACATACTATAATATGATATTATTTATACATTTTTAGGACACATACTATAGTATGATATTATTTTTACATTTTTTGGACACATACTAAAGTATGATATTATTTATACATTTTTAGGACACATACTGTAGTATGATATTATTTATACATTTTTAGGACACATACTATAATATGATATTATTTATACATTTTTAGGACACATACTATAGTATGATATTATTTTTACATTTTTTGGACACATACTAAAGTATGATATTATTTATACATTTTTAGGACACATACCTTAGTATGATATTATTTATACATTTTTAGGACACATACTGTAGTATGATATTATTTATACATTTTTAGGACACATACTATAATATGATATTATTTATACATTTTTAGGACACATACCTTAGTATGATATTATTTATACATTTTTAGGACACATACTATAATATGATATTATTTATACATTTTTAGGACACATACTGTAGTATGATATTATTTATACATTTTTAGGACACATACTATAATATGATATTATTTATACATTTTTAGAACACATACTATAGTATGATATTATTTTTACCTTTTTTGGACACATACTAAAGTATGATATTATTTATACATTTTTAGGACACATACCTTAGTATGATATTATTTATACATTTTTAGGACACATACTGTAGTATGACATTATTTATACATTTTTAGGACACATACTATAGTATGCAATTATTTTTACATTTTTTAGGACACATACTATAGTATGATATTATTTATACATTTTTAGGACACATACCTTAGTATGATATTATTTATACATTTTTAGGACACATACCTTAGTATGATATTATTTATACATTTTTAGGACATATACTATAATATGATATTATTTATACATTTTTAGGACACATACCTTAGTATGATATTATTTATACATTTTAGGACACATACTATAATATGATATTATTTATACATTTTTAGGACACATACTATAGTATGATATTATTTTTACATTTTTTGGACACATACTAAAGTATGATATTATTTATACATTTTTAGGACACATACTGTAGTATGATATTATTTATACATTTTTAGGACACATACTATAATATGATATTATTTATACATTTTTAGGACACATACTATAGTATGATATTATGTTTACATTTTTTGGACACATACTAAAGTATGATATTATTTATACATTTTTAGGACACATACCTTAGTATGATATTATTTATACATTTTTAGGACACATACTGTAGTATGATATTATTTATACATTTTTAGGACACATACTATAATATGATATTATTTATACATTTTTAGGACACATACCTTAGTATGATATTATTTATACATTTTTAGGACACATACTATAATATGATATTATTTATACATTTTTAGGACACATACTGTAGTATGATATTATTTATACATTTTTAGGACACATACTATAATATGATATTATTTATACATTTTTAGAACACATACTATAGTATGATATTATTTTTACCTTTTTTGGACACATACTAAAGTATGATATTATTTATACATTTTTAGGACACATTCCTTAGTATGATATTATTTATACATTTTTAGGACACATACTGTAGTATGACATTATTTATACATTTTTAGGACACATACTATAGTATGCAATTATTTTTACATTTTTTAGGACACATACTATAGTATGATATTATTTATACATTTTTAGGACACATACCTTAGTATGATATTATTTATACATTTTTAGGACACATACCTTAGTATGATATTATTTATACATTTTTAGGACACATACCTTAGTATGATATTATTTATACATTTTTAGGACACATACTATAATATGATATTATTTATACATTTTTAGGACACATACTATAGTATGATATTATTTTTACATTTTTTGGACACATACTAAAGTATGATATTATTTATACATTTTAAGGACACATACCTTAGTATGATATTATTTATACATTTTTAGGACACATATTGTAGTATGACATTATTTATACATTTTTAGGACACATACTATAGTATGCAATTATTTTTACATTTTTTTAGGACACATACTATAGTATGATATTATTTATACATTTTTAGGACACATACCTTAGTATGATATTATTTATACATTTTTCGGACAAATGCCTTAGTAAGATATTATTTATACATTTTTAGGACACATACATTAGTATGATATTATTTATACATTTTTAGGACACATACTATAATATGATATTATTTATACATTTTTAGGACACATACTATAGTATGATATTATTTATACATGTTTAGGACACATACCTTACTATGATATTATTTATACATTTTTAGGACACAGAGTATAGTATGCAATTTTTTAAACATTTTTTAAGACACATACTATAGTATGATATTATTTATACATTTTTAGGACACATACCTTAGTATGATATTATTTATACATTTTTAGGACACATACCTTAGTATGATATTATTTATACATTTTAAGAACACATACTATAGTATGATATTATTTTTACATTTTTTGGACACATACTAAAGTATGATATTATTTATACATTTTTAGGACACATACCTTAGTATGATATTATTTATACATTTTAGGACACATACTATAATATGATATTATTTATACATTTTTAGGACACATACTATAGTATGATATTATTTTTACATTTTTTGGACACATACTAAAGTATGATATTATTTATACATTTTTAGGACACATACTGTAGTATGATATTATTTATACATTTTTAGGACACGTACTATAATATGATATTATTTATACATTTTTAGGACACATACCTTAGTATGATATTATTTATACATTTTTAGGACACATACTATAATATGATATTATTTATACATTTTTAGGACACATACGTTAGCATGATATTATTTATACATTTTTAGGACACATACTATAATATGATATTATTTATACATTTTAGGACACATACTGTAGTATGATATTATTTATACATTTTTAGGACACATACTATAATATGATATTATTTATACATTTTTAGGACACATACTATAGTATGATATTATTTTTACCTTTTTTGGACACATACTAAAGTATGATATTATTTATGCATTTTTAGGACACATACCTTAGTATGATATTATTTATACATTTTTAGGACACATACTGTAGTATGACATTATTTATACATTTTTAGGACACATACTATAGTATGCAATTATTTTTACATTTTTTAGGACACATACTATAGTATGATATTATTTATACATTTTTAGGACACATACCTTAGTATGATATTATTTATACATTTTTAGGACACATACCTTAGTATGATATTATTTATACATTTTTAGGACAAATACCTTAGTATGATATTATTTATACATTTTTAGGACACATACTATAATATGATATTATTTATACATTTTTAGGACACATACTATAGTATGATATTATTTTTACATTTTTTGGACACATACTGTAATATGATATTATTTATACATTTTTAGGACACATACTATAGTATGCTATTATTTTTACATTTTTTGGACACATACTAAAGGATGATATTATTTATACATTTTTAGGACACATACCTTAGTATGATATTATTTATACATGTTTAGGACACATAGTGTAGTATGATATTATTTATACATTTTTAGGACACATACTATAATATGATATTATTTATACATTTTTAGGACACATACTATAGTATGATATTATTTTTACATTTTTTGGACACATACTAAAGTATGATATTATTTATACATTTTTAGAACACATACCTTAGTATGATATTATTTATACATTTTTAGGACACATACTGTAGCATGATATTATTTATACATTTTTAGGACACATACTATAATATGATATTATTTATACATTTTTAGGACCCATACCTTAGTATGATATTATTTATACATTTTTAGGACACATACTGTAGTATGACATTATTTATACATTTTTAGGACACATACTATAATATGATATTATTTATACATTTTTAGGACACATACTATAGTATGATATTATTTTTACATTTTTTGGACACATACTAAAGTATGATATTATTTATACATTTTTAGGACACATACCTTAGTATGATATTATTTATACATTTTTAGGACACATAGTATAGTATGCAATTTTTTTTAACATTTTTTAGGACACATACTATAGTATGATATTATTTATACATTTTTAGGACACATACCTTAGTATGATATTATTTTTACATTTTTTGGACACATACTAAAGTATGATATTATTTATACATTTTTAGGACACATACTAAAGTATGATATTATTTATACATTTTTAGGACACATACTATAGTATGCAATTATTTATACATTTTTAGGACACATACTGTAGTATGAAATTATTTATACATTTTTAGGACACATACTATAATATGATATTATTTATACATTTTTAGGACACATACTATAGTATGATATTATTTTTACATTTTTTGGACACATACTAAAGTATGATATTATTTATACATTTTTAGGACACATACCTTAGTATGATATTATTTATACATTTTTAGGACACATACTGTAGTATGATATTATTTATACATTTTTAGGACACATACTATAATATGATATTATTTATACATTTTTAGGACACATACCTTAGTATGATATTATTTATACATTTTTAGGACACATACTGTAGTATGACATTATTTATACATTTTTAGGACACATACTATAGTATGCAATTATTTTTACATTTTTTAGGACACATACTATAGTATGATATTATTTATAAATTTTGAGGACACATACTATAGTATGATATTATTTTTACATTTTTTGGACACATACTGATGTATGATATTATTTATACATTTTTAGGACACATACTATAGTATGATATTATTTATACATTTTTAGGACACATACCTTAGTATGATATTATTTATACATTTTTAGGACACATACTATAATATGATATTATTTTTACATTTTTTGGACACATACTAAAGTATGATATTATTTATACATTTTTAGGACACATACTATAGTATGATATTATTTATACATTTTTAGGACACATACCTTAGTATGATATTATTTATACATTTTTAGGACACATACCTTAGTATGATATTATTTATACATTTTTAGGACACATACTATAATATGATATTATTTATACATTTTTAGGACACATACTATAGTATGATATTATTTTTACATTTTTTGGACACATACTAAAGTATGATATTATTTATACATTTTTAGGACACATACTAAAGTATGATATTATTTATACATTTTTAGGACACATACTGTAGTATGATATTATTTATACATTTTTAGGACACATACCTTAGTATGATATAATTTATACATTTTTAGGACACATACCTTACTATGATATTATTTATACATTTTTAGGACACATAGTATAGTATGCAATTTTTTTTAACATTTTTTAGGACACATACTATAGTATGATATTATTTATACATTTTTAGGACACATACCTTAGTATGATATTATTTATACATTTTTAGGACACATACCTTAGTATGATATTATTTATACATTTTTAGGACACATACTATAATATGATATTATTTATACATTTTTAGGACACATACCTTAGTATGATATTATTTATACATTTTAGGACACATACTATAATATGATATTATTTATACATTTTTAGGACACAT
This sequence comes from Nothobranchius furzeri, assembly GCF_043380555.1. Taxonomy (NCBI): domain Eukaryota; kingdom Metazoa; phylum Chordata; class Actinopteri; order Cyprinodontiformes; family Nothobranchiidae; genus Nothobranchius; species Nothobranchius furzeri. The sequence goes on along the minus strand of NC_091759.1, from coordinate 24,005,143 downwards.
ACTATAGTATGATATTATTTTTACATTTTTTGGACACATACTAAAGTATGATATTATTTATACATTTTTAGGACACATACTGTAGTCTGATATTATTTATACATTTTTAGGACACATACTATAATATGATATTATTTATACATTTTTAGGACACATACTATAGTATGATATTATTTTTACATTTTTTGGACACATACTAAAGTATGATATTATTTATACATTTTTAGGACACATACCTTAGTATGATATTATTTATACATTTTTAGGACACATACTGTAGTATGATATTATTTATACATTTTTAGGACAAATACTATAATATGATATTATTTATACATTTTTAGGACACATACCTTAGTATGATATTATTTATACATTTTTAGGACACATACTATAATATGATATTATTTATACATTTTTAGGACACATACTGTAGTATGATATTATTTATACATTTTTAGGACACATACTATAATATGATATTATTTATACATTTTTAGAACACATACTATAGTATGATATTATTTTTACCTTTTTTGGACACATACTAAAGTATGATATTATTTATACATTTTTAGGACACATACCTTAGTATGATATTATTTATACATTTTTAGGACACATACTGTAGTATGACATTATTTATACATTTTTAGGACACATACTATAGTATGCAATTATTTTTACATTTTTTAGGACACATACTATAATATGATATTATTTATACATTTTTAGGACACATACCTTAGTATGATATTATTTTTACATTTTTTGGACACATACTAAAGTATGATATTATTTATACATGTTTAGGACACATACTAAAGTATGATATTATTTATACATTTTTAGGACACATACTATAGTATGCAATTATTTATACATTTTTAGGACACATACTGTAGTATGAAATTATTTATACATTTTTAGGACACATACTATAATATGATATTATTTATACATTTTTAGGACACATACTATAGTATGATATTATTTTTACATTTTTTGGACACATACTAAAGTATGATATTATTTATACATTTTTAGGACACATACCTTAGTATGATATTATTTATACATTTTTAGGACACATACTGTAGTATGATATTATTTATACATTTTTAGGACACATACCTTAGTATGATATTATTTATACATTTTTAGGACACATACTGTAGTATGACATTATTTATACATTTTTAGGACACATACTATAGTATGCAATTATTTTTACATTTTTTAGGACACATACTATAGTATGATATTATTTATAAATTTTGAGGACACATACTATAGTATGATATTATTTTTACATTTTTTGGACACATACTGATGTATGATATTATTTATACATTTTTAGGACACATACTATAGTATGATATTATTTATACATTTTTAGGACACATACCTTAGTATGATATTATTTATACATTTTTAGGACACATACTATAATATGATATTATTTTTACATTTTTTGGACACATACTAAAGTATGATATTATTTATACATTTTTAGGACACATACTATAGTATGATATTATTTATACATTTTTAGGACACATACCTTAGTATGATATTATTTATACATTTTTAGGACACATACCTTAGTATGATATTATTTATACATTTTTAGGACACATACTATAGTATGATATTATTTATACATTTTTAGGACACATACCTTAGTATGATATTATTTATACATTTTTAGGACACATACCTTAGTATGATATTATTTATACATTTTTAGGACACATACTATAATATGATATTATTTATACATTTTTAGGACACATACTATAGTATGATATTATTTTTACATTTTTTGGACACATACTAAAGTATGATATTATTTATACATTTTTAGGACACATACTAAAGTATGATATTATTTATACATTTTTAGGACACATACTGTAGTATGATATTATTTATACATTTTTAGGACACATACCTTAGTATGATATAATTTATACATTTTTAGGACACATACCTTACTATGATATTATTTATACATTTTTAGGACACATAGTATAGTATGCAATTTGTTTTAACATTTTTTAGGACACATACTATAGTATGATATTATTTATACATTTTTAGGACACATACCTTAGTATGATATTATTTATACATTTTTAGGACACATACCTTAGTATGATATTATTTATACATTTTTAGGACACATGCTATAATATGATATTATTTATACATTTTTAGGACACATACCTTAGTATGATATTATTTATACATTTTAGGACACATACTATAATATGATATTATTTATACATTTTTAGGACACATACTATAGTATGATATTATTTTTACATTTTTTGGACACATACTAAAGTATGATATTATTTATACATTTTTAGGACACATACTGTAGTCTGATATTATTTATACATTTTTAGGACACATACTATAATATGATATTATTTATACATTTTTAGGACACATACTATAGTATGATATTATTTTTACATTTTTTGGACACATACTAAAGTATGATATTATTTATACATTTTTAGGACACATACCTTAGTATGATATTATTTATACATTTTTAGGACACATACTGTAGTATGATATTATTTATACATTTTTAGGACAAATACTATAATATGATATTATTTATACATTTTTAGGACACATACCTTAGTATGATATTATTTATACATTTTTAGGACACATACTATAATATGATATTATTTATACATTTTTAGGACACATACTGTAGTATGATATTATTTATACATTTTTAGGACACATACTATAATATGATATTATTTATACATTTTTAGAACACATACTATAGTATGATATTATTTTTACCTTTTTTGGACACATACTAAAGTATGATATTATTTATACATTTTTAGGACACATACCTTAGTATGATATTATTTATACATTTTTAGGACACATACTGTAGTATGACATTATTTATACATTTTTAGGACACATACTATAGTATGCAATTATTTTTACATTTTTTAGGACACATACTATAATATGATATTATTTATACATTTTTAGGACACATACTATAGTATGATATTATTTTTACATTTTTTGGACACATACTAAAGTATGATATTATTTATACATTTTAAGGACACATACCTTAGTATGATATTATTTATACATTTTTAGGACACATATTGTAGTATGACATTATTTATAAATTTTTAGGACACATACTATAGTATGCAATTATTTTTACATTTTTTTAGGACACATACTATAGTATGATATTATTTATACATTTTTCGGACAAATACCTTAGTAAGATATTATTTATACATTTTTAGGACACATACCATAGTATGAGATTATTTATACATTTTTAGGACACATACTATAATATGATATTATTTATACATTTTTAGGACACATACTATAGTATGATATTATTTATACATGTTTAGGACACATACCTTACTATGATATTATTTATACATTTTTAGGACACAGAGTATAGTATGCAATTTTTTAAACATTTTTTAAGACACATACTATAGTATGATATTATTTATACAATTTTAGGACACATACCTTAGTATGATATTATTTATACATTTTTAGGACACATACCTTAGTATGATATTATTTATACATTTTAAGAACACATACTATAATATGATATTATTTATACATTTTTAGGACACATACCTTAGTATGATATTATTTATACATTTTAGGACACATACTATAATTTGATATTATTTATACATTTTTAGGACACATACTATAGTATGATATTATTTTTACATTTTTTGGACACATACTAAAGTATGATATTATTTATACATTTTTAGGACACATACTGTAGTATGATATTATTTATACATTTTTAGGACACATACTATAATATGATATTATTTATACATTTTTAGGACACATACTATAGTATGATATTATTTTTACATTTTTTGGACACATACTAAAGTATGATATTATTTATACATTTTTAGGACACATACCTTAGTATGATATTATTTATACATTTTTAGGACACATACTGTAGTATGATATTATTTATACATTTTTAGGACACGTACTATAATATGATATTATTTATACATTTTTAGGACACATACCTTAGTAAGATATTATTTATACATTTTTAGGACACATACTATAATATGATATTATTTATACATTTTTAGGACACATACGTTAGCATGATATTATTTATACATTTTTAGGACACATACTATAATATGATATTATTTATACATTTTAGGACACATACTGTAGTATGATATTATTTATACATTTTTAGGACACATACTATAATATGATATTATTTATACATTTTTAGGACACATACTATAGTATGATATTATTTTTACCTTTTTTGGACACATACTAAAGTATGATATTATTTATGCATTTTTAGGACACATACCTTAGTATGATATTATTTATACATTTTTAGGACACATACTGTAGTATGACATTATTTATACATTTTTAGGACACATACTATAGTATGCAATTATTTTTACATTTTTTAGGACACATACTATAGTATGATATTATTTATACATTTTTAGGACACATACCTTAGTATGATATTATTTATACATTTTTAGGACACATACCTTAGTATGATATTATTTATACATTTTTAGGACACATACCTTAGTATGATATTATTTATACATTTTTAGGACACATACTATAATATGATATTATTTATACATTTTTAGGACACATACTATAGTATGATATTATTTTTACATTTTTTGGACACATACTAAAGTATGATATTATTTATACATTTTAAGGACACATACCTTAGTATGATATTATTTATACATTTTTAGGACACATACTGTAGTATGACATTATTTATACATTTTTAGGACACATACTATAGTATGCAATTATTTTTACATTTTTTAGGACACATACTATAGTATGATATTATTTATACATTTTTAGGACACATACCTTAGTATGATATTATTTATACATTTTTCGGACAAATACCTTAGTATGATATTATTTATACATTTTTAGGACACATACCTTAGTATGATATTATTTATACATTTTTAGGACCCATACTATAATATGATATTATTTATACATTTTTAGGACACATACTATAGTATGCTATTATTTTTACATTTTTTGGACACATACTAAAGTATGATATTATTTATACATTTTTAGGACACATACCTTAGTATGATATTATTTATACATGTTTAGGACACATACTGTAGTATGATATTATTTATACATTTTTAGGACACATACTATAATATGATATTATTTATACATTTTTAGGACACATACTATAGTATGATATTATTTTTACATTTTTTGGACACATACTAAAGTATGATATTATTTATACATTTTTAGGACACATACTATAGTATGCAATTATTTTTACATTTTTTAGGACACATACTATAGTATGATATTATTTATAAATTTTGAGGACACATACTATAGTATGATATTATTTTTACATTTTTTGGACACATACTGATGTATGATATTATTTATACATTTTTAGGACACATACTATAGTATGATATTATTTATACATTTTTAGGACACATACCTTAGTATGATATTATTTATACATTTTTAGGACACATACTATAATATGATATTATTTTTACATTTTTTGGACACATACTAAAGTATGATATTATTTATACATTTTTAGGACACATACTATAGTATGATATTATTTATACATTTTTAGGACACATACCTTAGTATGATATTATTTATACATTTTTAGGACACATACCTTAGTATGATATTATTTATACATTTTTAGGACACATACTATAATATGATATTATTTATACATTTTTAGGACACATACTATAGTATGATATTATTTTACATTTTTTGGACACATACTAAAGTATATTATTTATACATTTTTAGGACACATACCTTAGTATGATATTATTTATACATTTTTAGGACACATACTATAATATGACATTATTTATACATTTTTAGGACACATACCTTAGTATGATATTATTTATACATTTTTAGGACACATACTATAATATGATATTATTTATACATTTTTAGGACACATACTATAGTATGCAATTATTTATACATTTTTAGGACACATACTATAGTAAGATATTATTTTTACATTTTTTGGACACATACTAAAGTATGATATTATTTATACATTTTTAGGAAACATACTAAAGTATGATATTATTTATACATTTTTAGGACACATACTGTAGTATGATATTATTTATACATTTTTAGGACACATGCCTTAGTATGATATAATTTATACATTTTTAGGACACATACCTTACTATGATATTATTTATACATTTTTAGGACACATAGTATAGTATGCAATTTTTTTTAACATTTTTTAGGACACATACTATAGTATGATATTATTTATACATTTTTAGGACACATACCTTAGTATGATATTATTTATACATTTTTAGGACACATACCTTAGTATGATATTATTTATACATTTTTAGGACACATACTATAATATGATATTATTTATACATTTTTAGGACACATACCTTAGTATGATATTATTTATACATTTTAGGACACATACTATAATATGATATTATTTATACATTTTTAGGACACATACTTTAGTATGATATTATTTTTACATTTTTTGGACACATACTAAAGTATGATATTATTTATACGTTTTTAGGACACATACTGTAGTATGATATTATTTATACATTTTTAGGACACATACTATAATATGATATTATTTATACATTTTTAGGACACATACTATAGTATGATATTATTTTTACATTTTTTGGACACATACTAAAGTATGATATTATTTATACATTTTTAGGACACATACCTTAGTATGATATTATTTATACATTTTTAGGACACATACTGTAGTATGATATTATTTATAAATTTTTAGGACACATACTATAATATGATATTATTTATAGATTTTTAGGACCCATACCTTAGTATGATATTATTTATACATTTTTAGGACACATACTGTAGTATGACATTATTTATACATTTTTAGGACACATACTATAGTATGATATTATTTTTACATTTTTTGGACACATACTAAAGTATGATATTATTTATACATTTTTAGGACACATACCTTAGTATGATATTATTTATACATTTTTAGGACACATAGTATAGTATGCAATTTTTTTAACATTTTTTAGGACACATACTATAGTATGATATTATTTATACATTTTTAGGACACATACCTTAGTATGATATTATTTATACATTTTTAGGACACATACTATAATATGATATTATTTATACATTTTTAGGACACATACCTTAGTATGATATTATTTATACATTTTTAGGACACATACTGTAGTATGACATTATTTATACATTTTTAGGACACATACTATAGTATGCAATTATTTTTACATTTTTTAGGACACATACTATAGTATGATATTATTTATACATTTTTAGGACACATACCTTAGTATGATATTATTTATACATTTTTAGGACACATACCTTAGTATGATATTATTTATACATTTTTAGGACACATACCTTAGTATGATATTATTTATACATTTTTAGGACACATACTATAATATGATATTATTTATACATTTTTAGGACACATACTATAGTATGATATTATTTTTACATTTTTTGGACACATACTAAAGTATGATATTATTTATACATTTTAAGGACACATACCTTAGTATGATATTATTTATACATTTTTAGGACACATACTGTAGTATGACATTATTTATACATTTTTAGGACACATACTATAGTATGCAATTATTTTTACATTTTTTAGGACACATACTATAGTATGATATTATTTATACATTTTTAGGACACATACCTTAGTATGATATTATTTATACATTTTTCGGACAAATACCTTAGTAAGATATTATTTATACATTTTTAGGACACATACCTTAGTATGATATTATTTATACATTTTTAGGACACATACTATAATATGATATTATTTATACATTTTTAGGACACATACTATAGTATGATATTATTTATACATGTTTAGGACACATACCTTACTATGATATTATTTATACATTTTTAGGACACAGAGTATAGTATGCAATTTTTTTAACATTTTTTAAGACACATACTATAGTATGATATTATTTATACATTTTTAGGACACATACCTTAGTATGATATTATTTATACATTTTTAGGACACATACCTTAGTATGATATTATTTATACATTTTAAGAACACATACTATAATATGATATTATTTATACATTTTTAGGACACATACCTTAGTATGATATTATTTATACATTTTAGGACACATACTAAAATATGATATTATTTATACATTTTTAGGACACATACTATAGTATGATATTATTTTTACATTTTTTGGACATATACTAAAGTATGATATTATTTATACATTTTTAGGACACATACTGTAGTATGATATTATTTATACATTTTTAGGACACATACTATAATATGATATTATTTATACATTTTTAGGACACATACTATAGTATGATATTATTTTTACATTTTTTGGACACATACTAAAGTATGATATTATTTATACATTTTTAGGACACATACCTTAGTATGATATTATTTATACATTTTTAGGACACATACTGTAGTATGATATTATTTATACATTTTTAGGACACATACTATAATATGATATTATTTATACATTTTTAGGACACATACCTTAGTATGATATTATTTATACATTTTTAGGACACATACTATAATATGATATTATTTATACATTTTTAGGACACATACGTTAGTATGATATTATTTATACATTTTTAGGACACATACTATAATATGATATTATTTATACATTTTAGGACACATACTGTAGTATGATATTATTTATACATTTTTAGGACACATACTATAATATGATATTATTTATACATTTTTAGGACACATACTATAGTATGATATTATTTTTACCTTTTTTGGACACATACTAAAGTATGATATTATTTATACATTTTTAGGACACATACCTTAGTATGATATTATTTATACATTTTTAGGACACATACTGTAGTATGACATTATTTATACATTTTTAGGACACATACTATAGTATGCAATTATTTTTACATTTTTAGGACACATACTATAGTATGATATTATTTATACATTTTTAGGACACATACCTTAGTATGATATTATTTATACATTTTTAGGACACATACCTTAGTATGATATTATTTATACATTTTTAGGACACATACCTTAGTATGATATTATTTATACATTTTTAGGACACATACTATAATATGATATTATTTATACATTTTAGGACACATATTATAGTATGATATTATTTTTACATTTTTTGGACACATACTAAAGTATGATATTATTTATACATTTTAAGGACACATACCTTAGTATGATATTATTTATACATTTTTAGGACACATACTGTAGTATGACATTATTTATACATTTTTAGGACACATACTATAGTATGCAATTATTTTTACATTTTTTAGGACACATACTATAGTATGATATTATTTATACATTTTTAGGACACATACCTTAGTATGATATTATTTATACATTTTTCGGACAAATACCTTAGTATGATATTATTTATACATTTTTAGGACACATACTATAATATGATATTATTTATACATTTTTAGGACACATACTATAGTATGATATTATTTTTACATTTTTTGGACACATACTAAAGTATGATATTATTTATACATTTTTAGGACACATACCTTAGTATGATATTATTTATACATTTTTAGGACCCATAGTATAGTATGCATTTTTTTAACATTTTTTAGGACACATACTATAGTATGATATTATTTATACATTTTTAGGACACATACCTTAGTATGATATTATTTATACATTTTTAGGACACATATCTTAGTATGATATTATTTATACATTTTTAGGACACATACTGTAGTATGACATTATTTATACATTTTTAGGACACATACTGTAGTATGCAATTATTTTTACATTTTTTAGGACACATACTATAGTATGATATTATTTATACATTTTTAGGACACATACCTTAGTATGATATTATTTATACATTTTAGGACACATACTATAATATGATATTATTTATACATTTTTAGGACACATACTATAGTATGATATTATTTTTACATTTTTTGGACACATACTAAAGTATGATAAAATTTATACATTTTTAGGACACATACTGTAGTATGATATTATTTATACATTTTTAGGACACATACTATAATATGATATTATTTATACATTTTTAGGACACATACTATAGTATGATATTATTTTTACATTTTTTGGACACATACTAAAGTATGATATTATTTATACATTTTTAGGACACATACCTTAGTATGATATTATTTATACATTTTTAGGACACATACCTTAGTATGATATTATTTATACATTTTTAGGACACATACTATAATATGATATTATTTATACATTTTTAGGACACATACCTTAGTATGATATTATTTATACATTTTAGGACACATACTATAATATGATATTATTTATACATTTTTAGGACACATACTATAGTATGATATTATTTTTACATTTTTTGGACACATACTAAAGTATGATATTATTTATACATTTTTAGGACACATACTGTAGTATGATATTATTTATACATTTTTAGGACACATACTATAATATGATATTATTTATACATTTTTAGGACACATACTATAGTATGATATTATTTTTTACATTTTTTGGACACATACTATAGTATGCAATTATTTTTACATTTTTTAGGACACATACTATAGTATGATATTATTTATACATTTTTAGGACACATACCTTAGTATGATATTATTTATACATTTTTCGGACAAATACCTTAGTATGATATTATTTATAAATTTTTAGGACACATACCTTAGTATGATATTATTTATACATTTTTAGGACACATACTATAATATGATATTATTTATACATTTTTAGGACACATACTATAGTATGCTATTATTTTTACATTTTTTGGACACATACTAAAGTATGATATTATTTATACATTTTTAGGACACATAACTTAGTATGATATTATTTATACATGTTTAGGACACATACTGTAGTATGATATTATTTATACATTTTTAGGACACATACTATAATATGATATTATTTATACATTTTTAGGACACATACTATAGTATGATATTATTTTTACATTTTTTGGACACATACTAAAGTATGATATTATTTTTACATTTTTAGGACACATACTAAAATATGATATTATTTATACATTTTTAGGACACATACTATAGTATGATATTATTTTTACATTTTTTGGACATATACTAAAGTATGATATTATTTATACATTTTTAGGACACATACTGTAGTATGATATTATTTATACATTTTTAGGACACATACTATAATATGATATTATTTATACATTTTTAGGACACATACTATAGTATGATATTATTTTTACATTTTTTGGACACATACTAAAGTATGATATTATTTATACATTTTTTGGACACATACCTTAGTATGATATTATTTATACATTTTTAGGACACATACTGTAGTATGATATTATTTATACATTTTTAGGACACATACTATAATATGATATTATTTATACATTTTTAGGACACATACCTTAGTATGATATTATTTATACATTTTTAGGACACATACTATAATATGATATTATTTATACATTTTTAGGACACATACGTTAGTATGATATTATTTATACATTTTTAGGACACATACTATAATATGATATTATTTATACATTTTAGGACACATACTGTAGTATGATATTATTTATACATTTTTAGGACACATACTATAATATGATATTATTTATACATTTTTAGGACACATACTATAGTATGATATTATTTTTACCTTTTTTGGACACATACTAAAGTATGATATTATTTATACATTTTTAGGACACATACCTTAGTATGATATTATTTATACATTTTTAGGACACATACTGTAGTATGACATTATTTATACATTTTTAGGACACATACTATAGTATGCAATTATTTTTACATTTTTAGGACACATACTATAGTATGATATTATTTATACATTTTTAGGACACATACCTTAGTATGATATTATTTATACATTTTTAGGACACATACCTTAGTATGATATTATTTATACATTTTTAGGACACAGACCTTAGTATGATATTATTTATACATTTTTAGGACACATACTATAATATGATATTATTTATACATTTTAGGACACATATTATAGTATGATATTATTTTTACATTTTTTGGACACATACTAAAGTATGATATTATTTATACATTTTAAGGACACATACCTTAGTATGATATTATTTATACATTTTTAGGACACATACTGTAGTATGACATTATTTATACATTTTTAGGACACATACTATAGTATGCAATTATTTTTACATTTTTTAGGACACATACTATAGTATGATATTATTTATACATTTTTAGGACACATACCTTAGTATGATATTATTTATACATTTTTCGGACAAATACCTTAGTATGATATTATTTATACATTTTTAGGACACATACTATAATATGATATTATTTATACATTTTTAGGACACATACTATAGTATGATATTATTTTTACATTTTTTGGACACATACTAAAGTATGATATTATTTATACATTTTTAGGACACATACCTTAGTATGATATTATTTATACATTTTTAGGACCCATAGTATAGTATGCATTTTTTTAACATTTTTTAGGACACATACTATAGTATGATATTATTTATACATTTTTAGGACACATACCTTAGTATGATATTATTTATACATTTTTAGGACACATATCTTAGTATGATATTATTTATACATTTTTAGGACACATACTGTAGTATGACATTATTTATACATTTTTAGGACACATACTGTAGTATGCAATTATTTTTACATTTTTTAGGACACATACTATAGTATGATATTATTTATACATTTTTAGGACACATACCTTAGTATGATATTATTTATACATTTTAGGACACATACTATAATATGATATTATTTATACATTTTTAGGACACATACTATAGTATGATATTATTTTTACATTTTTTGGACACATACTAAAGTATGATAAAATTTATACATTTTTAGGACACATACTGTAGTATGATATTATTTATACATTTTTAGGACACATACTATAATATGATATTATTTATACATTTTTAGGACACATACTATAGTATGATATTATTTTTACATTTTTTGGACACATACTAAAGTATGATATTATTTATACATTTTTAGGACACATACCTTAGTATGATATTATTTATACATTTTTAGGACACATACCTTAGTATGATATTATTTATACATTTTTAGGACACATACTATAATATGATATTATTTATACATTTTTAGGACACATACCTTAGTATGATATTATTTATACATTTTAGGACACATACTATAATATGATATTATTTATACATTTTTAGGACACATACTATAGTATGATATTATTTTTACATTTTTTGGACAAATACTAAAGTATGATATTATTTATACATTTTTAGGACACATACTGTAGTATGATATTATTTATACATTTTTAGGACACATACTATAATATGATATTATTTATACATTTTTAGGACACATACTATAGTATGATATTATTTTTTACATTTTTTGGACACATACTATAGTATGCAATTATTTTTACATTTTTTAGGACACATACTATAGTATGATATTATTTATACATTTTTAGGACACATACCTTAGTATGATATTATTTATACATTTTTCGGACAAATACCTTAGTATGATATTATTTATAAATTTTTAGGACACATACCTTAGTATGATATTATTTATACATTTTTAGGACACATACTATAATATGATATTATTTATACATTTTTAGGACACATACTATAGTATGCTATTATTTTTACATTTTTTGGACACATACTAAAGTATGATATTATTTATACATTTTTAGGACACATAACTTAGTATGATATTATTTATACATGTTTAGGACACATACTGTAGTATGATATTATTTATACATTTTTAGGACACATACTATAATATGATATTATTTATACATTTTTAGGACACATACTATAGTATGATATTATTTTTACATTTTTTGGACACATACTAAAGTATGATATTATTTATACATTTTTAGGACACATACCTTAGTATGATATTATTTATACATTTTTAGGACACATACTGTAGTATGATATTATTTATAAATTTTTAGGACACATACTATAATATGATATTATTTATAGATTTTTAGGACCCATACCTTAGTATGATATTATTTATACATTTTTAGGACACATACTGTAGTATGACATTATTTATACATTTTTAGGACACATACTATAGTATGATATTATTTTTACATTTTTTGGACACATACTAAAGTATGATATTATTTATACATTTTTAGGACACATACCTTAGTATGATATTATTTATACATTTTTAGGACACATAGTATAGTATGCAATTTTTTTAACATTTTTTAGGACACATACTATAGTATGATATTATTTATACATTTTTAGGACACATACCTTAGTATGATATTATTTATACATTTTTAGGACACATACTATAATATGATATTATTTATACATTTTTAGGACACATACCTTAGTATGATATTATTTATACATTTTTAGGACACATACCTTAGTATGATATTATTTATACATTTTTAGGACACATACCTTAGTATGATATTATTTATACATTTTTAGGACACATACTATAATATGATATTATTTATACATTTTTAGGACAAATACTATAGTATGATATTATTTTTACATTTTTTGGACACATACTAAAGTATGATATTATTTATACATTTTTAGGACACATACTGTAGTATGATATTATTTATACATTTTTAGGACACATACTATAATATGATATTATTTATACATTTTTAGGACACATACTATAGTATGATATTATTTTTACATTTTTTGGACACATACTATAGTATGCAATTATTTTTACATTTTTTAGGACACATACCTTAGTATGATATTATTTATACATTTTTAGGACACATACCTTAGTATGATATTATTTATACATTTTTCGGACAAATACCTTAGTATGATATTATTTATACATTTTTAGGACACATACCTTAGTATGATATTATTTATACATTTTTAGGACACATACCTTAGTATGATATTATTTATACATTTTTCGGACAAATACCTTAGTATGATATTATTTATACATTTTTAGGACACATACCTTAGTATGATATTATTTATACATTTTGAGGACACATACCTTAGTATGATATTATTTATACATTTTTAGGACACATACCTTAGTATGATATTATTTATACATTTTTAGGACACATACTGTAGTATGATATTATTTATACATTTTTAGGACACATACTATAATATGATATTATTTATACATTTTTAGGACACATACCTTAGTATGATATTATTTATACATTTTTAGGACCCATAGTATAGTATGCATTTTTTTTAACATTTTTTAGGACACATACTATAGTATGATATTATCTATACATTTTTAGGACACATACCTTAGTATGATATTATTTATACATTTTTAGGACACATACCTTAGTATGATATCATTTATACATTTTTAGGACACATACTGTAGTATGACATTATTTATACATTTTTAGGACACATACTATAGTATGCAATTATTTTTACATTTTTTAGGACACATACTATAGTATGATATTATTTATACATTTTTAGGACACATACCTTAGTATGATATTATTTATACATTTTTAGGACACATACCTTAATATGATATTATTTATACATTTTTAGGACACATACCTTAGTATGATATTATTTATACATTTTTAGGACACATACCTTAGTATGATATTATTTATACATTTTTAGGACACATACTATAATATGATATTATTTATACATTTTTAGGACACATACCTTAGTATGATATTATTTATACATTTTAGGACACATACTATAATATGATATTATTTATACATTTTTAGGACACATACTATAGTATGATATTATTTTTACATTTTTTGGACACATACTAAAGTATGATATTATTTATACATTTTTAGGACACATACTGTAGTATGATATTATTTATACATTTTTAGGACACATACTATAATATGATATTATTTATACATTTTTAGGACACATACTATAGTATGATATTATTTTTACATTTTTTGGACACATACTAAAGTATGATATTATTTATATATTTTTAGGACACATACCTTAGTATGATATTATTTATACATTTTAAGGACACATACTGTAGTATGATATTATTTATACATTTTTAGGACACATAATATAATATGATATTATTTATACATTTTTAGGACACATACCTTAGTATGATATTATTTATACATTTTTAGGACACATACTATAATATGATATTATTTATACATTTTTAGGACACATACGTTAGTATGATATTATTTATACATTTTTAGGACACATACTATAATATGATATTATTTATACATTTTAGGACACATACTGTAGTATGATATTATTTATACATTTTTAGGACACATACTATAATATGATATTATTTATACATTTTTAGGACACATACTATAGTATGATATTATTTTTACATTTTTGGACACATACTAAAGTATGATATTATTTATACATTTTAAGGACACATACCTTAGTATGATATTATTTATACATTTTTAGGACACATACTATAGTATGATATTATTTTTACCTTTTTTGGACACATACTAAAGTATGATATTATTTATACATTTTAAGGACACATACCTTAGTATGATATCATTTATACATTTTTAGGATACATACTGTAGTATGACATTATTTATACATTTTTAGGACACATACTATAGTATGCAATTATTTTTACATTTTTTAGGACACATACTATAGTATGATATTATTTATACATTTTTAGGACACATACCTTAGTATGATATTATTTATACATTTTTAGGACACATACCTTAGTATGATATTATTTCTACATTTTTAGGACACATACCTTAGTATGATATTATTTATACATTTTTAGGACACATACTATAATATTATATTATTTATACATTTTTAGGACACATACTATAGTATGATATTATTTTTACATTTTTGGACACATACTAAAGTATGATATTATTTATACATTTTAAGGACACATACCTTAGTATGATATTATTTATACATTTTTAGGACACATACTGTAGTATGACATTATTTATACATTTTTAGGACACATACTATAGTATGCAATTATTTTTACATTTTTTAGGACACATACTATAGTATGATATTATTTATACATTTTTAGGACACATACCTTAGTATGATATTATTTATACATTTTTCGGACAAATACCTTAGTATGATATTATTTATACATTTTTAGGACACATACCTTAGTATGATATTATTTATACATTTTTAGGACACATACTATAATATGATATCATTTATACATTTTTAGGACACATACTATAGTATGCTATTATTTTTACATTTTTTGGACACATACTAAAGTATGATATTATTTATACATTTTTAGGACACATACCTTAGTATGATATTATTTATACATGTTTAGGACACATACTGTAGTATGATATTATTTATACATTTTTAGGACACATACTATAATATGATATTATTTATACATTTTTAGGACACATACTAAAGTATGATATTATTTATACATTTTTAGGACACATACCTTAGTATGATATTATTTATACATTTTTAGGACACATACTGTAAGTATGATATTATTTATACATTTTTAGGACACATACTATAATATGATATTATTTATACACTTTTAGGACCCATACCTTAGTATGATATTATTTATACATTTTTAGGACACATACTGTAGTATGACATTATTTATACATTTTTAGGACACATACTATAATATGATATTATTTATACATTTTTAGGACACATACTATAGTATGATATTATTTTTACATTTTTTGGACACATACTAAAGTATGATATTATTTATACATTTTTAGGACACATACCTTAGTATGATATTATTTATACATTTTTAGGACACATAGTATAGTATGCAATTTTTTAAACATTTTTTAGGACACATACTATAGTATGATATTATTTATACATTTTTAGGACACATACCTTAGTATGATATTATTTATACATTTTTAGGACACATACTATAATATGATATTATTTATACATTTTTAGGACACATACCTTAGTATGATATTATTTATACATTTTTAGGACACATACCTTAGTATGATATTATTTATACATTTTTAGGACACATACCTTAGTATGATATTATTTATACATTTTTAGGACACATACTATAATATGATATTATTTATACATTTTTAGGACACATACTATAGTATGATATTATTTTTACATTTTTTGGACACATACTAAAGTATGATATTATTTATACATTTTTAGGACACATACCTTAGTATGATATTATTTATACATTTTTAGGACACATACTGTAGTATGACATTATTTATACATTTTTAGGACACATACTATAGTATGCAATTATTTTTACATTTTTTAGGACACATACTATAGTATGATATTATTTATACATTTTTAGGACACATACCTTAGTATGATATTATTTATACATTTTTAGGACACATACCTTAGTATGATATTATTTATACATTTTTAGGACACATACCTTAGTATGATATTATTTATACATTTTTAGGACACATACTATAATATGATATTATTTATACATTTTTAGGACACATACTATAGTATGATATTATTTTTACATTTTTGGACACATACTAAAGTATGATATTATTTATACATTTTAAGGACACATACCTTAGTATGATATTATTTATACATTTTTAGGACACATACTGTAGTATGACATTATTTATACATTTTTAGGACACATACTATAGTATGCAATTATTTTTACATTTTTTAGGACACATACTATAGTATGATATTATTTATACATTTTTAGGACACATACCTTAGTATGATATTATTTATACATTTTTCGGACAAATACCTTAGTATGATATTATTTATACATTTTTAGGACACATACCTTAGTATGATATTATTTATACATTTTTAGGACACATACTATAATATGATATTATTTATACATTTTTAGGACACATACTATAGTATGCTATTATTTTTACATTTTTTGGACACATACTAAAGTATGATATTATTTATACATTTTTAGGACACATACCTTAGTATGATATTATTTATACATGTTTAGGACACATACTGTAGTATGATATTATTTATACATTTTTAGGACACATACTATAATATGATATTATTTATACATTTTTAGGACACATACTATAGTATGATATTATTTTTACATTTTTTGGACACATACTAAAGTATGATATTATTTATACATTTTTAGGACACATACCTTAGTATGATATTATTTATACATTTTTAGGACACATACTGTAGTATGATATTATTTATACATTTTTAGGACACATACTATAATATGATATTATTTATACATTTTTAGGACCCATACCTTAGTATGATATTATTTATACATTTTTAGGACACATACTGTAGTATGACATTATTTATACATTTTTAGGACACATACTATAATATGATATTATTTATACATTTTTAGGACACATACTATAGTATGATATTATTTTTACATTTTTTGGACACATACTAAAGTATGCTATTATTTATACATTTTTAGGACACATACCTTAGTATGATATTATTTATACATTTTTAGGACACATAGTATAGTATGCAATTTTTTTAACATTTTTTAGGACACATACTATAGTATGATATTATTTATACATTTTTAGGACACATACTATAGTATGCAATTATTTATACATTTTTAGGACACATACTGTAGTATGAAATTATTTATACATTTTTAGGACACATACTATAATATGATATTATTTATACATTTTTAGGACACATACTATAGTATGATATTATTTTTACATTTTTTGGACACATACTAAAGTATGATATTATTTATACATTTTTAGGACACATACCTTAGTATGATATTATTTATACATTTTTAGGACACATACTGTAGTATGACATTATTTATACATTTTTAGGACACATACTATAGTATGCAATTATTTTTACATTTTTTAGGACACATACTATAGTATGATATTATTTATACATTTTTAGGACACATACCTTAGTATGATATTATTTATACATTTTTAGGACACATACCTTAGTATGATATTATTTATACATTTTTAGGACACATACCTTAGTATGATATTATTTATACATTTTTAGGACACATACTATAATATGATATTATTTATACATTTTTAGGACACATACTATAGTATGATATTATTTTTACATTTTTTGGACACATACTAAAGTATGATATTATTTATACATTTTTAGGACACATACCTTAGTATGATATTATTTATACATTTTTAGGACACATACTGTAGTATGACATTATTTATACATTTTTAGGACACATACTATAGTATGCAATTATTTTTACATTTTTTAGGACACATACTATAGTATGATATTATTTATACATTTTAGGACACATACCTTAGTATGATATTATTTATACATTTTTAGGACACATACCTTAGTATGATATTATTTATACATTTTTAGGACACATACCTTAGTATGATATTATTTATACATTTTTAGGACACATACTATAATATGATATTATTTATACATTTTTAGGACACATACTATAATATGATATTATTTATACATTTTTAGGACACATACTATAGTATGCAATTATTTTTACATTTTTTAGGACACATACTATAGTATGATATTATTTATACATTTTTAGGACACATACCTTAGTATGATATTATTTATACATTTTAGGACACATATTGTCGTATGATATTATTTATACATTTTTAGGACACATACTATAATATGATATTATTTATACATTTTTAGGACACATACTATAGTATGATATTATTTTTACATTTTTTGGACACATACTAAAGTATGATATTATTTATACATTTTTAGGACACATACCTTAGTATGATATTATTTATACATTTTTAGGACACATACTGTAGTATGATATTATTTATACATTTTTAGGACACATACTATAATATGATATTATTTATACATTTTTAGGACACATACCTTAGTATGATATTATTTATACATTTTTAGGACACATACTGTAGTATGACATTATTTATACATTTTTAGGACACATACTATAATATGATATTATTTATACATTTTTAGGACACATACTATAGTATGATATTATTTTTACATTTTTTGGACACATACTAAAGTATGATATTATTTATACATTTTTAGGACACATACCTTAGTATGATATTATTTATACATTTTTAGGACCCATAGTATAGTATGCATTTTTTTTAACATTTTTTAGGACACATACTATAGTATGATATTATTTATACATTTTTAGGACACATACCTTAGTATGATATTATTTATACATTTTTAGGACACATACCTTAGTATGATATTATTTATACATTTTTAGGACACATACCTTAGTATGATATTATTTATACATTTTTAGGACACATACCTTAGTATGATATTATTTATACATTTTTAGGACACATACTATAATATGATATTATTTATACATTTTTAGGACACATACTATAGTATGATATTATTTTTACATTTTTTGGACACATACTAAAGTATGATATTATTTATACATTTTTAGGACACATACCTTAGTATGATATTATTTATACATTTTTAGGACACATACTGTAGTATGACATTATTTATACATTTTTAGGACACATACTATAGTATGCAATTATTTTTACATTTTTTAGGACACATACTATAGTATGATATTATTTATACATTTTTAGGACACATACCTTAGTATGATATTATTTATACATTTTTAGGACACATACCTTAGTATGATATTATTTATACATTTTTAGGACACATACCTTAGTATGATATTATTTATACATTTTTAGGACACATACTATAATATGATATTTTTTATACATTTTTAGGACACATACTATAGTATGATATTATTTTTACATTTTTGGACACATACTAAAGTATGATATTATTTATACATTTTAAGGACACATACCTTAGTATGATATTATTTATACATTTTTAGGACACATACTGTAGTATGACATTATTTATACATTTTTAGGACACATACTATAGTATGCAATTATTTTTACATTTTTTAGGACACATACTATAGTATGATATTATTTATACATTTTTAGGACACATACCTTAGTATGATATTATTTATACATTTTTCGGACAAATACCTTAGTATGATATTATTTATACATTTTTAGGACACATACCTTAGTATGATATTATTTATACATTTTTAGGACACATACTATAATATGATATTATTTATACATTTTTAGGACACATACTATAGTATGCTATTATTTTTACATTTTTTGGACACATACTAAAGTATGATATTATTTATACATTTTTAGGACACATACCTTAGTATGATATTATTTATACATGTTTAGGACACATACTGTAGTATGATATTATTTATACATTTTTAGGACACATACTATAATATGATATTATTTATACATTTTTAGGACACATACTATAGTATGATATTATTTTTACATTTTTTGGACACATACTAAAGTATGATATTATTTATACATTTTTAGGACACATACCTTAGTATGATATTATTTATACATTTTTAGGACACATACTGTAGTATGATATTATTTATACATTTTTAGGACACATACTATAATATGATATTATTTATACATTTTTAGGACCCATACCTTAGTATGATATTATTTATACATTTTTAGGACACATACTGTAGTATGACATTATTTATACATTTTTAGGACACATACTATAATATGATATTATTTATACATTTTTAGGACACATACTATAGTATGATATTATTTTTACATTTTTTGGACACATACTAAAGTATGATATTATTTATACATTTTTAGGACACATACCTTAGTATGATATTATTTATACATTTTTAGGACCCATAGTATAGTATGCATTTTTTTTTAACATTTTTTAGGACACATACTATAGTATGATATTATTTATACATTTTTAGGACACATACCTTAGTATGATATTATTTATACATTTTTAGGACACATACTGTAGTATGACATTATTTATACATTTTTAGGACACATACTATAGTATGCAATTATTTTTACATTTTTTAGGACACATACTATAGTATGATATTATTTATACATTTTTAGGACACATACCTTAGTATGATATTATTTATACATTTTTAGGACACATACCTTAATATGATATTATTTATACATTTTTAGGACACATACCTTAGTATGATATTATTTATACATTTTTAGGACACATACTATAATATGATATTATTTATACATTTTTAGGACACATACTATAGTATGATATTATTTTTACATTTTTAGGACACATACTATAATATGATATTATTTATACATTTTTAGGACACATACCTTAGTATGATATTATTTATACATTTTTAGGACACATACCTTAATATGATATTATTTATACATTTTTAGGACACATACCTTAGTATGATATTATTTATACATTTTTAGGACACATACTATAATATGATATTATTTATACATTTTTAGGACACATACTATAGTATGATATTATTTTTACATTTTTAGGACACATACTATAATATGATATTATTTATACATTTTTAGGACACATACTGTAGTATGACATTATTTATACATTTTTAGGACACATACTATAGTATGAAATTATTTTTACATTTTTTAGGACACATACTATAGTATGATATTATTTATACATTTTTAGGACACATACCTTAGTATGATATTATTTATACATTTTTAGGACACATACTAAAGTATGATATTATTTATACATTTTAAGGACACATACCTTAGTATGATATTATTTATACATTTTTAGGACACATACCTTAGTATGATATTATTTATACATTTTTAGGACACATACTATAATATGATATTATTTATACATTTTTAGGACACATACTATAATATGATATTATTTATACATTTTTAGGACACATACTATAGTATGCAATTATTTTTACATTTTTTAGGACACATACTATAGTATGATATTATTTATACATTTTTAGGACACATACCTTAGTATGATATTATTTATACATTTTAGGACACATACTATAATATGCAATTATTTTTACATTTTTAGGACACATACTATAGTATGATATTATTTTTACATTTTTTGGACACATACTAAAGTATGATATTATTTATACATTTTTAGGACACATACTGTAGTATGATATTATTTATACATTTTTAGGACACATACTATAATATGATATTATTTATACATTTTTAGGACACATACTATAGTATGATATTATTTTTACATTTTTTGGACACATACTATAGTATGCAATTATTTTTACATTTTTTAGGACACATACTATAGTATGATATTATTTATACATTTTTAGGACACATACCTTAGTATGATATTATTTATACATTTTTCGGACAAATACCTTAGTATGATATTATTTATACATTTTTAGGACACATACCTTAGTATGATATTATTTATACATTTTTAGGACACATACTATAATATGATATTATTTATACATTTTTAGGACACATACTATAGTATGCTATTATTTTTACATTTTTTGGACACATACTAAAGTATGATATTATTTATACATTTTTAGGACACATAACTTAGTATGATATTATTTATACATGTTTAGGACACATACTGTAGTATGATATTATTTATACATTTTTAGGACACATACTATAATATGACATTATTTATACATTTTAGGACACATACTATAGTATGGAATTATTTTTACATTTTTTAGGACACATACTATAGTATGATATTATTTATACATTTTAGGACACATACCTTAGTATGATATTATTTATACATTTTTAGGACACATACCTTAGTATGATATTATTTATACATTTTTAGGACACATACCTTAGTATGATATTATTTATACATTTTTAGGACACATACTATAATATGATATTATTTATACATTTTTAGGACACATACTATAATATGATATTATTTATACATTTTTAGGACACATACTATAGTATGCAATTATTTTTACATTTTTTAGGACACATACTATACTATGATATTATTTATACATTTTTAGGACACATACCTTAGTATGATATTATTTATACATTTTAGGACACATATTGTAGTATGATATTATTTATACATTTTTAGGACACATACTATAATATGATATTATTTATACATTTTTAGGACACATACTATAGTATGATATTATTTTTACATTTTTTGGACACATACTAAAGTATGATATTATTTATACATTTTTAGGACACATACCTTAGTATGATATTATTTATACATTTTTAGGACACATACTGTAGTATGATATTATTTATACATTTTTAGGACACATACTATAATATGATATTATTTATACATTTTTAGGACACATACCTTAGTATGATATTATTTATACATTTTTAGGACACATACTGTAGTATGACATTATTTATACATTTTTAGGACACATACTATAGTATGCAATTATTTTTACATTTTTTAGGACACATACTATAGTATGATATTATTTATACATTTTTAGGACACATACCTTAGTATGATATTATTTATACATTTTTAGGACACATACCTTAGTATGATATTATTTATACATTTTTAGGACACATACCTTAGTATGATATTATTTATGCATTTTTAGGACACATACTATAATATGATATTATTTATACATTTTTAGGACACATACTATAGTATGATATTATTTTTACATTTTTTGGACACATACTAAAGTATGATATTATTTATACATTTTTAGGACACATACCTTAGTATGATATTATTTATACATTTTTAGGACACATACTGTAGTATGACATTATTTATACATTTTTAGGACACATACTATAGTATGCAATTATTTTTACATTTTTTAGGACACATACTATAGTATGATATTATTTATACATTTTTAGGACACATACCTTAGTATGATATTATTTATACATTTTTAGGACACATACTATAATATGATATTATTTATACATTTTTAGGACACATACTATAGTATGATATTATTTTTACATTTTTTGGACACATACTAAAGTATGATATTATTTATACATTTTTAGGACACATACTGTAGTATGATATTATTTATACATTTTTAGGACACATACCTTAGTATGATATTATTTATACATTTTTAGGACACATACTATAATATGATATTATTTATACATTTTTAGGACACATACTATAGTATGATATTATTTTTACATTTTTTGGACACATACTAAAGTATGATATTATTTATACATTTTTAGGACACATACTGTAGTATGATATTATTTATACATTTTTAGGACACATACTATAATATGATATTATTTATACATTTTTAGGACACATACTATAGTATATTATTTTTACATTTTTTGGACACATACTATAGTATGCAATTATTTTTACATTTTTTAGGACACATACTATAGTATGATATTATTTATACATTTTTAGGACACATACCTTAGTATGATATTATTTATACATTTTTCGGACAAATACCTTAGTATGATATTATTTATACATTTTTAGGACACATACCTTAGTATGATATTATTTATACATTTTTAGGACACATACTATAATATGATATTATTTATACATTTTTAGGACACATACTATAGTATGCTATTATTTTTACATTTTTTGGACACATACTAAAGTATGATATTATTTATACATTTTTAGGACACATAACTTAGTATGATATTATTTATACATGTTTAGGACACATACTGTAGTATGATATTATTTATACATTTTTAGGACACATACTATAATATGATATTATTTATACATTTTTAGGACACATACTATAGTATGATATTAATTTTACATTTTTTGGACACATACTAAAGTATGATATTATTTATACATTTTTAGGACACATACCTTAGTATGATATTATTTATACATTTTTAGGACACATACTGTAGTATGACATTATTTATACATTTTTAGGACACATACTATAGTATGCAATTATTTTTACATTTTTTAGGACACATACTATAGTATGATATTATTTATACATTTTAGGACACATACCTTAGTATGATATTATTTATACATTTTTAGGACACATACCTTAGTATGATATTATTTATACATTTTTAGGACACATACCTTAGTATGATATTATTTATACATTTTTAGGACACATACTATAATATGATATTATTTATACATTTTTAGGACACATACTATAATATGATATTATTTATACATTTTTAGGACACATACTATAATATGATATTATTTATACATTTTTAGGACACATACTATAGTATGCAATTATTTTTACATTTTTTAGGACACATACTATAGTATGATATTATTTATACATTTTTAGGACACATACCTTAGTATGATATTATTTATACATTTTAGGACACATATTGTAGTATGATATTATTTATACATTTTTAGGACACATACTATAATATGATATTATTTATACATTTTTAGGACACATACTATAGTATGATATTATTTTTACATTTTTTGGACACATACTAAAGTATGATATTATTTATACATTTTTAGGACACATACCTTAGTATGATATTATTTATACATTTTTA
Organism: Nothobranchius furzeri; assembly: GCF_043380555.1. Lineage (NCBI taxonomy): Eukaryota > Metazoa > Chordata > Actinopteri > Cyprinodontiformes > Nothobranchiidae > Nothobranchius > Nothobranchius furzeri. Next base: position 23,977,167 of record NC_091759.1, on the reverse strand, counting down.
GGACACATACTGTAGTATGATATTATTTATACATTTTTAGGACACATACTATAATATGATATTATTTATACATTTTTAGGACACATACCTTAGTATGATATTATTTATACATTTTTAGGACACATACTGTAGTATGACATTATTTATACAGTTTTAGGACACATACTATAATATGATATTATTTATACATTTTTAGGACACATACTATAGTATGATATTATTTTTACATTTTTTGGACACATACTAAAGTATGATATTATTTATACATTTTTAGGACACATACCTTAGTATGATATTATTTATACATTTTTAGGACCCATAGTATAGTATGCATTTTTTTTAACATTTTTTAGGACACATACTATAGTATGATATTATTTATACATTTTTAGGACACATACCTTAGTATGATATTATTTATACATTTTTAGGACACATACCTTAGTATGATATTATTTATACATTTTTAGGACACATACTGTAGTATGACATTATTTATACATTTTTAGGACACATACTATAGTATGCAATTATTTTTACATTTTTTAGGACACATACTATAGTATGATATTATTTATACATTTTTAGGACACATACCTTAGTATGATATTATTTATACATTTTTAGGACACATACCTTAATATGATATTATTTATACATTTTTAGAACACATACCTTAGTATGATATTATTTATACATTTTTAGGACACATACTATAATATGATATTATTTATACATTTTTAGGACACATACTATAGTATGATATTATTTTTAAATTTTTTTGGACACATACTAAAGTATGATATTATTTATACATTTTTAGGACACATACCTTAGTATGATATTATTTATACATTTTTAGGACACATACTGTAGTATGACATTATTTATACATTTTTAGGACACATACTATAGTATGCAATTATTTTTACATTTTTTAGGACACATACTATAGTATGATATTATTTATACATTTTAGGACACATACCTTAGTATGATATTATTTATACATTTTTAGGACACATACCTTAGTATGATATTATTTATACATTTTTAGGACACATACCTTAGTATGATATTATTTATACATTTTTAGGACACATACTATAATATGATATTATTTATACATTTTTAGGACACATACTATAATATGATATTATTTATACATTTTTAGGACACATACTATAGTATGCAATTATTTTTACATTTTTTAGGACACATACTATAGTATGATATTATTTATACATTTTTAGGACACATACCTTAGTATGATATTATTTATACATTTTAGGACACATATTGTAGTATGATATTATTTATACATTTTTAGGACACATACTATAATATGATATTATTTATACATTTTTAGGACACATACTATAGTATGATATTATTTTTACATTTTTTGGACACATACTAAAGTATGATATTATTTATACATTTTTAGGACACATACCTTAGTATGATATTATTTATACATTTTTAGGACACATACTGTAGTATGATATTATTTATACATTTTTAGGACACATACTATAATATGATATTATTTATACATTTTTAGGACACATACCTTAGTATGATATTATTTATACATTTTTAGGACACATACTGTAGTATGACATTATTTATACAGTTTTAGGACACATACTATAATATGATATTATTTATACATTTTTAGGACACATACTATAGTATGATATTATTTTTACATTTTTTGGACACATACTAAAGTATGATATTATTTATACATTTTTAGGACACATACCTTAGTATGATATTATTTATACATTTTTAGGACCCATAGTATAGTATGCATTTTTTTTAACATTTTTTAGGACACATACTATAGTATGATATTATTTATACATTTTTAGGACACATACCTTAGTATGATATTATTTATACATTTTTAGGACACATACCTTAGTATGATATTATTTATACATTTTTAGGACACATACTGTAGTATGACATTATTTATACATTTTTAGGACACATACTATAGTATGCAATTATTTTTACATTTTTTAGGACACATACTATAGTATGATATTATTTATACATTTTTAGGACACATACCTTAGTATGATATTATTTATACATTTTTAGGACACATACCTTAATATGATATTATTTATACATTTTTAGAACACATACCTTAGTATGATATTATTTATACATTTTTAGGACACATACTATAATATGATATTATTTATACATTTTTAGGACACATACTATAGTATGATATTATTTTTAAATTTTTTTGGACACATACTAAAGTATGATATTATTTATACATTTTTAGGACACATACCTTAGTATGATATTATTTATACATTTTTAGGACACATACTGTAGTATGACATTATTTATACATTTTTAGGACACATACTATAGTATGCAATTATTTTTACATTTTTTAGGACACATACTATAGTATGATATTATTTATACATTTTAGGACACATACCTTAGTATGATATTATTTATACATTTTTAGGACACATACCTTAGTATGATATTATTTATACATTTTTAGGACACATACCTTAGTATGATATTATTTATACATTTTTAGGACACATACTATAATATGATATTATTTATACATTTTTAGGACACATACTATAATATGATATTATTTATACATTTTTAGGACACATACTATAGTATGCAATTATTTTTACATTTTTTAGGACACATACTATAGTATGATATTATTTATACATTTTTAGGACACATACCTTAGTATGATATTATTTATACATTTTAGGACACATATTGTAGTATGATATTATTTATACATTTTTAGGACACATACTATAATATGATATTATTTATACATTTTTAGGACACATACTATAGTATGATATTATTTTTACATTTTTTGGACACATACTAAAGTATGATATTATTTATACATTTTTAGGACACATACCTTAGTATGATATTATTTATACATTTTTAGGACACATACTATAATATGATATTATTTATACATTTTTAGGACACATACTATAGTATGATATTATTTTTACATTTTTTGGACACATACTAAAGTATGATATTATTTATACATTTTTAGGACACATACCTTAGTATGATATTATTTATACATTTTTAGGACACATACTGTAGTATGATATTATTTATACATTTTTAGGACACATACTATAATATGATATTATTTATACATTTTTAGGACACATACCTTAGTATGATATTATTTATACATTTTTAGGACACATACTGTAGTATGATATTATTTATACATTTTTAGGACACATACTATAGTATGATATTATTTTTAAATTTTTTTGGACACATACTAAAGTATGATATTATTTATACATTTTTAGGACACATACCTTAGTATGATATTATTTATACATTTTTAGGACACATACTGTAGTATGACATTATTTATACATTTTTAGGACACATACTATAGTATGCAATTATTTTTACATTTTTTAGGACACATACTATAGTATGATATTATTTATACATTTTAGGACACATACCTTAGTATGATATTATTTATACATTTTTAGGACACATACCTTAGTATGATATTATTTATACATTTTTAGGACACATACCTTAGTATGATATTATTTATACATTTTTAGGACACATACTATAATATGATATTATTTATACATTTTTAGGACACATACTATAATATGATATTATTTATACATTTTTAGGACACATACTATAGTATGCAATTATTTTTACATTTTTTAGGACACATACTATAGTATGATATTATTTATACATTTTTAGGACACATACCTTAGTATGATATTATTTATACATTTTAGGACACATATTGTAGTATGATATTATTTATACATTTTTAGGACACATACTATAATATGATATTATTTATACATTTTTAGGACACATACTATAGTATGATATTATTTTTACATTTTTTGGACACATACTAAAGTATGATATTATTTATACATTTTTAGGACACATACCTTAGTATGATATTATTTATACATTTTTAGGACACATACTGTAGTATGATATTATTTATACATTTTTAGGACACATACTATAATATGATATTATTTATACATTTTTAGGACACATACCTTAGTATGATATTATTTATACATTTTTAGGACACATACTGTAGTATGACATTATTTATACAGTTTTAGGACACATACTATAATATGATATTATTTATACATTTTTAGGACACATACTATAGTATGATATTATTTTTACATTTTTTGGACACATACTAAAGTATGATATTATTTATACATTTTTAGGACACATACCTTAGTATGATATTATTTATACATTTTTAGGACCCATAGTATAGTATGCATTTTTTTTAACATTTTTTAGGACACATACTATAGTATGATATTATTTATACATTTTTAGGACACATACCTTAGTATGATATTATTTATACATTTTTAGGACATATACCTTAGTATGATATTATTTATACATTTTTAGGACACATACTGTAGTATGACATTATTTATACATTTTTAGGACACATACTATAGTATGCAATTATTTTTACATTTTTTAGGACACATACTATAGTATGATATTATTTATACATTTTTAGGACACATACCTTAGTATGATATTATTTATACATTTTTAGGACACATACCTTAATATGATATTATTTATACATTTTTAGGACACATACCTTAGTATGATATTATTTATACATTTTTAGGACACATACTATAATATGATATTATTTATACATTTTTAGGACACATACTATAGTATGATATTATTTTTACATTTTTAGGACACATACTATAATATGATATTATTTATACATTTTTAGGACACATACCTTAGTATGATATTATTTATACATTTTTAGGACACATACCTTAATATGATATTATTTATACATTTTTAGGACACATACCTTAGTATGATATTATTTATACATTTTTAGGACACATACTATAATATGATATTATTTATACATTTTTAGGACACATACTATAGTATGATATTATTTTTACATTTTTAGGACACATACTATAATATGATATTATTTATACATTTTTAGGACACATACTGTAGTATGACATTATTTATACATTTTTAGGACACATACTATAGTATGCAATTATTTTTACATTTTTTAGGACACATACTATAGTATGATATTATTTATACATTTTTAGGACACATACCTTAGTATGATATTATTTATACATTTTTAGGACACATACTATAATATGATATTATTTATACATTTTTAGGACACATACCTTAGTATGATATTATTTATACATTTTTAGGACACATACTATAGTATGATATTATTTTTACATTTTTTGGACACATACTAAAGTATGATATTATTTATACATTTTTAGGACACATACTGTAGTATGATATTATTTATACATTTTAAGGACACATACTATAATATGATATTATTTATACATTTTTAGGACACATACTATAGTATGATATTATTTTTACATTTTTTGGACACATACTATAGTATGCAATTATTTTTACATTTTTTAGGACACATACTATATTATGATATTATTTATACATTTTTAGGACACATACCTTAGTATGATATTATTTATACATTTTTCGGACAAATACCTTAGTATGATATTATTTATACATTTTTAGGACACATACCTTAGTATGATATTATTTATACATTTTTAGGACACATACTATAATATGATATTATTTATACATTTTTAGGACACATACTATAGTATGCTATTATTTTTACATTTTTTGGACACATACTAAAGTATGATATTATTTATACATTTTTAGGACACATAACTTAGTATGATATTATTTATACATGTTTAGGACACATACTGTAGTATGATATTATTTATACATTTTTAGGACACATACTATAATATGATATTATTTATACATTTTTAGGACACATACTATAGTATGATTTTATTTTTACATTTTTTGGACACATACTAAAGTATGATATTATTTATACATTTTTAGGACACATACCTTAGTATGATATTATTTATACATTTTTAGGACACATACTGTAGTATGATATTATTTATAAATTTTTAGGACACATACTATAATATGATATTATTTATAGATTTTTAGGACCCATACCTTAGTATGATATTATTTATACATTTTTAGGACACATACTGTAGTATGACATTATTTATACATTTTTAGGACACATACTATAATATGATATTATTTATACATTTTTAGGACACATACTATAGTATGATATTAGTTTTTACATTTTTTGGACACATACTAAAGTATGATATTATTTATACATTTTTAGGACACATACCTTAGTATGATATTATTTATACATTTTTAGGACACATAGTATAGTATGCAATTTTTTTAACATTTTTTAGGACACATATTATAGTATGATATTATTTATACATTTTTAGGACACATACTATAATATGATATTATTTATACATTTTTAGGACACATACCTTAGTATGATATTATTTATACATTTTTAAGACACATACTGTAGTATGACATTATTTATACAGTTTTAGGACACATACTATAATATGATATTATTTATACATTTTTAGGACACATACTATAGTATGATATTATTTTTACATTTTTTGGACACATACTAAAGTATGATATTATTTATACATTTTTAGGACACATACCTTAGTATGATATTATTTATACATTTTTAGGACCCATAGTATAGTATGCATTTTTTTTAACATTTTTTAGGACACATACTATAGTATGATATTATTTATACATTTTTAGGACACATACCTTAGTATGATATTATTTATACATTTTTAGGACATATACCTTAGTATGATATTATTTATACATTTTTAGGACACATACTGTAGTATGACATTATTTATACATTTTTAGGACACATACTATAGTATGCAATTATTTTTACATTTTTTAGGACACATACTATAGTATGATATTATTTATACATTTTTAGGACACATACCTTAGTATGATATTATTTATACATTTTTAGGACACATACCTTAATATGATATTATTTATACATTTTTAGGACACATACCTTAGTATGATATTATTTATACATTTTTAGGACACATACTATAATATGATATTATTTATACATTTTTAGGACACATACTATAGTATGATATTATTTTTACATTTTTAGGACACATACTATAATATGATATTATTTATACATTTTTAGGACACATACTGTAGTATGACATTATTTATACATTTTTAGGACACATACTATAGTATGCAATTATTTTTACATTTTTTAGGACACATACTATAGTATGATATTATTTATACATTTTTAGGACACATACCTTAGTATGATATTATTTATACATTTTTAGGACACATACTATAATATGATATTATTTATACATTTTTAGGACACATACCTTAGTATGATATTATTTATACATTTTAGGACACATACTATAATATGATATTATTTATACATTTTTAGGACACATACTATAGTATGATATTATTTTTACATTTTTTGGACACATACTAAAGTATGATATTATTTATACATTTTTAGGACACATACTGTAGTATGATATTATTTATACATTTTTAGGACACATACTATAATATGATATTATTTATACATTTTTAGGACACATACTATAGTATGATATTATTTTTACATTTTTTGGACACATACTATAGTATGCAATTATTTTTACATTTTTTAGGACACATACTATAGTATGATATTATTTATACATTTTTAGGACACATACCTTAGTATGATATTATTTATACATTTTTCGGACAAATACCTTAGTATGATATTATTTATACATTTTTAGGACACATACCTTAGTATGATATTATTTATACATTTTTAGGACACATACTATAATATGATATTATTTATACATTTTTAGGACACATACCTTAGTATGATATTATTTATACATTTTTAGGACACATACTGTAGTATGACATTATTTATACAGTTTTAGGACACATACTATAATATGATATTATTTATACATTTTTAGGACACATACTATAGTATGATATTATTTTTACATTTTTTGGACACATAATAAAGTATGATATTATTTATACATTTTTAGGACACATACCTTAGTATGATATTATTTATACATTTTTAGGACCCATAGTATAGTATGCATTTTTTTTTACATTTTTTAGGACACATACTATAGTATGATATTATTTATACATTTTTAGGACACATACCTTAGTATGATATTATTTATACATTTTTAGGACATATACCTTAATATGATATTATTTATACATTTTTAGGACACATACCTTAGTATGATATTATTTATACATTTTTAGGACACATACTATAATATGATATTATTTATACATTTTTAGGACAAATACTATAGTATGATATTATTTTTACATTTTTAGGACACATACTATAATATGATATTATTTATACATTTTTAGGACACATACCTTAGTATGATATTATTTATACATTTTTAGGACACATACCTTAATATGATATTATTTATACATTTTTAGGACACATACCTTAGTATGATATTATTTATACATTTTTAGGACACATACTATAATATGATATTATTTATACATTTTTAGGACACATACTATAGTATGATATTATTTTTACATCTTTAGGACACATACTATAATATGATATTATTTATACATTTTTAGGACACATACCTTAGTATGATATTATTTATACATTTTTAGGACACATACCTTAATATGATATTATTTATACATTTTTAGGACACATACCTTAGTATGATATTATTTATACATTTTTAGGACACATACTATAATATGATATTATTTATACATTTTTAGGACACATACTATAGTATGATATTATTTTTACATTTTTAGGACACATACTATAATATGATATTATTTATACATTTTTAGGACACATACTGTAGTATGACATTATTTATACATTTTTAGGACACATACTATAGTATGCAATTATTTTTACATTTTTTAGGACACATACTATAGTATGATATTATTTATACATTTTTAGGACACATACCTTAGTATGATATTATTTATACATTTTTAGGACACATACTATAATATGATATTATTTATACATTTTTAGGACACATACCTTAGTATGATATTATTTATACATTTTAGGACACATACTATAATATGATATTATTTATACATTTTTAGGACACATACTATAGTATGATATTATTTTTACATTTTTTGGACACATACTAAAGTATGATATTATTTATACATTTTTAGGACACATACTGTAGTATGATATTATTTATACATTTTTAGGACACATACTATAATATGATATTATTTATACATTTTTAGGACACATACTATAGTATGATATTATTTTTACATTTTTAGGACACATACTATAGTATGATATTATTTATACATTTTTAGGACACATACCTTAGTATGATATTATTTATACATTTTTCGAACAAATACCTTAGTATGATATTATTTATACATTTTTAGGACACATACCTTAGTATGATATTATTTATACATTTTTAGGACACATACTATAATATGATATTATTTATACATTTTTAGGACACATACTATAGTATGCTATTATTTTTACATTTTTTGGACACATACTAAAGTATGATATTATTTATACATTTTTAGGACACATAACTTAGTATGATATTATTTATACATGTTTAGGACACATACTGTAGTATGATATTATTTATACATTTTTAGGACACATACTATAATATGATATTATTTATACATTTTTAGGACACATACTATAGTATGATATTATTTTTACATTTTTTGGACACATACTAAAGTATGATATTATTTATACATTTTTAGGACACATACCTTAGTATGATATTATTTATACATTTTTAGGACACATACTGTAGTATGATATTATTTATAAATTTTTAGGACACATACTTTAATATGATATTATTTATAGATTTTTTGGACCCATACCTTAGTATGATATTATTTATACATTTTTAGGACACATACTGTAGTATGACATTATTTATACATTTTTAGGACACATACTATAATATGATATTATTTATACATTTTTAGGACACATACTATAGTATGATATTATTTTTACATTTTTTGGACACATACTAAAGTATGATATTATTTATACATTTTTAGGACACATACCTTAGTATGATATTATTTATACATTTTTAGGACACATAGTATAGTATGCAATTTTTTTAACATTTTTTAGGACACATACTATAGTATGATATTATTTATACATTTTTAGGACACATACCTTAGTATGATATTATTTATACATTTTTAGGACACATACTATAATATGATATTATTTATACATTTTTAGGACACATACCTTAGTATGATATTATTTATACATTTTTAGGACACATACTATAATATGATATTATTCATACATTTTTAGGACACATACGTTAGTATGATATTATTTATACATTTTTAGAACACATACTATAATATGATATTATTTATACATTTTAGGACACATACTGTAGTATGATATTATTTATACATTTTTAGGACACATACTATAATATGATATTATTTATACATTTTTAGGACACATACTATAGTATGATATTATTTTTACCTTTTTTGGACACATACTAAAGTATGATATTATTTATACATTTTAAGGACACATACCTTAGTATGATATTATTTATACATTTTTAGGACACATACTGTAGTATGACATTATTTATACATTTTTAGGACACATACTATAGTATGCAATTATTTTTACATTTTTTAGGACACATACTATAGTATGATATTATTTATACATTTTTAGGACACATACCTTAGTATGATATTATTTATACATTTTTAGGACACATACCTTAGTATGATATTATTTATACATTTTTCGGACAAATACCTTAGTATGATATTATTTATACATTTTTAGGACACATACCTTAGTATGATATTATTTATACATTTTTAGGACACATACCTTAGTATGATATTATTTATACATTTTTAGGACACATACCTTAGTATGATATTATTTATACATTTTTAGGACACATACCTTAGTATGATATTATTTATACATTTTTAGGACACATACCTTAGTATGATGTTATTTATACATTTTTAGGACACATACCTTAATATGATATTATTTATACATTTTTAGGACACATACTGTAGTATGATATTATTTATACATTTTTAGGACACATACTATAATATGATATTATTTATACATTTTTAGGACACATACCTTAGTATGATATTATTTTTACATTTTTAGGACACATACTGTAGTATGACATTATTTATACATTTTTAGGACACATACTATAATATGATATTATTTATACATTTTTAGGACACATACTATAGTATGATATTATTTTTACATTTTTTGGACACATACCTTAGTATGATATTATTTATACATTTTTAGGACACATACTATAATATGATATTATTTATACATTTTTAGGACACATACTATAGTATGATATTATTTTTACATTTTTAGGACACATACTATAATATGATATTATTTATACATTTTTAGGACACATACTGTAGTATAACATTATTTATACATTTTTAGGACACATACTATAGTATGCAATTATTTTTACATTTTTTAGGACACATACTATAGTATGATATTATTTATACATTTTTAGGACACATACCTTAGTATGATATTATTTATACATTTTTAGGACACATACTATAATATGATATTATTTATACATTTTTAGGACACATACCTTAGTATGATATTATTTATACATTTTAGGACACATACTATAATATGATATTATTTATACATTTTTAGGACACATACTATAGTATGATATTATTTTTACATTTTTTGGACACATACTAAAGTATGATATTATTTATACATTTTTAGGACACATACTGTAGTATGATATTATTTATACATTTTTAGGACACATACTATAATATGATATTATTTATACATTTTTAGGACACATACTATAGTATGATATTATTTTTACATTTTTTGGACACATACTATAGTATGCAATTATTTTTATATTTTTTAGGACACATACTATAGTATGATATTATTTATACATTTTTAGGACACATACCTTAGTATGATATTATTTATACATTTTTCGGACAAATACCTTAGTATGATATTATTTATACATTTTTAGGACACATACCTTAGTATGATATTATTTATACATTTTTAGGACACATACTATAATATGATATTATTTATACATTTTTAGGACACATACTATAGTATGCTATTATTTTTACATTTTTTGGACACATACTAAAGTATGATATTATTTATACATTTTTAGGACACATAACTTAGTATGATATTATTTATACATGTTTAGGACACATACTGTAGTATGATATTATTTATACATTTTTAGGACACATACTATAATATGATATTATTTATACATTTTTAGGACACATACTATAGTATGATATTATTTTTACATTTTTTGGACACATACTAAAGTATGATATTATTTATACATTTTTAGGACACATACCTTAGTATGATATTATTTATACATTTTTAGGACACATACTGTAGTATGATATTATTTATAAATTTTTAGGACACATACTATAATATGATATTATTTATATATTTTTAGGACCCATACCTTAGTATGATATTATTTATACATTTTTAGGACACATACTGTAGTATGACATTATTTATACATTTTTAGGACACATACTATAATATGATATTATTTATACATTTTTAGGACACATACTATAGTATGATATTATTTTTACATTTTTTGGACACATACTAAAGTATGATATTATTTATACATTTTTAGGACACATACCTTAGTATGATATTATTTATACATTTTTAGGACACATAGTATAGTATGCAATTTTTTTAACATTTTTTAGGACACATACTATAGTATGATATTATTTATACATTTTTAGGACACATACCTTAGTATGATATTATTTATACATTTTTAGGACACATACTATAATATGATATTATTTATACATTTTTAGGACACATACCTTAGTATGATATTATTTATACATTTTTAGGACACATACCTTAGTATGATATTATTTATACATTTTTAGGACACATACCTTAGTATGATATTATTTATACATTTTTAGGACACATACTATAATATGATATTATTTATACATTTTTAGGACACATACCTTAGTATGATATTATTTATACATTTTAGGACACATACTATAATATGATATTATTTATACATTTTTAGGACACATACTATAGTATGATATAATTTTTACATTTTTTGGACACATACTAAAGTATGATATTATTTATACATTTTTAGGACACATACTGTAGTATGATATTATTTATACATTTTTAGGACACATACTATAATATGATATTATTTATACATTTTTAGGACACATACTATAGTATGATATTATTTTTACATTTTTTGGACACATACTATAGTATGCAATTATTTTTACATTTTTTAGGACACATACTATAGTATGATATTATTTATACATTTTTAGTACACATACCTTAGTATGATATTATTTATACATTTTTCGGACAAATACCTTAGTATGATATTATTTATACATTTTTAGGACACATACCTTAGTATGATATTATTTATACATTTTTAGGACACATACCTTAGTATGATATTATTTATACATTTTTAGGACACATACCTTAGTATGATATTATTTATACATTTTTAGGACACATACCTTAGTATGATATTATTTATACATTTTTAGGACACATACCTTATTATGATATTATTTATACATTTTTAGGACACATACTGTAGTATGATATTATTTATACATTTTTAGGACACATACTATAATATGATATTATTTATACATTTTTAGGACACATACCTTAGTATGATATTATTTATACATTTTTAGCACACATACTGTAGTATGACATTATTTATACATTTTTAGGACACATACTATAATATGATATTATTTATACATTTTTAGGACACATACTATAGTATGATATTATTTTTACATTTTTTGGACACATACTAAAGTATGATATTATTTATACATTTTTAGGACACATACCTTAGTATGATATTATTTATACATTTTTAGGACCCATAGTATAGTATGCATTTTTTTTAACATTTTTTAGGACACATACTATAGTATGATATTATTTATACATTTTTAGGACACATACCTTAGTATGATATTATTTATACATTTTTAGGACACATACCTTAGTATGATATTATTTATACATTTTTAGGACACATACTGTAGTATGACATTGTTTATACATTTTTAGGACACATACTATAGTATGCAATTATTTTTACATTTTTTAGGACACATACTATAGTATGATATTATTTATACATTTTTAGGACACATACCTTAGTATGATATTATTTATACATTTTTAGGACACATACTGTAGTATGATATTATTTATACATTTTTAGGACACATACTATAATATGATATTATTTATACATTTTTAGGACACATACTATAGTATGATATTATTTTTACATTTTTTGGACACATACTAAAGTATGATATTATTTATACATTTTTAGGACACATACCTTAGTATGATATTATTTATACATTTTTAGGACACATACCTTAGTATGATATTATTTATACATTTTTAGGACACATACTATAATATGATATTATTTATACATTTTTAGGACACATACCTTAGTATGATATTATTTATACATTTTAGGACACATACTATAATATGATATTATTTATACATTTTTAGGACACATACTATAGTATGATATTATTTTTACATTTTTTGGACAAATACTAAAGTATGATATTATTTATACATTTTTAGGACACATACTGTAGTATGATATTATTTATACATTTTTAGGACACATACTATAATATGATATTATTTATACATTTTTAGGACACATACTATAGTATGATATTATTTTTACATTTTTTGGACACATACTAAAGTATGATATTATTTATACATTTTTAGGACACATACCTTAGTATGATATTATTTATACATTTTAAGGACACATACTGTAGTATGATATTATTTATACATTTTTAGGACACATACTATAATATGATATTATTTATACATTTTTAGGACACATTCCTTAGTATGATATTATTTATACATTTTTAGGACACATACTATAATATGATATTATTTATACATTTTTAGGACACATACTATAGTATGATATTATTTTTACATTTTTTGGACACATACTAAAGTATGATATTATTTATACATTTTTAGGACACATACCTTAGTATGATATTATTTATACATTTTAAGGACACATACTGTAGTATGATATTATTTATACATTTTTAGGACACATACTATAATATGATATTATTTATACATTTTTAGGACACATACGTTAGTATGATATTATTTATACATTTTTAGGACACATACTATAATATGATATTATTTATACATTTTAGGACACATACTGTAGTATGATATTATTTATACATTTTTAGGACACATACTATAGTATGATATTATTTTTACCTTTTTTGGACACATACTAAAGTATGATATTATTTATACATTTTAAGGACACATACCTTAGTATGATATTATTTATACATTTTTAGGACACATACTGTAGTATGACATTATTTATACATTTTTAGGACACATACTATAGTATGCAATTATTTTTACATTTTTTAGGACACATACTATAGTATGATATTATTTATACATTTTTAGGACACATACCTTAGTATGATATTATTTATACATTTTTAGGACACATACCTTAGTATGATATTATTTATACATTTTTAGGACACATACCTTAGTATGATATTATTTATACATTTTTAGGACACATACTATAATATTATATTATTTATACATTTTTAGGACACATACTATAGTATGATATTATTTTTACATTTTTGGACACATACTAAAGTATGATATTATTTATACATTTTAAGGACACATACCTTAGTATGATATTATTTATACATTTTTAGGACACATACTGTAGTATGACATTATTTATACATTTTTAGGACACATACTATAGTATGCAATTATTTTTACATTTTTTAGGACACATACTACAGTATGATATTATTTATACATTTTTAGGACACATACCTTAGTATGATATTATTTATACATTTTTCGGACAAATACATTAGTATGATATTATTTATACATTTTTAGGACACATACCTTAGTATGATATTATTTATACATTTTTAGGACACATACTATAATATGATATTATTTATACATTTTTAGGACACATACTATAGTATGCTATTATTTTTACATTTTTTGGACACATACTAAAGTATGATATTATTTATACATTTTTAGGACACATACCTTAGTATGATATTATTTATACATGTTTAGGACACATACTGTAGTATGATATTATTTATACATTTTTAGGACACATACTATAATATGATATTATTTATACATTTTTAGGACACATACTATAGTATGATATTATTTTTACATTTTTTGGACACATACTAAAGTATGATATTATTTATATATTTTTAGGACACATACCTTAGTATGATATTATTTATACATTTTTAGGACACATACTGTAGTATGATATTATTTATACATTTTTTGGACACATACTAAAGTATGATATTATTTATACATTTTTAGGACACATACCTTAGTATGATATTATTTATACATTTTAAGGACACATACTGTAGTATGATATTATTTATACATTTTTAGGACACATACTATAATATGATATTATTTATACATTTTTAGGACACATACCTTAGTATGATATTATTTATACATTTTTAGGACACATACTATAATATGATATTATTTATACATTTTTAGGACACATACGTTAGTATGATATTATTTATACATTTTTAGGACACATACTATAATATGATATTATTTATACATTTTAGGACACATACTGTAGTATGATATTATTTATACATTTTTAGGACACATACTATAATATGATATTATTTATACATTTTTAGGACACATACTATAGTATGATATTATTTTTACCTTTTTTGGACACATACTAAAGTATGATATTATTTATACATTTTAAGGACACATACCTTAGTATGATATTATTTATACATTTTTAGGACACATACTGTAGTATGACATTATTTATACATTTTTAGGACACATACTATAGTATGCAATTATTTTTACATTTTTTAGGACACATACTATAGTATGATATTATTTATACATTTTTAGGACACATACCTTAGTATGATATTATTTATACATTTTTAGGACACATACCTTAGTATGATATTATTTATACATTTTTAGGACACATACCTTAGTATGAT
Source organism: Nothobranchius furzeri (assembly GCF_043380555.1). Taxonomy (NCBI): domain Eukaryota; kingdom Metazoa; phylum Chordata; class Actinopteri; order Cyprinodontiformes; family Nothobranchiidae; genus Nothobranchius; species Nothobranchius furzeri. The sequence continues at coordinate 23,959,731 of NC_091759.1, read as the reverse complement.
ATTATTTATACATTTTTAGGACACATACTATAATATGATATTATTTATACATTTTTAGGACACATACTATAGTATGATATTATTTTTACATTTTTGGACACATACTAAAGTATGATATTATTTATACATTTTAAGGACACATACCTTAGTATGATATTATTTATACATTTTTAGGACACATACTGTAGTATGACATTATTTATACATTTTTAGGACACATACTATAGTATGCAATTATTTTTACATTTTTTAGGACACATACTATAGTATGATATTATTTATACATTTTTAGGACACATACCTTAGTATGATATTATTTATACATTTTTCGGACAAATACCTTAGTATGATATTATTTATACATTTTTAGGACACATACCTTAGTATGATATTATTTATACATTTTTAGGACACATACTATAATATGATATTATTTATAAATTTTTAGGACACATACTGTAGTATGATATTATTTATACATTTTTAGGACACATACTATAATATGATATTATTTATACATTTTAAGGACACATACTGTAGTATGATATTATTTATACATTTTTAGGACACATACTATAATATGATATTATTTATACATTTTTAGGACACATACCTTAGTATGATATTATTTATACATTTTTAGGACACATACTATAATATGATATTATTTATACATTTTTAGGACACATACGTTAGTATGATATTATTTATACATTTTTAGGACACATACTATAATATGATATTATTTATACTTTTTAGGACACATACTGTAGTATAATATTATTTATACATTTTTAGGACACATACTATAATATGATATTATTTATACATTTTTAGGACACATACCTTAGTATGATATTATTTATACATTTTTAGGACACATACTATAATATGATATTATTTATACATTTTTAGGACACATACGTTAGTATGATATTATTTATACATTTTTAGGACACATACTATAATATGATATTATTTATACATTTTAGGACACATACTGTAGTATGATATTATTTATACATTTTTAGGACACATACTGTAGTATGATATTATTTATACATTTTTAGGACACATACTATAATATGATATTATTTATACATTTTTAGGACACATACTATAGTATGATATTATTTTTACATTTTTTGGACACATACTATAGTATGCAATTATTTTTACATTTTTTAGGACACATACTATAGTATGATATTATTTATACATTTTTAGGACACATACCTTAGTATGATATTATTTATACATTTTTCGGACAAATACCTTAGTATGATATTATTTATACATTTTTAGGACACATACCTTAGTATGATATTATTTATACATTTTTAGGACACATACTATAATATGATATTATTTATACATTTTTAGGACACATACTATAGTATGCTATTATTTTTACATTTTTTGGACACATACTAAAGTATGATATTATTTATACATTTTTAGGACACATAACTTAGTATGATATTATTTATACATGTTTAGGACACATACTGTAGTATGATATTATTTATACATTTTTAGGACACATACTATAATATGATATTATTTATACATTTTTAGGACACATACTATAGTATGATATTATTTTTACATTTTTTTGACACATACTAAAGTATGATATTATTTATACATTTTTAGGACACATACCTTAGTATGATATTATTTATACATTTTTAGGACACATACTGTAGTATGATATTATTTATAAATTTTTAGGACACATACTAAAATATGATATTATTTATAGATTTTTAGGACCCATACCTTAGTATGATATTATTTATACATTTTTAGGACACATACTGTAGTATGACATTATTTATACATTTTTAGGACACATACTATAATATGATATTATTTATACATTTTTAGGACACATACTATAGTATGATATTATTTTTACATTTTTTGGACACATACTAAAGTATGATATTATTTATACATTTTTAGGACACATACCTTATTATGATATTATTTATACATTTTTAGGACACATAGTATAGTATGCAATTTTTTTAACATTTTTTAGGACACATACTATAGTATGATATTATTTATACATTTTTAGGACACATACCTTAGTATGATATTATTTATACATTTTTAGGACACATACTATAATATGATATTATTTATACATTTTTAGGACACATACCTTAGTATGATATTATTTATACATTTTTAGGACACATACCTTAGTATGATATTATTTATACATTTTTAGGACACATACCTTAGTATGATATTATTTATACATTTTTAGGACACATACTATAATATGATATTATTTATACATTTTTAGGACACATACCTTAGTATGATATTATTTATACATTTTAGGACACATACTATAATATGATATTATTTATACATTTTTAGGACACATACTATAGTATGATATTATTTTTATATTTTTTGGACACATACTAAAGTATGATATTATTTATACATTTTTAGGACACATACTGTAGTGTGATATTATTTATACATTTTTAGGACACATACTATAATATGATATTATTTATACATTTTTAGGACACATACTATAGTATGATATTATTTTTACATTTTTTGGACACATACTAAAGTATGATATTATTTATACATTTTTAGGACACATACCTTAGTATGATATTATTTATACATTTTTAGGACACATAGTATAGTATGCAATTTTTTTAACATTTTTTAGGACACATACTATAGTATGATATTATTTATACATTTTTAGGACACATACCTTAGTATGATATTATTTATACATTTTTAGGACACAAACCTTAGTATGATATTATTTATACATTTTTAGGACACATACTATAATATGATATTATTTATACATTTTTAGGACACATACCTTAGTATGATATTATTTATACATTTTTAGGACACATACTATAATATGATATTATTTATACATTTTTAGGACACATACTATAGTATGATATTATTTTTATATTTTTTGGACACATACTAAAGTATGATATTATTTATACATTTTTAGGACACATACTGTAGTGTGATATTATTTATACATTTTTAGGACACATACTATAATATGATATTATTTATACATTTTTAGGACACATACTATAGTATGATATTATTTTTACATTTTTTGGACACATACTAAAGTATGATATTATTTATACATTTTTAGGACACCTACCTTAGTATGATATTATTTATACATTTTTAGGACACATAGTATAGTATGCAATTTTTTTTAACATTTTTTAGGACACATACTATAGTATGATATTATTTATACATTTTTAGGACACACACCTTAGTATGATATTATTTATACATTTTTAGGACACATACTGTAGTATGACATTATTTATACATTTTTAGGACACATACTATAGTATGCAATTATTTTTACATTTTTTAGGACACATACTATAGTATGATATTATTTATAAATTTTGAGGACACATACTATAGTATGATATTATTTTTACATTTTTTGGACACATACTAAAGTATGATATTATTTATACATTTTTAGGACACATACTATAGTATGATATTATTTATACATTTGTAGGACACATAACTTAGTATGATATTATTTATACATATTTCGGATACATACCTTAGTATGATATTATTTATAAATTTTTAGGACACATAGTCTAGTATGCAATTTTTTTTAACATTTTTTAGGACACATACTATAGTATGATATTATTTATACATTTTTAGGACACATACCTTTGTATGATATTATTTATACATTTTTAGGACACATACCTTAGTATGATATTATTTATACATTTTTAGGACACATACTATAATATGATATTATTTATACATTTTTAGGACACATACCTTAGTATGATATTATTTATACATTTTTAGGACACATACTATAATATGATATTATTTATACATTTTCGGACACATACTATAGTATGATATTATTTTTACATTTTTGGGACACATACTAAAGTATGATATTATTTATACATTTTTAGGACACATACTATAGTATGATATTATTTATACATTTTGAGGCCACATACCTTAGTATGATATTATTTATACATTTTTAGGACACATACCTTAGTATGATATTATTTATACATTTTTAGGACACATACCTTAGTATGATATTATTTATACATTTTTAGGACACATACTATAATATGATATTATTTATACATTTTTAGGACACATACTATAGTATGATATTATTTTTACATTTTTTGGACACATACTAAAGTATGATATTATTTATACATTTTTAGGACACATACCTTAGTATGATATTATTTATACATTTTTAGGACACATACCTTAGTATGATATTATTTATACATTTTTAGGACACATACTATAGTATGATATTATTTATACATTTTTAGGACACATACCTTAGTATGATATTATTTTTACATTTTTGGACACATACTAAAGTATGATATTATTTATACATTTTTAGGACACATACCTTAGTATGATATTATTTATACATTTTTAGGACACATACTATAATATGATATTATTTATACATTTTTAGGACACATACTATAGTATGATATTATTTTTACATTTTTGGGACACATACTAAAGTATGATATTATTTATACATTTTTAGGACACATAATATAGTATGATATTATTTATACATTTTTAGGACACATACCTTAGTATGATATTATTTATACATTTTTAGGACACATACCTTAGTATGATATTATTTATACATTTTTAGGACACATACCTTAGTATGATATTATTTATACATTTTTAGGACACATACTATAATATGATATTATTTATACATTTTTAGGACACATACCTTAGTATGATATTATTTATACATTTTTAGGACACATACCTTAGTATGATATTATTTATACATTTTTAGGACACATACTATAATATGATATTATTTATACATTTTTAGGACACATACCTTAGTATGATATTATTTATACATTTTTAGGACACATACTATAATATGATATTATTTATACATTTTTAGGACACATACTATAGTATGATATTATTTTTATATTTTTTGGACACATACTAAAGTATGATATTATTTATACATTTTTAGGACACATACTGTAGTGTGATATTATTTATACATTTTTAGGACACATACTATAATATGATATTATTTATACATTTTTAGGACACATACCTTAGTATGATATTATTTATACATTTTTAGGACACATACTATAATATGATATTATTTATACATTTTTAGGACACATACTATAGTATGATATTATTTTTATATTTTTTGGACACATACTAAAGTATGATATTATTTATACATTTTTAGGACACATACTGTAGTGTGATATTATTTATACATTTTTAGGACACATACTATAATATGATATTATTTATACATTTTTAGGACACATACTATAGTATGATATTATTTTTACATTTTTTGGACACATACTAAAGTATGATATTATTTATACATTTTTAGGACACATACCTTAGTATGATATTATTTATACATTTTTAGGACACATAGTATAGTATGCAATTTTTTTTAACATTTTTTAGGACACATACTATAGTATGATATTATTTATACATTTTTAGGACACACACCTTAGTATGATATTATTTATACATTTTTAGGACACATACTGTAGTATGACATTATTTATACATTTTTAGGACACATACTATAGTATGCAATTATTTTCACATTTTTTAGGACACATACTATAGTATGATATTATTTATAAATTTTGAGGACACATACTATAGTATGATATTATTTTTACATTTTTTGGACACATACTAAAGTATGATATTATTTATACATTTTTAGGACACATACTATAGTATGATATTATTTATACATTTGTAGGACACATAACTTAGTATGATATTATTTATACATTTTTCGGATACATACCTTAGTATGATATTATTTATAAATTTTTAGGACACATAGTCTAGTATGCAATTTTTTTTAACATTTTTTAGGACACATACTATAGTATGATATTATTTATACATTTTTAGGACACATACCTTTGTATGATATTATTTATACATTTTTAGGACACATACCTTAGTATGATATTATTTATACATTTTTAGGACACATACTATAATATGATATTATTTATACATTTTTAGGACACATAGCTTAGTATGATATTATTTATACATTTTTAGGACACATACTATAATATGATATTATTTATACATTTTCGGACACATACTATAGTATGATATTATTTTTACATTTTTTGGACACATACTAAAGTATGATATTATTTATACATTTTTAGGACACATACTATAGTATGATATTATTTATACATTTTGAGGCCACATACCTTAGTATGATATTATTTATACATTTTTAGGACACATACCTTAGTATGATATTATTTATACATTTTTAGGACACATACTATAATATGATATTATTTATACATTTTTAGGACACATACTATAGTATGCAATTATTTATACATTTTTAGGACACATACTGTAGTATGATATTATTTATACATTTTTAGGACACATACTATAATATGATATTATTTATACATTTTTAGGACACATACTATAGTATGATATTATTTTTACATTTTTTTGGACACATACTAAAGTATGATATTATTTATACATTTTTAGGACACATACCTTAGTATGATATTATTTATACATTTTTAGGACACATACTATAATATGATATTATTTATACATTTTTAGGACACATACCTTAGTATGATATTATTTATACATTTTTAGGACACATACTATAATATGATATTATTTATACATTTTTAGGACACATACTGTAGTATGATATTATTTATACATTTTTAGGACACATACTATAATATGATATTATTTATACATTTTTAGGACACATACTATAGTATGATATTATTTTTACATTTTTTGGACACATACTAAAGTATGATATTATTTATACATTTTTAGGACACATACCTTAGTATGATATTATTTATACATTTTTAGGACACATACTATAATATGATATTATTTATACATTTTTAGGACACATACTATAGTATGCAATTATTTATAAATTTTTAGGACACATACTGTAGTATGATATTATTTATACATTTTTAGGACACATACTATAATATGATATTATTTATACATTTTTAGGACACATACTATAGTATGATATTATTTTAACATTTTTTGGACACATACTATAGTATGATATTATTTATACATTTTTAGGACACATACCTTAGTATGATATTATTTATACATTTTTAGGACACATACCTTAGTATGATATTATTTATACATTTTTAGGACACATACTATAATATGATATTATTTATACATTTTTAGGACACATACTATAGTATGATATTATTTTTACATTTTTTGGACACATACTAAAGTATGATATTATTTATACATTTTTAGGACACATACCTTAGTATGATATTATTTATACATTTTTAGGACACATACTGTAGTATGACATTATTTATACATTTTTAGGACACATACTATAGTATGCAATTATTTTTACATTTTTTAGGACACATACTATAGTATGATATTATTAATACATTTTTAGGACACATACTATAATATGATATTATTTATACATTTTTAGGACACATACTATAGTATGATATTATTTTTACATTTTTTGGACACATACTAAAGTATGATATTATTTATACATTTTTAGGACACATACCTTAGTATGATATTATTTATACATTTTTTAGGACACATACCTTAGTATGATATTATTTATACATTTTTAGGACACATACCTTAGTATGATATTATTTATACATTTTTAGGACACATACTATAATAAGATATTATTTATACATTTTTAGGACACATACTATAGTATGCAATTATTTATACATTTTTAGGACACATACTGTAGTATGATATTATTTATACATTTTTAGGACACATACTATAATATGATATTATTTATACATTTTTAGGACACATACTATAGTATGATATTATTTTTACATTTTTTGGACACATACTAAAGTATGATATTATTTATACATTTTTAGGACACATACCTAAGTATGATATTATTTATACATTTTTAGGACACATACTGTAGTATGATATTATTTATACATTTTTAGGACACATACTATAATATGACATTATTTATACATTTTTAGGACACATACCTTAGTATGATATTATTTATACATTTTTTAGGACACATACTATAGTATGATATTATTTATAAATTTTGAGGACACATACTATAGTATGATATTATTTTTACATTTTTTGGACACATACTAAAGTATGATATTATTTATACATTTTTAGGACACATACTATAGTATGATATTATTTATACATTTTTAGGACACATACCTTAGTATGATATTAATTATACATTTTTAGGACACATACCTTAGTATGATATTATTTATACATTTTTAGGACACATACTATAATATGATAATATTTATACATTTTTAGGACACATACCTTAGTATGATATTATTTATACATTTTTAGGACACATACTATAATATGATATTATTTATACATTTTCGGACACATACTATAGTATGATATTATTTTTACATTTTTTGGACACATACTAAAGTATGATATTATTTATACATTTTTAGGACACATACTATAGTATGATATTATTTATACATTTTGAGGCCACATACCTTAGTATGATATTATTTATACATTTTTAGGACACATACCTTAGTATGATATTATTTATACATTTTTAGGACACATACTATAATATGATATTATTTATACATTTTTAGGACACATACTATAGTATGCAATTATTTATACATTTTTAGGACACATACTGTAGTATGATATTATTTATACATTTTTAGGACACATACTATAATATGATATTATTTATACATTTTTAGGACACATACTATAGTATGATATTATTTTTACATTTTTTTGGACACATACTAAAGTATGATATTATTTATACATTTTTAGGACACATACCTTAGTATGATATTATTTATACATTTTTAGGACACATACTATAATATGATATTATTTATACATTTTTAGGACACATACCTTAGTATGATATTATTTATACATTTTTAGGACACATACTATAATATGATATTATTTATACATTTTTAGGACACATACTGTAGTATGATATTATTTATACATTTTTAGGACACATACTATAATATGATATTATTTATACATTTTTAGGACACATACTATAGTATGATATTATTTTTACATTTTTTGGACACATACTAAAGTATGATATTATTTATACATTTTTAGGACACATACCTTAGTATGATATTATTTATACATTTTTAGGACACATACTATAATATGATATTATTTATACATTTTTAGGACACATACTATAGTATGCAATTATTTATAAATTTTTAGGACACATACTGTAGTATGATATTATTTATACATTTTTAGGACACATACTATAATATGATATTATTTATACATTTTTAGGACACATACTATAGTATGATATTATTTTAACATTTTTTGGACACATACTATAGTATGATATTATTTATACATTTTTAGGACACATACCTTAGTATGATATTATTTATACATTTTTAGGACACATACCTTAGTATGATATTATTTATACATTTTTAGGACACATACTATAATATGATATTATTTATACATTTTTAGGACACATACTATAGTATGATATTATTTTTACATTTTTTGGACACATACTAAAGTATGATATTATTTATACATTTTTAGGACACATACCTTAGTATGATATTATTTATACATTTTTAGGACACATACTGTAGTATGACATTATTTATACATTTTTAGGACACATACTATAGTATGCAATTATTTTTACATTTTTTAGGACACATACTATAGTATGATATTATTAATACATTTTTAGGACACATACTATAATATGATATTATTTATACATTTTTAGGACACATACTATAGTATGATATTATTTTTACATTTTTTGGACACATACTAAAGTATGATATTATTTATACATTTTTAGGACACATACTGTAGTATGATATTATTTATACATTTTTAGGACACATACTATAATATGATATTATTTATACATTTTTAGGACACATACTATAGTATGATATTATTTTTACATTTTTTGGACACATACTAAAGTATGATATTATTTATACATTTTTAGGACACATACCTTAGTATGATATTATTTATACATTTTTAGGACACATACTATAATATGATATTATTTATACATTTTTAGGACACATACTATAGTATGCAATTATTTATAAATTTTTAGGACACATACTGTAGTATGATATTATTTATACATTTTTAGGACACATACTATAATATGATATTATTTATACATTTTTAGGACACATACTATAGTATGATATTATTTTAACATTTTTTGGACACATACTATAGTATGATATTATTTATACATTTTTAGGACACATACCTTAGTATGATATTATTTATACATTTTTAGGACACATACCTTAGTATGATATTATTTATACATTTTTAGGACACATACTATAATATGATATTATTTATACATTTTTAGGACACATACTATAGTATGATATTATTTTTACATTTTTTGGACACATACTAAAGTATGATATTATTTATACATTTTTAGGACACATACCTTAGTATGATATTATTTATACATTTTTAGGACACATACTGTAGTATGACATTATTTATACATTTTTAGGACACATACTATAGTATGCAATTATTTTTACATTTTTTAGGACACATACTATAGTATGATATTATTAATACATTTTTAGGACACATACTATAATATGATATTATTTATACATTTTTAGGACACATACTATAGTATGATATTATTTTTACATTTTTTGGACACATACTAAAGTATGATATTATTTATACATTTTTAGGACACATACCTTAGTATGATATTATTTATACATTTTTTAGGACACATACCTTAGTATGATATTATTTATACATTTTTAGGACACATACCTTAGTATGATATTATTTATACATTTTTAGGACACATACTATAATAAGATATTATTTATACATTTTTAGGACACATACTATAGTATGCAATTATTTATACATTTTTAGGACACATACTGTAGTATGATATTATTTATACATTTTTAGGACACATACTATAATATGATATTATTTATACATTTTTAGGACACATACTATAGTATGATATTATTTTTACATTTTTTGGACACATACTAAAGTATGATATTATTTATACATTTTTAGGACACATACTATAATATGATATTATTTATACATTTTTAGGACACATACTGTAGTATGACATTATTTATACATTTTTAGGACACATACCTTAGTATGATATTATTTATACATTTTTTAGGACACATACTATAGTATGATATTATTTATAAATTTTGAGGACACATACTATAGTATGATATTATTTTTACATTTTTTGGACACATACTAAAGTATGATATTATTTATACATTTTTAGGACACATACTATAGTATGATATTATTTATACATTTTTAGGACACATACCTTAGTATGATATTAATTATACATTTTTAGGACACATACCTTAGTATGATATTATTTATACATTTTTAGGACACATACTATAATATGATAATATTTATACATTTTTAGGACACATACCTTAGTATGATATTATTTTTACATTTTAGGACACATACTATAATATGATATTATTTATACATTTTTAGGACACATACTATAGTATGATATTATTTATACATTTTTTGGACACATACTAAAGTATGATATTATTTATACATTTTTAGGACACATACCTTAGTATGATATTATTTATACATTTTTAGGACACATACTATAATATGATATTATTTATACATTTTTAGGACACATACTATAGTATGATATTATTTTTACATTTTTTGGACACATACTAAAGTATGATATTATTTATACATTTTTAGGACACATACCTTAGTATGATATTATTTATACATTTTTAGGACACATACCTTAGTATGATATTATTTATACATTTTTAGGACACATACCTTAGTATGATATTATTTATACATTTTTAGGACACATACTATAATATGATATTATTTATACATTTTTAGGACACATACTATAGTATGCAATTATTTATACATTTTTAGGACACATACTGTAGTATGATATTATTTATACATTTTTAGGACACATACTATAATATGATATTATTTATACATTTTTAGGACACATACTATAGTATGATATTATTTTTACATTTTTTGGACACATACTAAAGTATGATATTATTTATACATTTTTAGGACACATACCTTAGTATGATATTATTTATACATTTTTAGGACACATACTGTAGTATGATATTATTTATACATTTTTAGGACACATACTATAATATGATATTATTTATACATTTTTAGGACACATACCTTAGTATGATATTATTTATACATTTTTAGGACACATACTGTAGTATGACATTATTTATACATTTTTAGGACACATACTATAGTATGCAATTATTTTTACATTTTTTAGGACACATACTATAGTATGATATTATTTATAAATTTTGAGGACACATACTATAGTATGATATTATTTTTACATTTTTTGGACACATACTAAAGTATGATATTATTTATACATTTTTAGGACACATACCTTAGTATGATATTATTTATACATTTTTAGGACACATACTGTAGTATGACATTATTTATACATTTTTAGGACACATACTATAGTATGCAATTATTTTTACATTTTTTAGGACACATACTATAGTATGATATTATTTATAAATTTTGAGGACACATACTATAGTATGATATTATTTTTACATTTTTTGGACACATACTAAAGTATGATATTATTTATACATTTTTAGGACACATACCTTAGTATGATATTATTTATACATTTTTAGGACACATACTGTAGTATGACATTATTTATACATTTTTAGGACACATACTATAGTATGCAATTATTTTTACATTTTTTAGGACACATACTATAGTATGATATTATTAATACATTTTTAGGACACATACTATAATATGATATTATTTATACATTTTTAGGACACATACTATAGTATGATATTATTTTTACATTTTTTGGACACATACTAAAGTATGATATTATTTATACATTTTTAGGACACATACCTTAGTATGATATTATTTATACATTTTTTAGGACACATACCTTAGTATGATATTATTTATACATTTTTAGGACACATACCTTAGTATGATATTATTTATACATTTTTAGGACACATACTATAATAAGATATTATTTATACATTTTTAGGACACATACTATAGTATGCAATTATTTATACATTTTTAGGACACATACTGTAGTATGATATTATTTATACATTTTTAGGACACATACTATAATATGATATTATTTATACATTTTTAGGACACATACTATAGTATGATATTATTTTTACATTTTTTGGACACATACTAAAGTATGATATTATTTATACATTTTTAGGACACATACCTAAGTATGATATTATTTATACATTTTTAGGACACATACTGTAGTATGATATTATTTATACATTTTTAGGACACATACTATAATATGACATTATTTATACATTTTTAGGACACATACCTTAGTATGATATTATTTATACATTTTTTAGGACACATACTATAGTATGATATTATTTATAAATTTTGAGGACACATACTATAGTATGATATTATTTTTACATTTTTTGGACACATACTAAAGTATGATATTATTTATACATTTTTAGGACACATACTATAGTATGATATTATTTATACATTTTTAGGACACATACCTTAGTATGATATTAATTATACATTTTTAGGACACATACCTTAGTATGATATTATTTATACATTTTTAGGACACATACTATAATATGATAATATTTATACATTTTTAGGACACATACCTTAGTATGATATTATTTATACATTTTTAGGACACATACTATAATATGATATTATTTATACATTTTCGGACACATACTATAGTATGATATTATTTTTACATTTTTTGGACACATACTAAAGTATGATATTATTTATACATTTTTAGGACACATACTATAGTATGATATTATTTATACATTTTGAGGCCACATACCTTAGTATGATATTATTTATACATTTTTAGGACACATACCTTAGTATGATATTATTTATACATTTTTAGGACACATACTATAATATGATATTATTTATACATTTTTAGGACACATACTATAGTATGCAATTATTTATACATTTTTAGGACACATACTGTAGTATGATATTATTTATACATTTTTAGGACACATACTATAATATGATATTATTTATACATTTTTAGGACACATACTATAGTATGATATTATTTTTACATTTTTTTGGACACATACTAAAGTATGATATTATTTATACATTTTTAGGACACATACCTTAGTATGATATTATTTATACATTTTTAGGACACATACTATAATATGATATTATTTATACATTTTTAGGACACATACCTTAGTATGATATTATTTATACATTTTTAGGACACATACTATAATATGATATTATTTATACATTTTTAGGACACATACTGTAGTATGATATTATTTATACATTTTTAGGACACATACTATAATATGATATTATTTATACATTTTTAGGACACATACTATAGTATGATATTATTTTTACATTTTTTGGACACATACTAAAGTATGATATTATTTATACATTTTTAGGACACATACCTTAGTATGATATTATTTATACATTTTTAGGACACATACTATAATATGATATTATTTATACATTTTTAGGACACATACTATAGTATGCAATTATTTATAAATTTTTAGGACACATACTGTAGTATGATATTATTTATACATTTTTAGGACACATACTATAATATGATATTATTTATACATTTTTAGGACACATACTATAGTATGATATTATTTTAACATTTTTTGGACACATACTATAGTATGATATTATTTATACATTTTTAGGACACATACCTTAGTATGATATTATTTATACATTTTTAGGACACATACCTTAGTATGATATTATTTATACATTTTTAGGACACATACTATAATATGATATTATTTATACATTTTTAGGACACATACTATAGTATGATATTATTTTTACATTTTTTGGACACATACTAAAGTATGATATTATTTATACATTTTTAGGACACATACCTTAGTATGATATTATTTATACATTTTTAGGACACATACTGTAGTATGACATTATTTATACATTTTTAGGACACATACTATAGTATGCAATTATTTTTACATTTTTTAGGACACATACTATAGTATGATATTATTAATACATTTTTAGGACACATACTATAATATGATATTATTTATACATTTTTAGGACACATACTATAGTATGATATTATTTTTACATTTTTTGGACACATACTAAAGTATGATATTATTTATACATTTTTAGGACACATACTGTAGTATGATATTATTTATACATTTTTAGGACACATACTATAATATGATATTATTTATACATTTTTAGGACACATACTATAGTATGATATTATTTTTACATTTTTTGGACACATACTAAAGTATGATATTATTTATACATTTTTAGGACACATACCTTAGTATGATATTATTTATACATTTTTAGGACACATACTATAATATGATATTATTTATACATTTTTAGGACACATACTATAGTATGCAATTATTTATAAATTTTTAGGACACATACTGTAGTATGATATTATTTATACATTTTTAGGACACATACTATAATATGATATTATTTATACATTTTTAGGACACATACTATAGTATGATATTATTTTAACATTTTTTGGACACATACTATAGTATGATATTATTTATACATTTTTAGGACACATACCTTAGTATGATATTATTTATACATTTTTAGGACACATACCTTAGTATGATATTATTTATACATTTTTAGGACACATACTATAATATGATATTATTTATACATTTTTAGGACACATACTATAGTATGATATTATTTTTACATTTTTTGGACACATACTAAAGTATGATATTATTTATACATTTTTAGGACACATACCTTAGTATGATATTATTTATACATTTTTAGGACACATACTGTAGTATGACATTATTTATACATTTTTAGGACACATACTATAGTATGCAATTATTTTTACATTTTTTAGGACACATACTATAGTATGATATTATTAATACATTTTTAGGACACATACTATAATATGATATTATTTATACATTTTTAGGACACATACTATAGTATGATATTATTTTTACATTTTTTGGACACATACTAAAGTATGATATTATTTATACATTTTTAGGACACATACCTTAGTATGATATTATTTATACATTTTTTAGGACACATACCTTAGTATGATATTATTTATACATTTTTAGGACACATACCTTAGTATGATATTATTTATACATTTTTAGGACACATACTATAATAAGATATTATTTATACATTTTTAGGACACATACTATAGTATGCAATTATTTATACATTTTTAGGACACATACTGTAGTATGATATTATTTATACATTTTTAGGACACATACTATAATATGATATTATTTATACATTTTTAGGACACATACTATAGTATGATATTATTTTTACATTTTTTGGACACATACTAAAGTATGATATTATTTATACATTTTTAGGACACATACTATAATATGATATTATTTATACATTTTTAGGACACATACTGTAGTATGACATTATTTATACATTTTTAGGACACATACCTTAGTATGATATTATTTATACATTTTTTAGGACACATACTATAGTATGATATTATTTATAAATTTTGAGGACACATACTATAGTATGATATTATTTTTACATTTTTTGGACACATACTAAAGTATGATATTATTTATACATTTTTAGGACACATACTATAGTATGATATTATTTATACATTTTTAGGACACATACCTTAGTATGATATTAATTATACATTTTTAGGACACATACCTTAGTATGATATTATTTATACATTTTTAGGACACATACTATAATATGATAATATTTATACATTTTTAGGACACATACCTTAGTATGATATTATTTTTACATTTTAGGACACATACTATAATATGATATTATTTATACATTTTTAGGACACATACTATAGTATGATATTATTTATACATTTTTTGGACACATACTAAAGTATGATATTATTTATACATTTTTAGGACACATACCTTAGTATGATATTATTTATACATTTTTAGGACACATACTATAATATGATATTATTTATACATTTTTAGGACACATACTATAGTATGATATTATTTTTACATTTTTTGGACACATACTAAAGTATGATATTATTTATACATTTTTAGGACACATACCTTAGTATGATATTATTTATACATTTTTAGGACACATACCTTAGTATGATATTATTTATACATTTTTAGGACACATACCTTAGTATGATATTATTTATACATTTTTAGGACACATACTATAATATGATATTATTTATACATTTTTAGGACACATACTATAGTATGCAATTATTTATACATTTTTAGGACACATACTGTAGTATGATATTATTTATACATTTTTAGGACACATACTATAATATGATATTATTTATACATTTTTAGGACACATACTATAGTATGATATTATTTTTACATTTTTTGGACACATACTAAAGTATGATATTATTTATACATTTTTAGGACACATACCTTAGTATGATATTATTTATACATTTTTAGGACACATACTGTAGTATGATATTATTTATACATTTTTAGGACACATACTATAATATGATATTATTTATACATTTTTAGGACACATACCTTAGTATGATATTATTTATACATTTTTAGGACACATACTGTAGTATGACATTATTTATACATTTTTAGGACACATACTATAGTATGCAATTATTTTTACATTTTTTAGGACACATACTATAGTATGATATTATTTATAAATTTTGAGGACACATACTATAGTATGATATTATTTTTACATTTTTTGGACACATACTAAAGTATGATATTATTTATACATTTTTAGGACACATACTATAGTATGATATTATTTATACATTTTTAGGACACATACCTTAGTATGATATTATTTATACATTTTTAGGACACATACTGTAGTATGATATTATTTATACATTTTTAGGACACATACTATAATATGATATTATTTATACATTTTTAGGACACATACCTTAGTATGATATTATTTATACATTTTTAGGACACATACTGTAGTATGACATTATTTATACATTTTTAGGACACATACTATAGTATGCAATTATTTTTACATTTTTTAGGACACATACTATAGTATGATATTATTTATAAATTTTGAGGACACATACTATAGTATGATATTATTTTTACATTTTTTGGACACATACTAAAGTATGATATTATTTATTTATTTTTAGGACACATACTATAGTATGATATTATTTATACATTTTTAGGACACATACTATAATATGACAATATTTATACATTTTTAGGACACATACCTTAGTATGATATTATTTATACATTTTAGGACACATACTATAATATGATATTATTTATACATTTTTAGGACACATACTATAGTATGATATTATTTATACATTTTTAGGACACATACTATAGTATGATATTATTTTTACATTTTTTGGACACATACCTTAGTATGATATTATTTATACATTTTTAGGACACATACCTTAGTATGATATTATTTATACATTTTTAGGACACATACTATAATATGATATTATTTATACATTTTTAGGACACATACTATAATATGATATTATTTATACATTTTTAGAACACATACTATAGTATGCAATTATTTATACATTTTTAGGACACATACTGTAGTATGATATTATTTATATATTTTTAGGACACATACTATAATATGATATTATTTATACATTTTTAGCACACATACTATAGTATGATATTATTTTTACATTTTTTGGACACATACTAAAGTATAATATTATTTATACATTTTTAGGACACATAATAAAGTATGATATTATTTATACATTTTTAGGATGCATACCTTAGTATGATATTATTTATACATTTTTAGGACACATACCTTAGTATGATATTATTTATACATTTTTAGGACACATACTATAATATGATATTATTTATACATTTTTAGGACACATACTATAGTATGCAATTATTTTTACATTTTTTAGGACACATACTATAGTATGATATTATTTATACATTTTTAGGACACATACTATAATATGATATTATTTATACATTTTTAGGACACATACTATAGTATGATATTATTTTTACATTTTTTGGACACATACTAAAGTATGATATTATTTATACATTTTTAGGACACATACCTTAGTATGATATTATTTATACATTTTTAGGACACATACCTTAGTATGATATTATTTATACATTTTTAGGACACATACCTTAGTATGATATTATTTATACATTTTTAGGACACATACTATAATATGATATTATTTATACATTTTTAGGACACATACTATAGTATGCAATTATTTATACATTTTAGGACACATACTGTAGTATGATATTATTTATACATTTTTAGGACACATACTATAATATGATATTATTTATACATTTTTAGGACACATACTATAGTATGCAATTATTTATACATTTTTAGGACACATACTGTAGTATGATATTATTTATACATTTTTAGGACACATACTATAATATGATATTATTTATACATTTTTAGGACACATACCTTAGTATGATATTATTTATACATTTTTAGGACACATACTGTAGTATGATATTATTTATACATTTTTAGGACACATACTATAATATGATATTATTTATACATTTTTAGGACACATACTGTAGTATGACATTATTTATACATTTTTAGGACACATACCTTAGTATGATATTATTTATACATTTTTTAGGACACATACTATAGTATGATATTATTTATAAATTTTGAGGACACATACTATAGTATGATATTATTTTTACTTTTTTTGGACACATACTAAAGTATGATATTATTTATACATTTTTAGGACACATACTATAGTATGATATTATTTATACATTTTTAGGACACATACCTTAGTATGATATTATTTATACATTTTTAGGACACATACCTTAGTATGATATTATTTATACATTTTTAGGACACATACTATAATATGATAATATTTATACATTTTTAGGACACATACCTTAGTATGATATTATTTTTACATTTTAGGACACATACTATAATATGATATTATTTATACATTTTTAGGACACATACTATAGTATGATATTATTTATACATTTTTTGGACACATACTAAAGTATGATATTATTTATACATTTTTAGGACACATACCTTAGTATGATATTATTTATACATTTTTAGGACACATACTATAATATGATATTATTTATACATTTTTAGGACACATACTATAGTATGATATTATTTTTACATTTTTTGGACACATACTAAAGTATGATATTATTTATACATTTTTAGGACACATACCTTAGTATGATATTATTTATACATTTTTAGGACACATACCTTAGTATGATATTATTTATACATTTTTAGGACACATACCTTAGTATGATATTATTTATACATTTTTAGGACACATACTATAAAATGATATTATTTATACATTTTTAGGACACATACTATAGTATGATATTATTTTTACATTTTTTGGACACATACTAAAGTATGATATTATTTATACATTTTTAGGACACATACCTTAGTATGATATTATTTATACATTTTTAGGACACATACTGTAGTATGATATTATTTATACATTTTTAGGACACATACTATAATATGATATTATTTATACATTTTTAGGACACATACCTTAGTATGATATTATTTATACATTTTTAGGACACATACTGTAGTATGACATTATTTATACATTTTTAGGACACATACTATAGTATGCAATTATTTTTACATTTTTTAGGACACATACTATAGTATGATATTATTTATAAATTTTGAGGACACATACTATAGTATGATATTATTTTTACATTTTTTGGACACATACTAAAGTATGATATTATTTATACATTTTTAGGACACATACTATAGTATGATATTATTTATACATTTTTAGGACACATACCTTAGTATGATATTATTTATACATTTTTAGGACACATACTGTAGTATGATATTATTTATACATTTTTAGGACACATACTATAATATGATATTATTTATACATTTTTAGGACACATACCTTAGTATGATATTATTTATACATTTTTAGGACACATACTGTAGTATGACATTATTTATACATTTTTAGGACACATACTATAGTATGCAATTATTTTTACATTTTTTAGGACACATACTATAGTATGATATTATTTATAAATTTTGAGGACACATACTATAGTATGATATTATTTTTACATTTTTTGGACACATACTAAAGTATGATATTATTTATACATTTTTAGGACACATACTATAGTATGATATTATTTATACATTTTTAGGACACATACTATAATATGATAATATTTATACATTTTTAGGACACATACCTTAGTATGATATTATTTATACATTTTAGGACACATACTATAATATGATATTATTTATACATTTTTAGGACACATACTATAGTATGATATTATTTATACATTTTTAGGACACATACTATAGTATGATATTATTTTTACATTTTTTGGACACATACTAAAGTATGATATTATTTATACATTTTTAGGACACATACCTTAGTATGATATTATTTATACATTTTTAGGACACATACTATAATATGATATTATTTATACATTTTTAGGACACATACTATAATATGATATTATTTATACATTTTTAGAACACATACTATAGTATGCAATTATTTATACATTTTTAGGACACATACTGTAGTATGATATTATTTATATATTTTTAGGACACATACTATAATATGATATTATTTATACATTTTTAGCACACATACTATAGTATGATATTATTTTTACATTTTTTGGACACATACTAAAGTATGATATTATTTATACATTTTTAGGACACATAATAAAGTATGATATTATTTATACATTTTTAGGATGCATACCTTAGTATGATATTATTTATACATTTTTAGGACACATACCTTAGTATGATATTATTTATACATTTTTAGGACACATACTATAATATGATATTATTTATACATTTTTAGGACACATACTATAGTATGCAATTATTTTTACATTTTTTAGGACACATACTATAGTATGATATTATTTATACATTTTTAGGACACATACTATAATATGATATTATTTATACATTTTTAGGACACATACTATAGTATGATATTATTTTTACATTTTTTGGACACATACTAAAGTATGATATTATTTATACATTTTTAGGACACATACCTTAGTATGATATTATTTATACATTTTTAGGACACATACCTTAGTATGATATTATTTATACATTTTTAGGACACATACCTTAGTATGATATTATTTATACATTTTTAGGACACATACTATAATATGATATTATTTATACATTTTTAGGACACATACTATAGTATGCAATTATTTATACATTTTTAGGACACATACTGTAGTATGATATTATTTATACATTTTTAGGACACATACTATAATATGATATTACTTATACATTTTTAGGACACATACTATAGTATGCAATTATTTATACATTTTTAGGACACATACTGTAGTATGATATTATTTATACATTTTTAGGACACATACTATAATATGATATTATTTATACATTTTTAGGACACATACCTTAGTATGATATTATTTATACATTTTTAGGACACATACTGTAGTATGATATTATTTATACATTTTTAGGACACATACTATAATATGATATTATTTATACATTTTTAGGACACATACTGTAGTATGACATTATTTATACATTTTTAGGACACATACCTTAGTATGATATTATTTATACATTTTTTAGGACACATACTATAGTATGATATTATTTATAAATTTTGAGGACACATACTATAGTATGATATTATTTTTACATTTTTTGGACACATACTAAAGTATGATATTATTTATACATTTTTAGGACACATACTATAGTATGATATTATTTATACATTTTTAGGACACATACCTTAGTATGATATTATTTATACATTTTTAGGACACATACCTTAGTATGATATTATTTATACATTTTTAGGAC
The DNA here is from genome assembly GCF_043380555.1 of Nothobranchius furzeri. Taxonomy (NCBI): domain Eukaryota; kingdom Metazoa; phylum Chordata; class Actinopteri; order Cyprinodontiformes; family Nothobranchiidae; genus Nothobranchius; species Nothobranchius furzeri. Next base: position 23,936,283 of record NC_091759.1, on the reverse strand, counting down.
ACATACTATAATATGATAATATTTATACATTTTTAGGACACATACCTTAGTATGATATTATTTTTACATTTTAGGACACATACTATAATATGATATTATTTATACATTTTTAGGACACATACTATAGTATGATATTATTTATACATTTTTTGGACACATACTAAAGTATGATATTATTTATACATTTTTAGGACACATACCTTAGTATGATATTATTTATACATTTTTAGGACACATACTATAATATGATATTATTTATACATTTTTAGGACACATACTATAGTATGATATTATTTTTACATTTTTTGGACACATACTAAAGTATGATATTATTTATACATTTTTAGGACACATACCTTAGTATGATATTATTTATACATTTTTAGGACACATACCTTAGTATGATATTATTTATACATTTTTAGGACACATACCTTAGTATGATATTATTTATACATTTTTAGGACACATACTATAATATGATATTATTTATACATTTTTAGGACACATACTATAGTATGCAATTATTTATAAATTTTTAGGACACATACTGTAGTATGATATTATTTATACATTTTTAGGACACATACTATAATATGATATTATTTATACATTTTTAGGACACATACTATAGTATGATATTATTTTTACATTTTTTGGACACATACTAAAGTATGATATTATTTATACATTTTTAGGACACATACCTTAGTATGATATTATTTATACATTTTTAGGACACATACTGTAGTATGATATTATTTATACATTTTTAGGACACATACTATAATATGATATTATTTATACATTTTTAGGACACATACCTTAGTATGATATTATTTATACATTTTTAGGACACATACTGTAGTATGACATTATTTATACATTTTTAGGACACATACTATAGTATGCAATTATTTTTACATTTTTTAGGACACATACTATAGTATGATATTATTTGTAAATTTTGAGGACACATACTATAGTATGATATTATTTTTACATTTTTTGGACACATACTAAAGTATGATATTATTTATACATTTTTAGGACACATACTATAGTATGATATTATTTATACATTTTTAGGACACATACCTTAGTATGATATTATTTATACATTTTTAGGACACATACTGTAGTATGATATTATTTATACATTTTTAGGACACATACTATAATATGATATTATTTATACATTTTTAGGACACATAAATTAGTATGATATTATTTATACATTTTTAGGACACATACTGTAGTATGACATTATTTATACATTTTTAGGACACATACTATAGTATGCAATTATTTTTACATTTTTTAGGACACATACTATAGTATGATATTATTTTTAAATTTTGAGGACACATACTATAGTATGATATTATTTTTACATTTTTTGGACACATACTAAAGTATGATATTATTTATACATTTTTAGGACACATACTATAGTATGATATTATTTATACATTTTTAGGACACATACTATAATATGATAATATTTATACATTTTTAGGACACATACCTTAGTATGATATTATTTATACATTTTAGGACACATACTATAATATGATATTATTTATACATTTTTAGGACACATACTATAGTATGATATTATTTATACATTTTTAGGACACATACTATAGTATGCAATTATTTATACATTTTTAGGACACATACTGTAGTATGATATTATTTTTACATTTTTTGGACACATACTAAAGTATGATATTATTTATACATTTTTAGGACACATACCTTAGTATGATATTATTTATACATTTTTAGGACACATACTATAATATGATATTATTTATACATTTTTAGGACACATACTATAATATGATATTATTTATACATTTTTAGAACACATACTATAGTATGCAATTATTTATACATTTTTAGGACACATACTGTAGTATGATATTATTTATATATTTTTAGGACACATACTATAATATGATATTATTTATACATTTTTAGCACACATACTATTGTATGATATTATTTTTACATTTTTTGGACACATACTAAAGTATGATATTATTTATACATTTTTTAGGACACATAATAAAGTATGATATTATTTATACATTTTTAGGATGCATACCTTAGTATGATATTATTTATACATTTTTAGGACACATACCTTAGTATGATATTATTTATACATTTTTAGGACACATACTATAATATGATATTATTTATACATTTTTAGGACACATACTATAGTATGCAATTATTTTTACATTTTTTAGGACACATACTATAGTATGATATTATTTATACATTTTTAGGACACAAACTATAATATGATATTATTTATACATTTTTAGGACACATACTATAGTATGATATTATTTTTACATTTTTTGGACACATACTAAAGTATGATTTTATTTATACATTTTTAGGACACATACCTTAGTATGATATTATTTATACATTTTTAGGACACATACCTTAGTATGATATTATTTATACATTTTTAGGACACATACCTTAGTATGATATTATTTATACATTTTTAGGACACATACTATAATATGATATTATTTATACATTTTTAGGACACATACTATAGTATGCAATTATTTATACATTTTTAGGACACATACTGTAGTATGATATTATTTATACATTTTTAGGACACATACTATAATATGATATTATTTATACATTTTTAGGACACATACTATAGTATGATATTATTTTTACATTTTTTGGACACATACTAAAGTATGATATTATTTATACATTTTTAGGACACATACCTTAGTATGATATTATTTATACATTTTTAGGACACATACTGTAGTATGATATTATTTATACATTTTTAGGACACATACTATAATATGATATTATTTATACATTTTTAGGACACATACCTTAGTATGATATTATTTATACATTTTTAGGACACATACTGTAGTATGATATTATTTATACATTTTTAGGACACATACTATAGTATGATATTATTTTTACATTTTTTGGATACATACTAAAGTATGATATTATTTATACATTTTTAGGACACATACTATAGTATGATATTATTTATACATTTTTAGGACACATACCTTAGTATGATATTATTTATACATTTTTAGGACACATACCTTAGTATGATATTATTTATACATTTTTAGGACACATACTATAATATGATAATATTTATACATTTTTAGGACACATACCTTAGTATGATATTATTTATACATTTTAGGACACATACTATAATATGATATTATTTATACATTTTTAGGACACATACTATAGTATGATATTATTTTTACATTTTTTGGACACATACTAAAGTATGATATTATTTATACATTTTTCAGACACATACCTTAGTATGATATTATTTATACATTTTTAGGACACATACTATAATATGATATTATTTATACATTTTTAGGACACATACCTTAGTATGATATTATTTATACATTTTTAGGACACATACTATAATATGATATTATTTATACATTTTTAGGACACATACTATGGTATGCAATTATTTATACATTTTTAGGACACATACTGTAGTATGATATTATTTATACATTTTTAGGACACATACTATAATATGATATTATTTATACATTTTTAGCACACATACTATAGTATGATATTATTTTTACATTTTTTGCACACATACTAAAGTATGATATTATTTATACATTTTTAGGACACATAATAAAGTATGATATTATTTATACATTTTTAGGACACATACCTTAGTATGATATTATTTATACATTTTTAGGACACATACCTTAGTATGATATTATTTATACATTTTTAGGACACATACTATAATATGATATTATTTATAAATTTTTAGGACACATACTATAGTATGCAATTATTTATACATTTTTAGGACACATACTGTAGTATGATATTATTTATACATTTTTAGGACACATACTATAATATGATATTATTTATACATTTTAGGACACATACTATAGTATGATATTATTTTTACATTTTTTGGACACATACTAAAGTATGATATTATTTATACATTTTTAGGACACATACTGTAGTATGATATTATTTATACATTATTAGGACACATACTATAATATGATATTATTTATACATTTTTAGGACACATACCTTAGTATGATATTATTTATACATTTTTAGGACACATACTGTAGTATGACATTATTTATACATTTTTAGGACACATACTATAGTATGCAATTATTTTTACATTTTTTAGGACACATAGTATAGTATGATATTATTTATAAATTTTGAGGACACATACTATAGTATGATATTATTTTTACATTTTTAGGACACATACTATAGTATGATATTATTTATACATTTTTAGGACACATACCTTAGTATGATATTATTTATACATTTTTAGGACACATACTATAATATGATATTATTTTTACATTTTTTGGACACATACTAAAGTTTGATATTATTTATACATTTTTAGGACACATACTATAGTATGATATTATTTATACATTTTTTGGACACATACTAAAGTATGATATTATTTATACATTTTTAGGACACATAATATAATATGACATTATTTATACATTTTTAGGACACATACCTTAGTATGATATTATTTATACATTTTTAGGACACATACTATAATATGATATTATTTATACATTTTAAGGACACATACTATAGTATGCAATTATTTATACATTTTTAGGACACATACTGTAGTATGATATTATTTATACATTTTTAGGACACATACTATAATATGATATTATTTATATATTTTTAGGACACATACTATAGTATGATATTATTTTTACATTTTTTGGACACATACTAAAGTATGATATTATTCATACATTTTTAGGACACATACTAAAGTATGATATTATTTATACATTTTTAGGATACATACTGTAGTATGATATTATTTATACATTTTTAGGACACATACTATAATATGATATTATTTATACATTTTTAGGACACATACCTTAGTATGATATTATTTATACATTTTTAGGACACATACTGTAGTATGACATTATTTATACATTTTTATTACACATACTATAGTATGCAATTATTTTTACTTTTTTTAGGACACATACTATAGTATTATATTATTTATAAATTTTGAGGACACATACTAAAGTATGATATTATTTATACATTTTTAGGACACATACTATAGTATGATATTATTTATACATTTTTAGGACACATACCTTAGTATGATATTATTTATACATTTTTAGGACACATACTATAATATGATATTATTTATACATTTTTAGGACACATACTATAGTATGCAATTATTTATACATTTTTAGGACACATACTGTAGTATGATATTATTTATACATTTTTAGGACACATACTATAATATGATATTATTTATACATTTTTAGGACACATACTATAGTATGATATTATTTTTACATTTTTTGGACACATACTAAAGTATGATATTATTTATACATTTTTAGGACACATACCTTAGTATGATATTATTTATACATTTTTAGGACACATACTATAATATGATATTATTTATACATTTTTAGGACACATACCTTAGTATGATATTATTTATACATTTTTAGGACACATACTATAATATGATATTATTTATACATTTTTAGGACACATACTATAGTATGCAATTATTTATACATTTTTAGGACACATACTGTAGTATGATATTATTTATACATTTTTAGGACACATACTATAATATGATATTATTTATACATTTTTAGCACACATACTATAGTATGATATTATTTTTACATTTTTTGGACACATACTAAAGTATGATATTATTTATACATTTTTAGGACACATACCTTAGTATGATATTATTTATACATTTTTAGGACACATACCTTAGTATGATATTATTTATACATTTTTAGGACACATACTATAATATGATAATATTTATACATTTTTAGGACACATACCTTAGTATGATATTATTTATACATTTTAGGACACATACTATAATATGATATTATTTACACATTTTTAGGACACATACTATAGTATGATATTATTTTTACATTTTTTGGACACATACTAAAGTATGATATTATTTATACATTTTTAGGACACATACCTTAGTATGATATTATTTATACATTTTTAGGACACATACTATAATATGATATTATTTATACATTTTTAGGACACATACCTTAGTATGATATTATTTATACATTTTTAGGACACATACTATAATATGATATTATTTATACATTTTTAGGACACATACTATAGTATGCAATTATTTATACATTTTTAGGACACATACTGTAGTATGATATTATTTATATATTTTTAGGACACATACTATAATATGATATTATTTATACATTTTTAGCACACATACTATAGTATGATATTATTTTTACATTTTTTGGACACATACTAAAGTATGATAATATTTATACATTTTTAGGACACATAATAAAGTATGATATTATTTATACATTTTTAGGACACATACCTTAGTATGATATTATTTATACATTTTTAGGACACATACCTTAGTATGATATTATTTAAACATTTTTAGGACACATACTATAATATGATATTATTTATACATTTTTAGGACACATACTATAGTATGCAATTATTTTTACATTTTTTAGGACACATACTATAGTATGATATTATTTATACATTTTTAGGACACATACTATAATATGATATTATTTATACATTTTTAGGACACATACTATAGTATGATATTATTTTTACATTTTTTGGACACATACTAAAGTATGATATTATTTATACATTTTTAGGACACATACCTTAGTATGATATTATTTATACATTTTTAGGACACATACCTTAGTATGATATTATTTATACATTTTTAGGACACATACCTTAGTATGATATTATTTATACATTTTTAGGACACATACTATAATATGATATTATTTATACATTTTTAGGACACATACTATAGTATGCAATTATTTATACATTTTTAGGACACATACTGTAGTATGATATTATTTATACATTTTTAGGACACATACTATAATATGATATTATTTATACATTTTTAGGACACATACTATAGTATGATATTATTTTTACATTTTTTGGACACATACTAAAGTATGATATTATTTATACATTTTTAGGACACATACCTTAGTATGATATTATTTATACATTTTTAGGACACATACTGTAGTATGATATTATTTATACATTTTAGGACACATACTATAATATGATATTATTTATACATTTTTAGGACACATACCTTAGTATGATATTATTTATACATTTTTAGGACACATACTGTAGTATGATATTATTTATACATTTTTAGGACACATACTATAGTATGATATTATTTTTACATTTTTTGGACACATACTAAAGTATGATATTATTTATACATTTTTAGGACACATACTATAGTATGATATTATTTATACATTTTTAGGACACATACCTTAGTATGATATTATTTATACATTTTTAGGACACATACCTTAGTATGATATTATTTATACATTTTTAGGACACATACTATAATATGATAATATTTATACATTTTTAGGACACATACCTTAGTATGATATTATTTATACATTTTAGGACACATATTATAATATGATATTATTTATACATTTTTAGGACACATACTATAGTATGATATTATTTTTACATTTTTTGGACACATACTAAAGTATGATATTATTTATACATTTTTAGGACACATACCTTAGTATGATATTATTTATACATTTTTAGGACACATACTATAATATGATATTATTTATACATTTTTAGGACACATACCTTAGTATGATATTATTTATACATTTTTAGGACACATACTATAATATGATATTATTTATACATTTTTAGGACACATACTATAGTATGCAATTATTTATACATTTTTAGGACACATACCTTAGTATGATATTATTTATACATTTTTAGGACACATACTATAATATGATAATATTTATACATTTTTTGGACACATACCTTAGTATGATATTATTTATACATTTTTAGGACACATACCTTAGTATGATATTATTTATACATTTTTAGGACACATACTATAATATGATATTATTTATACATTTTAGGACACATACTATAATATGATATTATTTATACATTTTTAGAACACATACTATAGTATGCAATTATTTATACATTTTTAGGACACATACTGTAGTATGATATTATTTATATATTTTTAGGACACATACTATAATATGATATTATTTATACATTTTTAGCACACATACTATAGTATGATATTATTTTTACATTTTTTGGACACATACTAAAGTATGATATTATTTATACATTTTTAGGACACATAATAAAGTATGATATTATTTATACATTTTTAGGACACATACCTTAGTATGATATTATTTATACATTTTTAGGACACATACCTTAGTATGATATTATTTATACATTTTTAGGACACATACTATAATATGATATTATTTATACATTTTTAGGACACATACTATAGTATGCAATTATTTATACATTTTTAGGACACATACTGTAGTATGATATTATTTATACATTTTTAGGACACATACTATAATATGATATTATTTATACATTTTAGGACACATACTATAGTATGATATTATTTTTACATTTTTTGGACACATACTAAAGTATGATATTATTTATACATTTTTAGGACACATACTGTAGTATGATATTATTTATACATTATTAGGACACATACTATAATATGATATTATTTATACATTTTTAGGACACATACCTTAGTATGATATTATTTATACATTTTTAGGACACATACTATAGTATGCAATTATTTTTACATTTTTTAGGACACATACTATAGTATGATATTATTTTTACATTTTTTGGACACATACTGTAGTATGACATTATTTATACATTTTTAGGACACATACTATAGTATGCAATTATTTTTACATTTTTTAGGACACATACTATAGTATGATATTATTTATAAATTTTGAGGACACATACTATAGTATGATATTATTTTTACATTTTTAGGACACATACTATAATATGATATTATTTATACATTTTTAGGACACATACCGTATGATATTATTTATACATTTTTAGGACACATACTATAATATGATATTATTTATACATTTTTAGGACATATACTATAGTATGATATTATTTTTACATTTTTTGGACACATACTAAAGTATGATATTATTTATACATTTTTAGAACACATACCTTAGTATGATATTATTTATACATTTTTAGGACACATACTATAATATGATAATACTTATACATTTTTAGGACACATACCTTAGTATGATATTATTTATACATTTTAGGACACATACTATAATATGATATTATTTATACATTTTTAGGACACATACTATAGTATGATATTATTTTTACATTTTTTGGACACATACTAAAGTATGATATTATTTATACATTTTTAGGACACATACCTTAGTATGATATTATTTATACATTTTTAGGACACATACCTTAGTATGATATTATTTATACATTTTTAGGACACATACTGTAGTATGACATTATTTATACATTTTTAGGACACATACTATAGTATGCAATTATTTTTACATTTTTTAGGACACATACTATAGTATGATATTATTTATAAATTTTGAGGACACATACTATAGTATGATATTATTTTTACATTTTTTGGACACATACTAAAGTATGATATTATTTATACATTTTTAGGACACATACTATAGTATGATATTATTTAAACATTTTTAGGACATATACCTTAGTATGATATTATTTATACATTTTTAGGACACATACCTTAGTATGATATTATTTATACATTTTTAGGACACATACCTTAGTATGATATTATTTATACATTTTTAGGACACATACCTTAGTATGATATTATTTAGACATTTTTAGGACACATACCTTAGTATGATATTATTTATACATTTTTAGGACACATACTATAATATGATATTATTTATACATTTTTAGGACACATACCTTAGTATGATATTATTTATACATTTTAGGACACATACTATAATATGATATTATTTATACATTTTTGTGACACAAACTATAGTATGATATTATTTTTACATTTTTAGGACACATACTATAATATGATATTATTTATACATTTTTAGGACACATACTATAGTATGCAATTATTTATACATTTTTAGGACACATACTGTAGTATGATATTATTTATACATTTTTAGGACACATACTATAATATGATATTATTTATACATTTTTAGGACACCTACTATAGTATGATATTATTTTTACATTTTTTGGACACATACTAAAGTATGATATTATTTATACATTTTTAGGACACATACCTTAGTATGATATTATTTATACATTTTTAGGACACATACTGTAGTATGATATTATTTATACATTTTTAGGACACATACTATAATATGATATTATTTATACATTTTTCGGACACATACCTTAGTTTGATATTATTTATACATTTTTAGGACACATACTGTAGTATGATATTATTTATACATTTTTAGGACACATACTATAGTATGATATTATTTTTACATTTTTTGGACACATACTAAAGTATGATATTATTTATACATTTTTAGGACACATACTATAGTATGATATTATTTATACATTTTTAGGACACATACCTTAGTATGATATTATTTATACATTTTTAGGACACATACCTTAGTATGATATTATTTATACATTTTTAGGACACATACTATAATATGATATTATTTATACATTTTTAGGACACATACTATAGTATGATATTATTTTTACATTTTTTGGACACATACTAAAGTATGATATTATTTATACATTTTTAGGACACATACCTTAGTATGATATTATTTATACATTTTTAGGACACATACTATAATATGATATTATTTATACATTTTTAGGACACATACCGTATGATATTATTTATACATTTTTAGGACACATACTATAATATGATATTATTTATACATTTTTAGGACATATACTATAGTATGCAATTATTTATACATTTTTAGGACACATACTGTAGTATGATATTATTTATACATTTTTAGGACACATACTATAATATGATATTATTTATACATTTTTAGCACACATACTATAGTATGATATTATTTTTACATTTTTTGGACACATACTAAAGTATGATATTATTTATACATTTTTAGGACACATAATAAAGTATGATATTATTTATACATTTTTAGGACACATACCTTAGTATGATATTATTTATACATTTTTAGGACACATACCTTAGTATGATATTATTTATACATTTTTAGGACACATACTATAATATGATATTATTTATACATTTTTAGGACACATACTATAGTATGCAATTATTTATACATTTTTAGGACACATACTGTAGTATGATATTATTTACACATTTTAGGACACATACTATAATATGATATTATTTATACATTTTTAGGACACATACTATAGTATGATATTATTTTTACATTTTTTGGACACATACTAAAGTATGATATTATTTATACATTTTTAGGACACATACTGTAGTATGACATTATTTATACATTTTTAGGACACATACTATAGTATGCAATTATTTTTACATTTTTTAGGACACATACTATAGTATGATATTATTTATAAATTTTGAGGACACATACTATAGTATGATATTATTTTTACATTTTTAGGACACATACTATAGTATGATATTATTTATACATTTTTAGGACACATACCTTAGTATGATATTATTTATACATTTTTAGGACACATACTATAATATGATATTATTTTTACATTTTTTGGACACATACTAAAGTTTGATATTATTTATACATTTTTAGGACACATACTATAGTATGATATTATTTATACATTTTTTGGACACATACTAAGGTATGATATTATTTATACATTTTTAGGACACATAATATAATATGACATTATTTATACATTTTTAGGACACATACCTTAGTATGATATTATTTATACATTTTTAGGACACATACTATAATATGATATTATTTATACATTTTTAGGACACATCCTATAGTATGCAATTATTTATACATTTTTAGGACACATACTCTAGTATGATATTATTTATACATTTTTAGGACACATACTATAATATGATATTATTTATACATTTTTAGGACACATACTATAGTATGATATTATTTTTACATTTTTTGGACACATACTAAAGTATGATATTATTTATACATTTTTAGGATACATACTAAAGTATGACATTATTTACACATTTTTAGGACACATACTGTAGTATGATATTATTTATACATTTTTAGGACACATACTATAATATGATATTATTTATACATTTTTAGGACACATACCTTAGTAAGATATTATTTATACATTTTTAGGACACATAATGTAGTATGATATTATTTATACATTTTTAGGACACATACTATAGTATGCAATTATTTTTACATTTTTTAGGACACATACTATAATATGATATTATTTATACATTTTTAGGACACATACTATAGTATGATATTATTTTTACATTTTTTGGACACATACTAAAGTATGATATTATTTATACATTTTTAGAACACATACCTTAGTATGATATTATTTATACATTTTTAGGACACATACTATAATATGATATTATTTATACATTTTTAGGACACATACCTTAGTATGATATTATTTATTCATTTTTAGGACACATACTATAATATGATATTATTTATACATTTTTAGGACACATACTGTAGTACGATATTATTTATACATTTTTAGGACACATACTATAATATGATATTATTTATACATTTTTAGGACACATACTATAGTATGATATTATTTTTACATTTTTTGGACACATACTGTAGTATGACATTATTTATACATTTTTAGGACACATACTATAGTATGCAATTATTTTTACATTTTTTAGGACACATACTATAGTATGATATTATTTATAAATTTTGAGGACACATACTATAGTATGATATTATTTTTACATTTTTAGGACACATACTATAGTATGATATTATTTATACATTTTTAGGACACATACCTTAGTATGATATTATTTATACATTTTTAGGACACATACTATAATATGATATTATTTTTACATTTTTTGGACACATACTAAAGTTTGATATTATTTATACATTTTTAGGACACATACTAAAGTATGATATTATTTATACATTTTTAGAACACATACCTTAGTATGATATTATTTATACATTTTTAGGACACATACTATAATATGATATTATTTATACATTTTTAGGACACATACCTTAGTATGATATTATTTATACATTTTTAGGACACATACTATAATATGATATTATTTATACATTTTTAGGACACATACTGTAGTACGATATTATTTATACATTTTTAGGACTCATACTATAATATGATATTATTTATACATTTTTAGGACACATACTATAGTATGATATTATTTATACATTTTTAGGACACATACTGTAGTATGACATTATTTATACATTTTTAGGACACATACTAAAGTATGCAATTATTTATACATTTTTAGGACACATACTGTAGTATGATATTATTTATACATTTTTAGGACACATACTATAATATGATATTATTTATACATTTTTAGGACACATACTATAGTATGATATTAGTTTTACATTTTTTGGACACATACTAAAGTATGATATTATTTATACATTTTTAGGACACATACTAAAGTATGATATTATTTATACATTTTTAGGACACATACTGTAGTATGATATTATTTATACATTTTTAGGACACATACTATAATATGATATTATTTATACATTTTTAGGACACATACCTTAGTATGATATTATTTATACATTTTTAGGACACATACTGTAGTATGACATTATTTATACATTTTTAGGACACATACTATAGTATGCAATTATTTTTACATTTTTTAGGACACATACTATAATATGATATTATTTATACATTTTTAGGACACATACTATAGTATGATATTATTTTTAAATTTTTTGGACACATACTAAAGTATGATATTATTTATACATTTTTAGGACACATACTATAATATGATATTATTTATACATTTTTAGGACACATACCTTAGTATGATATTATTTATACATTTTTAGGACACATACTATAATATGATATTATTTATACATTTTTAGGACACATACTGTAGTACGATATTATTTATACATTTTTAGGACACATACTATAATATGATATTATTTATACATTTTTAGGACACATACTATAGTATGATATTATTTTTACATTTTTTGGACACATACTAAAGTATGATATTATTTATACATTTTTAGGACACATACCTTAGTATGATATTATTTATACATTTTTAGGCAACATACTGTAGTATGACATTATTTATACATTTTTAGGACACATACTATAGTATGCAATTTTTTTACATTTTTAGGACACATACTATAGTATGATATTATTTTTACATTTTTTGGACACATACTAAAGTATGATATTATTTATACATTTTTAGGACACATACCTTAGTATGATATTATTTATACATTTTTAGGACACATACCTTAGTATGATATTATTTATACATTTTTAGGACACATACCTTAGTATGATATTATTTATACATTTTTAGGACATATACTATAATATGATATTATTTATACATTTTTAGGACACATACTATAGTATGCAATTATTTATACATTTTTAGGACACATACTGTAGTATGATATTATTTATACATTTTTAGGACACAAACTATAATATGATATTATTTATACATTTTTAGGACACATACTATAGTATGATATTATTTTTACATTTTTTGGACACATACTAAAGTATGATATTATTTATACATTTTTAGGACACAAACCTTAGTATGATATTATTTATACATTTTTAGGACACATACTGTAGTATGATATTATTTATACATTTTTAGGACACATACTATAATATGATATTATTTATACATTTTTAGGACACATACCTTAGTATGATATTATTTATACATTTTTAGGACACATACTGTAGTATGATATTATTTATACATTTTTAGGACACATACTATAGTATGATATTATTTTTACATTTTTTGGACACATACTAAAGTATGATATTATTTATACATTTTTAGGACACATACCTTAGTATGATATTATTTATACATTTTTAGGACACATACCTTAGTATGATATTATTTATACATTTTTAGGACACATACTATAATATGATAATATTTATACATTTTTAGGACACATACCTTAGTATGATATTATTTATACATTTTAGGACACATACTATAATATGATATTATTTATACATTTTTAGGACACATACTATAGTATGATATTATTTTTACATTTTTTGGACACATACTAAAGTATGATATTATTTATACATTTTTAGGACACATACCTTAGTATGATATTATTTATACATTTTTAGGACATATACTATAATATGATATTATTTATACATTTTTAGGACACATACTATAGTATGCAATTATTTATACATTTTTAGGACACATACTGTAGTATGATATTATTTATACATTTTTAGGACACATACTATAATATGATATTATTTATACATTTTTAGGACACATACTATAGTATGATATTATTTTTACATTTTTTGGACACATACTAAAGTATGATATTATTTATACATTTTTAGGACACAAACCTTAGTATGATATTATTTATACATTTTTAGGACACATACTGTAGTATGATATTATTTATACATTTTTAGGACACATACTATAATATGATATTATTTATACATTTTTAGGACACATACCTTAGTATGATATTATTTATACATTTTTAGGACACATACTGTAGTATGATATTATTTATACATTTTTAGGACACATACTATAGTATGATATTATTTTTACATTTTTTGGACACATACTAAAGTATGATATTATTTATACATTTTTAGGACACATACCTTAGTATGATATTATTTATACATTTTTAGGACACATACCTTAGTATGATATTATTTATACATTTTTAGGACACATACTATAATATGATAATATTTATACATTTTTAGGACACATACCTTAGTATGATATTATTTATACATTTTAGGACACATACTATAATATGATATTATTTATACATTTTTAGGACACATACTATAGTATGATATTATTTTTACATTTTTTGGACACATACTAAAGTATGATATTATTTATACATTTTTAGGACACATACCTTAGTATGATATTATTTATACATTTTTAGGACACATACTATAATATGATATTATTTATACATTTTTAGGACACATACCTTAGTATGATATTATTTATACATTTTTAGGACACATACTATAATATGATATTATTTATACATTTTTAGGACACATACTATAGTATGCAATTATTTATACATTTTTAGGACACATACTGTAGTATGATATTATTTATACATTTTTAGGACACATACTATAATATGATATTATTTTTACATTTTTAGCACACATACTATAGTATGATATTATTTTTACATTTTTTGGACACATACTAAAGTATGATATTATTTATACATTTTTAGGACACATACTAAAGTATGATATTATTTATACATTTTTAGGACACATACTGTAGTATGATATTATTTATACATTTTTAGGACACATACTATAATATGATATTATTTATACATTTTTAGGACACATACCTTAGTATGATATTATTTATACATTTTTAGGACACATACTGTAGTATGACATTATTTATACATTTTTAGGACACATACCTTAGTATGATATTATTTATACATTTTTAGGACACATACTGTAGTATGACATTATTTATACATTTTTAGGACACATACTATAGTATGCAATTATTTTTACATTTTTTAGGACACATACTATAGTATGATATTATTTATAAATTTTGAGGACACATACTATAGTATGATATTATTTTTACATTTTTTGGACACATACTAAAGTATGATATTATTTATACATTTTTAGGACACATACTATAGTATGATATTATTTAAACATTTTTAGGACACATACCTTAGTATGATATTATTTATACATTTTTAGGACACATACCTTAGTATGATATTATTTATACATTTTTAGGACACATACCTTAGTATGATATTATTTATACATTTTTAGGACACATACCTTAGTATGATATTATTTAGACATTTTTAGGACACATACCTTAGTATGATATTATTTATACATTTTTAGGACACATACTATAATATGATATTATTTATACATTTTTAGGACACATACCATAGTATGATATTATTTATACATTTTAGGACACATACTATAATATGATATTATTTATACATTTTTGTGACACAAACTATAGTATGATATTATTTTTACATTTTTAGGACACATACTATAATATGATATTATTTATACATTTTTAGGACACATACTATAGTATGCAATTATTTATACATTTTTAGGACACATACTGTAGTATGATATTATTTATACATTTTTAGGACACATACTATAATATGATATTATTTATACATTTTTAGGACACATACTATAGTATGATATTATTTTTACATTTTTTGGACACATACTAAAGTATGATATTATTTATACATTTTTAGGACACATACCTTAGTATGATATTATTTATACATTTTTAGGACACATACTGTAGTATGATATTATTTATACATTTTTAGGACACATACTATAATATGATATTATTTATACATTTTTAGGACACATACCTTAGTATGATATTATTTATACATTTTTAGGACACATACTGTAGTATGATATTATTTATACATTTTTAGGACACATACTATAGTATGATATTATTTTTACATTTTTTGGACACATACTAAAGTATGATATTATTTATACATTTTTAGGACACATACTATAGTATGATATTATTTATACATTTTTAGGACACATACCTTAGTATGATATTATTTATACATTTTTAGGACACATACATTAGTATGATATTATTTATACATTTTTAGGACACATACTATAATATGATAATATTTATACATTTTTAGGACACATACCTTAGTATGATATTATTTATACATTTTAGGACACATACTATAATATGATATTATTTATACATTTTTAGGACACATACTATAGTATGATATTATTTTTACATTTTTTGGACACATACTAAAGTATGATATTATTTATACATTTTTAGGACACATACCTTAGTATGATATTATTTATACATTTTTAGGACACATACTATAATATGATATTATTTATACATTTTTAGGACACATACCTTAGTATGATATTATTTATACATTTTTAGGACACATACTATAATATGATATTATTTATACATTTTTAGGACACATACTATAGTATGCAATTATTTATACATTTTTAGGACACATACTGTAGTATGATATTATTTATACATTTTTAGGACACATACTATAATATGATATTATTTATACATTTTTAGCACACATACTATAGTATGATATTATTTTTACATTTTTTGGACACATACTAAAGTATGATATTATTTATACATTTTTAGGACACATAATAAAGTATGATATTATTTATACATTTTTAGGACACATACCTTAGTATGATATTATTTATACATTTTTAGGACACATACCTTAGTATGATATTATTTATACATTTTTAGGACACATACTATAATATGATATTATTTATACATTTTTAGGACACATACTATAGTATGCAATTATTTATACATTTTTAGGACACATACTGTAGTATGATATTATTTATACATTTTTAGGACACATACTATAATATGATATTATTTATACATTTTTAGGACACATACTATAGTATGATATTATTTTTACATTTTTTGGACACATACTAAAGTATGATATTATTTATACATTTTTAGGACACATACTGTAGTATGACATTATTTATACATTTTTAGGACACATACTATAGTATGCAATTATTTTTACATTTTTTAGGACACATACTATAGTATGATATTATTTATAAATTTTGAGGACACATACTATAGTATGATATTATTTTTACATTTTTAGGACACATACTATAGTATGATATTATTTATACATTTTTAGGACACATACCTTAGTATGATATTATTTATACATTTTTAGGACACATACTATAGTATGCAATTATTTTTACATTTTTTAGGACACATACTATAGTATGATATTATTTATAAATTTTGAGGACACATACTATAGTATGATATTATTTTTACATTTTTTGGACACATACTAAAGTATGATATTATTTATACATTTTTAGGACACATACTATAGTATGATATTATTTAAACATTTTTAGGACACATACCTTAGTATGATATTATTTATACATTTTTAGGACACATACCTTAGTATGATATTATTTATACATTTTTAGGACACATACCTTAGTATGATATTATTTATACATTTTTAGGACACATACCTTAGTATGATATTATTTAGACATTTTTAGGACACATACCTTAGTATGATATTATTTATACATTTTTAGGACACATACTATAATATGATATTATTTATACATTTTTAGGACACATACCATAGTATGATATTATTTATACATTTTAGGACACATACTATAATATGATATTATTTATACATTTTTGTGACACAAACTATAGTATGATATTATTTTTACATTTTTAGGACACATACTATAATATGATATTATTTATACATTTTTAGGACACATACTATAGTATGCAATTATTTATACATTTTTAGGACACATACTGTAGTATGATATTATTTATACATTTTTAGGACACATACTATAATATGATATTATTTATACATTTTTAGGACACATACTATAGTATGATATTATTTTTACATTTTTTGGACACATACTAAAGTATGATATTATTTATACATTTTTAGGACACATACCTTAGTATGATATTATTTATACATTTTTAGGACACATACTGTAGTATGATATTATTTATACATTTTTAGGACACATACTATAATATGATATTATTTATACATTTTTAGGACACATACCTTAGTATGATATTATTTATACATTTTTAGGACACATACTGTAGTATGATATTATTTATACATTTTTAGGACACATACTATAGTATGATATTATTTTTACATTTTTTGGACACATACTAAAGTATGATATTATTTATACATTTTTAGGACACATACTATAGTATGATATTATTTATACATTTTTAGGACACATACCTTAGTATGATATTATTTATACATTTTTAGGACACATACATTAGTATGATATTATTTATACATTTTTAGGACACATACTATAATATGATAATATTTATACATTTTTAGGACACATACCTTAGTATGATATTATTTATACATTTTAGGACACATACTATAATATGATATTATTTATACATTTTTAGGACACATACTATAGTATGATATTATTTTTACATTTTTTGGACACATACTAAAGTATGATATTATTTATACATTTTTAGGACACATACCTTAGTATGATATTATTTATACATTTTTAGGACACATACTATAATATGATATTATTTATACATTTTTAGGACACATACCTTAGTATGATATTATTTATACATTTTTAGGACACATACTATAGTATGCAATTATTTTTACATTTTTAGAACACATACCTTAGTATGATATTATTTATACATTTTTAGGACACATACTATAGTATGCAATTATTTATACATTTTTAGGACACATACTGTAGTATGATATTATTTATACATTTTTAGGACACATACTATAATATGATATTATTTATACATTTTTAGCACACATACTATAGTATGATATTATTTTTACATTTTTTGGACACATACTAATGTATGATATTATTTATACATTTTTAGGACACATAATAAAGTATGATATTATTTATACATTTTTAGGACACATACCTTAGTATGATATTATTTATACATTTTTAGGACACAAACCTTAGTATGATATTATTTATACATTTTTAGGACACATACTATAATATGATATTATTTATACATTTTTAGGACACATACTATAGTATGCAATTATTTATACATTTTTAGGACACATACTGTAGTATGATATTATTTATACATTTTTAGGACACATACTATAATATGATATTATTTATACATTTTTAGGACACATACTATAGTATGATATTATTTTTACATTTTTTGGACACATACTAAGGTATGATATTATTTATACATTTTTAGGACACATACTGTAGTATGACATTATTTATACATTTTTAGGACACATACTATAGTATGCAATTATTTTTACATTTTTTAGGACACATACTATAGTATGATATTATTTATAAATTTTGAGGACACATACTATAGTATGATATTATTTTTACATTTTTAGGACACATACTATAGTATGATATTATTTATACATTTTTAGGACACATACCTTAGTATGATATTATTTATACATTTTTAGGACACATACTATAATATGATATTATTTTTACATTTTTTGGACACATACTAAAGTTTGATATTATTTATACATTTTTAGGACACATACTATAGTATGATATTATTTATACATTTTTTGGACACATACTAAAGTATGATATTATTTATACATTTTTAGGACACATAATATAATATGACATTATTTATACATTTTTAAGACACATACCTTAGTATGATATTATTTATACATTTTTAGGACACATACTATAATATGATATTATTTATACATTTTTAGGACACGTACTATAGTATGCAATTATTTATACATTTTTAGGACACATACTGTAGTATGATATTATTTATACATTTTTAGGACACATACTATAATATGATATTATTTATACATTTTTAGGACACATACTATAGTATGATATTATTTTTACATTTTTTGGACACATACTAAAGTATGATATTATTTATACATTTTTAGGATACATACTAAAGTATGATATTATTTATACATTTTTAGGACACATACTGTAGTATGATATTATTTATACATTTTTAGGACACATACTATAATATGATATTATTTATACATTTTTAGGACACATACCTTAGTATGATATTATTTATACATTTTTAGGACACATAATGTAGTATGACATTATTTATACATTTTTAGGACACATACTATAGTATGCAATTATTTTTACATTTTTTAGGACACATACTATAATATGATATTATTTATACATTTTTAGGACACATACTATAGTATGATATTATTTTTACATTTTTTGGACACATACTAAAGTATGATATTATTTATACATTTTTAGAACACATACCTTAGTATGATATTATTTATACATTTTTAGGACACATACTATAATATGATATTATTTATACATTTTTAGGACACATACCTTAGTATGATATTATTTATTCATTTTTAGGACACATACTATAATATGATATTATTTATACATTTTTAGGACACATACTGTAGTACGATATTATTTATACATTTTTAGGACACATACTATAATATGATATTATTTATACATTTTTAGGACACATACTATAGTATGATATTATTTTTACATTTTTTGGACACATACTGTAGTATGACATTATTTATACATTTTTAGGACTTATACTATAGTATGCAATTATTTTTACATTTTTAGGACACATACTATAGTATGATATTATTTATAAATTTTGAGGACACATACTATAGTATGATATTATTTTTACATTTTTAGGACACATACTATAGTATGATATTATTTATACATTTTTAGGACACATACCTTAGTATGATATTATTTATACATTTTTAGGACACATACTATAATATGATATTATTTTTACATTTTTTGGACACATACTAAAGTTTGATATTATTTATACATTTTTAGGACACATACTAAAGTATGATATTATTTATACATTTTTAGAACACATACCTTAGTATGATATTATTTATACATTTTTAGGACACATACTATAATATGATATTATTTATACATTTTTAGGACACATACCTTAGTATGATATTATTTATACATTTTTAGGACACATACTATAATATGATATTATTTATACATTTTTAGGACACATACTGTAGTACGATATTATTTATACATTTTTAGGACTCATACTATAATATGATATTATTTATACATTTTTAGGACACATACTATAGTATGATATTATTTATACATTTTTAGGACACATACTGTAGTATGACATTATTTATACATTTTTAGGACACATACTTAAGTATGCAATTATTTATACATTTTTAGGACACATACTGTAGTATGATATTATTTATACATTTTTAGGACACATACTATAATATGATATTATTTATACATTTTTAGGACACATACTATAGTATGATATTAGTTTTACATTTTTTGGACACATACTAAAGTATGATATTATTTATACATTTTTAGGACACATACTAAAGTATGATATTATTTATACATTTTTAGGACACATACTGTAGTATGATATTATTTATACATTTTTAGGACACATACTATAATATGATATTATTTATACATTTTTAGGACACATACCTTAGTATGATATTATTTATAAATTTTTAGGACACATACTGTAGTATGACATTATTTATACATTTTTAGGACACATACTATAGTATGCAATTATTTTTACATTTTTTAGGACACATACTATAATATGATATTATTTATACATTTTTAGGACATATACTATAGTATGATATTATTTTTACATTTTTTGGACACATACTAAAGTATGATATTATTTATACATTTTTAGAACACATACCTTAGTATGATATTATTTATACATTTTTAGGACACATACTATAATATGATATTATTTATACATTTTTAGGACACATACCTTAGTATGATATTATTTATACATTTTTAGGACACATACTATAATATGATATTATTTATACATTTTTAGGACACATACTGTAGTACGATATTATTTATACATTTTTAGGACACATACTATAATATGATATTATTTATACATTTTTAGGACACATACTATAGTATGATATTATTTTTACATTTTTTGGACACATACTAAAGTATGATATTATTTATACATTTTTAGGACACATACCTTAGTATGATATTATTTATACATTTTTAGGACACATACTGTAGTATGACATTATTTATACATTTTTAGGACACATACTATAGTATGCAATTTTTTTTACATTTTTTAGGACACATACTATAGTATGATATTATTTATAAATTTTGAGGACACATACTATAGTATGATATTATTTTTACATTTTTTGGACACATACTAAAGTATGATATTATTTATACATTTTTAGGACACATACTATAGTATGCAATTATTTATACATTTTTAGGACACATACTGTAGTATGATATTATTTATACATTTTTAGGACACATACTATAATATGATATTATTTATACATTTTTAGGACACATACTATAGTATGATATTATTTGTACATTTTTTGGACACATACTAAAGTATGATATTATTTATACATTTTTAGGATACATACTAAAGTATGATATTATTTATACATTTTTAGGACACATACTGTAGTATGATATTATTTATACATTTTTAGGACACATACTATAATATGATATTATTTATACATTTTTAGGACACATACCTTAGTATGATATTATTTATACATTTTTAGGACACATAATGTAGTATGACATTATTTATACATTTTTAGGAAACATTCTATAGTATGCAATTATTTTTACATTTTTTAGGACACATACTATAATATGATATTATTTATACATTTTTAGGACACATACTGTAGTACGATATTATTTATACATTTTTAGGACACATACTATAATATGATATTATTTATACATTTTTAGGACACATACTATAGTATGATATTATTTTTACATTTTTTGGACACATACTGTAGTATGACATTATTTATACATTTTTAGGACACATACTATAGTATGCAATTATTTTTACATTTTTAGGACACATACTATAGTATGATATTATTTATAAATTTTGAGGACACATACTATAGTATGATATTATTTTTACATTTTTAGGACACATACTATAGTATGATATTATTTATACATTTTTAGGACACATACCTTAGTATGATATTATTTATACATTTTTAGGACACATACTATAATATGATATTATTTTTACATTTTTTGGACACATACTAAAGTTTGATATTATTTATACATTTTTAGGACACATACTAAAGTATGATATTATTTATACATTTTTAGAACACATACCTTAGTATGATATTATTTATACATTTTTAGGACACATACTATAATATGATATTATTTATACATTTTTAGGACACATACCTTAGTATGATATTATTTATACATTTTTAGGACACATACTATAATATGATATTATTTATACATTTTTAGGACACATACTGTAGTACGATATTATTTATACATTTTTAGGACTCATACTATAATATGATATTATTTATACATTTTTAGGACACATACTATAGTATGATATTATTTATACATTTTTAGGACACATACTGTAGTATGACATTATTTATACATTTTTAGGACACATACTTAAGTATGCAATTATTTATACATTTTTAGGACACATACTGTAGTATGATATTATTTATACATTTTTAGGACACATACTATAATATGATATTATTTATACATTTTTAGGACACATACTATAGTATGATATTAGTTTTACATTTTTTGGACACATACTAAAGTATGATATTATTTATACATTTTTAGGACACATACTAAAGTATGATATTATTTATACATTTTTAGGACACATACTGTAGTATGATATTATTTATACATTTTTAGGACACATACTATAATATGATATTATTTATACATTTTTAGGACACATACCTTAGTATGATATTATTTATAAATTTTTAGGACACATACTGTAGTATGACATTATTTATACATTTTTAGGACACATACTATAGTATGCAATTATTTTTACATTTTTTAGGACACATACTATAATATGATATTATTTATACATTTTTAGGACATATACTATAGTATGATATTATTTTTACATTTTTTGGACACATACTAAAGTATGATATTATTTATACATTTTTAGAACACATACCTTAGTATGATATTATTTATACATTTTTAGGACACATACTATAATATGATATTATTTATACATTTTTAGGACACATACCTTAGTATGATATTATTTATACATTTTTAGGACACATACTATAATATGATATTATTTATACATTTTTAGGACACATACTGTAGTACGATATTATTTATACATTTTTAGGACACATACTATAATATGATATTATTTATACATTTTTAGGACACATACTAAAGTATGATATTATTTATACATTTTTAGGACACATACCTTAGTATGATATTATTTATACATTTTTAGGACACATACTGTAGTATGACATTATTTATACATTTTTAGGACACATACTATAGTATGCAATTTTTTTTACATTTTTTAGGACACATACTATAGTATGATATTATTTATAAATTTTGAGGACACATACTATAGTATGATATTATTTTTACATTTTTTGGACACATACTAAAGTATGATATTATTTATACATTTTTAGGACACATACTATAGTATGATATTATTTAAACATTTTTAGGACACATACCTTAGTATGATATTATTTATACATTTTTAGGACACATACCTTAGTATGATATTATTTATACATTTTTAGGACACATAGTATAGTATGCAATTTTTTTTTACATTTTTTAGGACACATACTATAGTATGATATTATTTATACATTTTTAGGACACACACCTTAGTATGATATTATTTAGACATTTTTAGGACACATACCTTAGTATGATATTATTTATACATTTTTAGGACACATACTATAATATGATATTATTTATACATTTTTAGGACACATACCTTAGTATGATATTATTTATACATTTTAGGACACATACTATAATATGATATTATTTATACATTTTTGTGACACATACTATAGTATGATATTATTTTTACATTTTTTGGACACATACTAAAGTATGATATTATTTATACATTTTTAGGACACATACTGTAGTATGATATTATTTATACATTTTTAGGACACATACTATAATATGATATTATTTATACATTTTTAGGACACATACTATAGTATGATATTATTTTTACATTTTTTGGACACATACTAAAGTATGATATTATTTATACATTTTTAGGACACATACTATAGTATGATATTATTTATACATTTTTAGGACACATACCTTAGTATGATATTATTTATACATTTTTAGGACACATAATATAATATGACATTATTTATACATTTTTAGGACACATACCTTAGTATGATATTATTTATGCATTTTTAGGACACATACTATAATATGATATTATTTATACATTTTTAGGACACATACTATAGTATGCAATTATTTATACATTTTTAGGACACATACTGTAGTATGATATTATTTATACATTTTTAGGACACATACTATAATATGATATTATTTATACATTTTTAGGACACATACTATAGTATGATATTATTTTTACATTTTTTGGACACATACTAAAGTATGATATTATTTATACATTTTTAGGACACATACTGTAGTATGATATTATTTATACATTTTTAGGACACATACTATAATATGATATTATTTATACATTTTTAGGACACATACTATAGTATGATATTATTTTTACATTTTTTTGGACACATACTAAAGTATGATATTATTTATACATTTTTAGGACACATAACTTAGTATGATATTATTTATACATTTTTAGGACACATACTGTAGTATGATATTATTTATACATTTTTAGGACACATACTATAATATGAGATTATTTATACATTTTTAGGACACATACCTTAGTATGATATTATTTATACATTTTTAGGACACATACTGTAGTATGACATTATTTATACATTTTTAGGACACATACTATAGTATGCAATTATTTTTACATTTTTTAGGACACATACTATAGTAAGATATTATTTATAAATTTTGAGGACACATACTATAGTATGATATTATTTTTACATTTTTTGGTCACATACTAAAGTATGATATTATTTATACATTTTTAGGACACATACTATAGTATGATATTATTTATACATTTTTAGGACACATACCTTAGTATGATATTATTTATACATTTTTAGGACACATACCTTAGTATGATATTATTTATACATTTTTAGGACACATACTATAATATGATATTATTTATACATTTTAGGACACATACTATAGTATGCAATTATGTATACATTTTTAGGACACATACTGTAGTATGATATTATTTATACATTTTTAGGACACATACTATAATATGATATTATTTATACATTTTTATGACACATACTATAGTATTATATTATTTTTACATTTTTTGGACACATACTAAAGTATGATATTATTTATACATTTTTAGGACACATACCTTAGTATGATATTATCTATACATTTTTAGGACACATACTATAATATGATATTATTTATACATTTTTAGGACACATACTATAATATGATATTATTTATACATTTTTAGGACACATACTGTAGTATGATATTATTTATACATTTTTAGGACACATACTATAATATGATATTATTTATACATTTGTAGGACACATACTATAGTATGATATTATTTTTACATTTTTTGGACACATACTAAAGTATGATATTATTTATACATTTTTAGGACACATACCTTAGTATGATATTATTTATACATTTTTAGGACACATACTGTAGTATGACATTATTTATACATTTTTAGGACACATACTATAGTATGCATTTTTTTTACATTTTTTAGGACACATACTATAGTATGATATTATTTATAAATTTTGAGGACACATACTATAGTATGATATTATTTTTACATTTTTTGGACACATACTAAAGTATGATATTATTTATACATTTTTAGGACACATACTATAGTATGATATTATTTAAACATTTTTAGGACACATACCTTAGTATGATATTATTTATACATTTTTAGGACACATACCTTAGTATGATATTATTTATACATTTTTAGGACATATACCTTAGTATGATATTATTTATACATTTTTAGGACACATAGTATAGTATGCAATTTTTTTAACATTTTTTAGGACACATACTATAGTATGATATTATTTATACATTTTTAGGACACATACCTTAGTATGATATTATTTATACATTTTTAGGACACATACCTTAGTATGATATTATTTATACATTTTTAGGACACATACTATAATATGATAATATTTATACATTTTTAGGACACATACATTAGTATGATATTATTTATACATTTTAGGACACATACTATAATATGATATTATTTATACATTTTTGTGACACATACTATAGTATGATATTATTTTTACATTTTTTGGACACATACTAAAGTATGATATTATTTATACATTTTTAGGACACATACTGTAGTATGATATTATTTATACATTTTTAGGACACTTACTATAATATGATATTATTTATACATTTTTAGGACACATACTATAGTATGATATTATTTTTACATTTTTTGGACACATACTAAAGTATGATATTATTTATACATTTTTAGGACACATACTATAGTATGATATTATTTATACATTTTTAGGACACATATCTTAGTATGATATTATTTATACATTTTTAGGACACCTACTATAGTATGATATTATTTATACATTTTTAGGACACATACCTTAGTATGATATTATTTATACATTTTTAGGACACATACCTTAGTATGATATTATTTATACATTTTTAGGACACATACTATAATATGATATTATTTATACATTTTTAGGACACATACTATAGTATGATATTATTTTTACATTTTTTGGACACATACTAAAGTATGATATTATTTATACATTTTTAGGACACATACCTTAGTATGATATTATTTATACATTTTTAGGACACATACTATAATATGACATTATTTATACATTTTTAGGACACATACCTTAGTATGATATTATTTATACATTTTTAGGACACATACCTTAGTATGATATTATTTATACATTTTTAGGACACATACTATAATATGATATTATTTATACATTTTTAGGACACATACTATAGTATGATATTATTTTTACATTTTTTGGACAAATACTAAAGTATGATATTATTTATACATTTTTAGGACACATACCTTAGTATGATATTATTTATACATTTTTAGGACACATACTGTAGTATGATATTATTTATACATTTTTAGGACACATACTATAATATGATATTATTTATACATTTTTAGGACACATACATTAGTATGAGATTATTTATACATTTTTAGGACACATACTGTAGTATGACATTATTTATACATTTTTAGGACACATACTATAATATGATATTATTTATACATTTTTAGGACACATACTATAGTATGATATTATTTTTACATTTTTTGGACACATACTAAAGTATGATATTATTTTTACATTTTTTGGACACATACTAAAGTATGATATTATTTATACATTTTTAGGACACATACCTTAGTATGATATTATTTATACATTTTTAGGACACATACTGTAGTATGACATTATTTATACATTTTTAGGACACATACCTTAGTATGATATTATTTATACATTTTTAGGACACATACTATAATATGATATTATTTATACATTTTTAGGACACATACTATAATATGATATTATTTTTACATTTTTAGGACACATACTATAATATGATATTATTTATACATTTTTAGGACACATACTGTAGTATGATATTATTTATACATTTTTAGAACACATACTATAGTATGATATTATTTTTACATTTTTTGGACACATACTAAAGTATGATATTATTTATACATTTTTAGGACACATACTATAATATGATATTATTTATACATTTTTAGGACACATACCTTAGTATGATATTATTTATACATTTTTAGGACACATACTATAATATGATATTATTTATACATTTTTAGGACACATACTATAATATGATATTATTTTTACATTTTTAGGACACATACTATAATATGATATTATTTATACATTTTTAGGACACATACTGTAGTATGATATTATTTATACATTTTTAGAACACATACTATAGTATGATATTATTTTTACATTTTTTGGACACATACTAAAGTATGATATTATTTATACATTTTTAGGACACATACCTTAGTATGATATTATTTTTACATTTTTTGGACACATACTAAAGTATGATATTATTTATACATTTTTAGGACACATACCTTAGTATGATATTATTTATACATTTTTAGGACACATACTGTAGTATGATATTATTTATACATTTTTAGGACACATACTATAATATGATATTATTTATACATTTTTAGGACACATACCTTAGTATGATATTATTTATACATTTTTAGGACACATACCTTAGTATGATATTATTTATACATTTTTAGGACACATACTGTAGTATGACATTATTTATACATTTTTAGGACACATACTATAGTATGCAATTATTTTTACATTTTTTATGACACATACTATAGTATGATATTATTTTTACATTTTTTGGACACATACTAAAGTATGATATTATTTATACATTTTTAGGACACATACCTTAGTATGATATTATTTATACATTTTTAGGACACATACTATAATATGATAGTATTTATACATTTTTAGGACACATACCTTAGTATGGTATTATTTATACATTTTTAGGACACATACTATAATATGATATTATTTATACATTTTTAGGACACATACTATAATATGATATTATTTATACATTTTTAGGACACATACTATAATATGATATTATTTATACATTTTTAGGACACATACTGTAGTATGATATTATTTTTACATTTTTGGGACACATACTATAGTATGATATTATTTTTACATTTTTTGGACACATACTAAAGTAAGATATTATTTATACATTTTTAGGACACATACCTTAGTATGATATTATTTATACATTTTTAGGACAAATACTGTAGTATGATATTATTTATACATTTTTAGGACACATACTATAATATGATATTATTTATACATTTTTAGGACACATACCTTAGTATGATATTATTTATACATTTTTAGGACACATACTGTAGTATGACATTATTTATACATTTTTAGGACACATACTATAATATGATATTATTTATACATTTTTAGGACACATACTATAGTATGATATTATTTTTACATTTTTTGGACACATACTAAAGTATGATATTATTTTTAAATTTTTTGGACACATACTAAAGTATGATATTATTTATACATTTTTAGGACACATACCTTAGTATGATATTATTTATACATTTTTAGGACACATACTGTAGTATGACATTATTTATACATTTTTAGGACACATACTATAGTATGCAATTATTTTTACATTTTTTAGGACACATACTATAGTATGATATTATTTTTACATTTTTTGGACACATACTAAAGTATGATATTATTTAGACATTTTTAGGACACATACCTTAGTATGATATTATTTAAACATTTTTAGGACACATACTATAATATGATATTATTTATACATTTTTAGGACACATACCTTAGTATGATATTATTTATACATTTTTAGGACACATACTATAATATGATATTATTTATACATTTTTAGGACACATACTATAATATGATATTATTTATACATTTTTAGGACACATACTATAGTATGATATTATTTTTACATTTTTTGGACACATACTAAAGTATGATATTATTTTTACATTTTTTGGACACATACTAAAGTATGATATTATTTATACATTTTAGGACACATACCTTAGTATGATATTATTTATACATTTTTAGGACACATACTGTAGTATGACATTATTTATACATTTTTAGGACACATACTATAGTATGCAATTATTTTTACATTTTTTAGGACACATACTATAGTATGATATTATTTTTACATTTTTTGGACACATACTAAAGTATGATATTATTTATACATTTTTAGGACACATACCTTAGTATGATATTATTTATACATTTTTAGTTCACATACTATAATATGATATTATTTATACATTTTTAGGACACATACCTTAGTATGATATTATTTATACATTTTTAGGACACATACTATAATATGATATTATTTATACATTTTTAGGACACATACTATAATATGATATTATTTATACATTTTTAGGACACATACTATAGTATGATATTATTTTTACATTTTTTTGGACACATACTAAAGTATGATATTATTTATACATTTTTAGGACACATACCTTAGTATGATATTATTTATACATTTTTAGGACACATACTGTAGTATGACATTATTTATACATTTTTAGGACACATACTATAGTATGCAATTATTTTTACATTTTTTAGGACACATACTATAGTATGATATTATTTATACATTTTTAGGACACATACCTCAGTATGATATTATTTATACATTTTTAGGACACATACCTTAGTATGATATTATTTATACATTTTTAGGACACATACTGTAGTATGATATTATTTATACATTTTTAGGACACATACTATAGTATGATATTATTTATACATTTTTAGGACACATACTATAGTATGATATTATTTTTACATTTTTTGGACACATACTAAAGTATGATATTATTTATACATTTTTAGGACACATACCTTAGTATGATATTATTTATACATTTTTAGGACACATACTGTAGTATGATATTATTTATACATTTTTAGGACACATACTATAATATGATATTATTTATACATTTTTAGGACACATACCTTAGTATGATATTATTTATACATTTTTAGGACACATACTGTAGTATGACATTATTTATACATTTTTAGGACACATACTATAATATGATATTATTTATACATTTTTAGGACACATACTATAGTATGATATTATTTTTACATTTTTTGGACACATACTAAAGTATGATATTATTTATACATTTTTAGGACACATACCTTAGTATGATATTATTTATACATTTTTAGGACACATAGTATAGTATGAAAATGTTTTAACATTTTTTAGGACACATACTATAGTATGATATTATTTATACATTTTTAGGACACATACCTAAGTATGATATTATTTATACATTTTTAGGACACATACTATAATATGATATTATTTATACATTTTTAGGACACATACTATAGTATGCAATTATTTATACATTTTTAGGACACATACTGTAGTATGATATTATTTATACATTTTTAGGACACATACTATAATATGATATTATTTATACATTTTTAGGACACATACTATAGTATGATATTATTTTTACATTTTTTGGACACATACTAAAGTATGATATTATTTATACATTTTTAGGACACATACCTTAGTATGATATTATTTATACATTTTTAGGACACATACCTTAGTATGATATTATTTATACATTTTTAGGACACATACCTTAGTATGATATTATTTATACATTTTTAGGACACATGCTATAATATGATATTATTTATACATTTTTAGGACACATACTATAGTATGATATTATTTTTACATTTTTTGGACACATACTAAAGTATGATATTATTTATACATTTTTAGGACACATACCTTAGTATGATATTATTTATACATTTTTAGGACACATACTGTAGTATGACATTATTTATACATTTTTAGGACACATACTATAGTATGCAATTATTTTTACATTTTTTAGGACACATACTATAGTATGATATTATTTATACATTTTTAGGACACATACCTTAGTATGATATTATTTATACATTTTTAGGACACATACCTTAGTATGATATTATTTATACATTTTTAGGACACATACCTTAGTATGATATTATTTATACATTTTTAGGACACATACTATAATATGATATTATTTATAAATTTTTAGGACACATACTATAGTATGCAATTATTTTTACATTTTTTAGGACACATACTATAGTATGATATTATTTATACATTTTTAGGATACATACCTTAGTATGATATTATTTATACATTTTTAGGACACATACCTTAGTATGATATTATTTATACATTTTTAGGACACATACTATAATATGATATTATTTATACATTTTTAGGACACATACTGTAGTATGAAATTATTTATACATTTTTAGGACACATACTATAGTATGCAATTATTTTTACATTTTTTAGGACACATACTATAGTATGATATTATTTATACATTGTTAGGACACATACCTTAGTATGATATTATTTATACATTTTTAGGACACATACCTTAGTATGATATTATTTATACATTTTTAGGACACATACTATAGTATGCAATTATTTATACATTTTTAGGACACATACTGTAGTATGATATTATTTAAACATTTTTAGGACACATACTATAATATGATATTATTTATACATTTTTAGGACACATACTATAATATGATATTATTTATACATTTTTAGGACACATACTATAGTATGATATTATTTTTACATTTTTTGGACACATACTAAAGTATGATATTATTTATACATTTTTAGGACACATACCTTAGTATGATATTATTTATACATTTTTAGGACACATACTGTAGTATGACATTATTTATACATTTTTAGGACACATACTATAGTATGCAATTATTTTTACATTTTTTAGGACACATACTATGGTATGATATTATTTATAAATTTTGCGGACACATACTATAGTATGATATTATTTTTACATTTTTTGGACACATACTAAAGTATGATATTATTTATACATTTTTAGGACACATACTATAGTATGATATTATTTATACATTTTTAGGACACATACCTTAGTATGACATTATTTATACATTTTTAGGACACATACCTTAGTATGATATTATTTATACATTTTTAGGACACATAGTATAGTATGCAATTTTTTTTAACATTTTTTAGGACACATACTATAATATGATATTATTTATACATTTTTAGGACACATACCTTAGTATGATATTATTTATACATTTTTAGGACACATACCTTAGTATGATATTATTTATACATTTTTAGGACACATACTATAATATGATATTATTTATACATTTTTAGGACACATATCTTAGTATGATATTATTTATACATTTTTAGGACACATACTATAATATGATATTATTTATACATTTTTAGGACACATACTATAGTATGATATTATTTTTACATTTTTTGGACACATACTAAAGTATGATATTATTTATACATTTTTAGGACACATACTGTAGTATGATATTATTTATACATTTTTAGGACACATACTATAGTATGCAATTATTTTTACATTTTTTAGGACACATACTATAGTATGATATTATTTATAAATTTTGAGAACACATACTATAGTATGATATTGTTTTTACATTTTTTGGACACATACTAAAGTATGATTTTATTTATACATTTTTAGGACACATACTATAGTATGATATTATTTATACATTTTTAGGACACATACCTTAGTATGATATTATTTATACATTTTTAGGACACATACCTTAGTATGATATTATTTATACATTTTTAGGACACATAGTATAGTATGCAATTTTTTTTTTACATTTTTAGGACACATACTATAATATGATATTATTTATACATTTTTAGGACACATACCTTAGTATGATATTATTTATACATTTTTAGGACACATACCTTAGTATGATATTATTTATACATTTTTAGGACACATACTATAATATGATATTATTTATACATTTTTAGGACACATACCTTAGTATGATATTATTTATACATTTTTAGGACACATACTATAATATGATATTATTTATACATTTTTAGGACACATACTATAGTATGATATTATTTGTACATTTTTTGGACACATACTAAAGTATGATATTATTTATACATTTTTAGGACACATACTGTAGTATGATATTATTTATACATTTTTAGGACACATACTATAGTATGCAATTATTTTTACATTTTTAGGACACATACTATAGTATGATATTATTTATACATTTTTAGGAAACATACCTTAGTATGATATTATTTATACATTTTTAGGACACATACCTTAGTATGATATTATTTATACATTTTTAGGACACATACCTTAGTATGATATTATTTATACATTTTTAGGAAACATACTATAATATGATATTATTTATACATTTTTAGGACACATACTGTAGTATGAAATTATTTATACATTTTTAGGACACATACTATAGTATGCAATTATTTTTACATTTTTTAGGACACATATTATAGTATGATATTATTTATACATTTTTAGGACACATACCTTAGTATGATATTATTTATACATTTTTAGGACACATACCTTAGTATGATATTATTTATACATTTTTAGGACACATACCTTAGTATGATATTATTTATACATTTTTAGGACACATACTATAATATGATATTATTTATACATTTTTAGGACACATACTATAGTATGCAATTATTTATACATTTTTAGGACACATACTGTAGTATGATATTATTTATACATTTTTAGGACACATACTATAATATGATATTATTTATACATTTTTAGGACACATACTATAATATGATATTATTCATACATTTTTAGGACACATACTCTAGTATGACATTATTTATACATTTTTAGGACACATACTATAGTATGATATTATTTTTACATTTTTTGGACACATACTAAAGTATGATATTATTTATACATTTTTAGGACACATACTGTAGTATGATATTATTTATACATTTTTAGGACACATACTATAGTATGCAATTATTTTTACATTTTTTAGGACACATACTATAGTATGATATTATTTATACATTTTTAGGACACATACCTTAGTATGATATTATTTATACATTTTTAGGACACATACCTTAGTATGATATTATTTATACATTTTTAGGACACATACCTTAGTATGATATTATTTATACATTTTTAGGACACATACTATAATATGATATTATTTATACATTTTTAGGACACATACTGTAGTATGAAATTATTTATACATTTTTCGGACACATACTATAGTATGCAATTATTTTTACATTTTTTAGGACACATACTATAGTATGATATTATTTTTACATTTTTAGGACACATACCTTAGTATGATATTATTTATACATTTTTAGGACACATACCTTAGTATGATATTATTTATTCATTTTTTAGGACACATACCTTAGTATGATATTATTTATACATTTTTAGGACACATACTATAATATGATATTATTTATACATTTTTAGGACACATACTATAGTATGCAATTATTTATACATTTTTAGGACACATACTGTAGTATGATATTATTTATACATTTTTAGGACACATACCTTAGTATGATATTATTTATACATTTTTAGGACACATACTATAATATGATATTATTTATACATTTTTAGGACACATACTATAATATGATATTATTTTTACATTTTTTGGACACATACTAAAGTATGATATTATTTATACATTTTTAGGACACATACCTTAGTATGATATTATTTATACATTTTTAGGACACATACTGTAGTATGATATTATTTATACATTTTTAGGACACATACTATAATATGATATTATTTATACATTTTTAGGACACATACCTTAGTATGATATTATTTATACATTTTTAGGACACATACTGTAGTATGACATTATTTATACATTTTTAGGACACATACTATAATATGATATTATTTATACATTTTTAGGACACATACTATAGTATGATATTATTTTTACATTTTTTGGACACATACTAAAGTATGATATTATTTATACATTTTTAGGACACATACCTTAGTATGATATTATTTATACATTTTTAGGACACATAGTATAGTATGCAAATGTTTTAACATTTTTTAGGACACATACTATAGTATGATATTATTTATACATTTTTAGGACACATACCTAAGTATGATATTATTTATACATTTTTAGGACACATACTATAATATGATATTATTTATACATTTTTAGGACACATACTATAGTATGCAATTATTTATACATTTTTAGGACACATACTGTAGTATGATATTATTTATACATTTTTAGGACACATACTATAATATGATATTATTTATACATTTTTAGGACACATACTATAGTATGATATTATTTTTACATTTTTTAGGACACATACTATAGTATGATATTATTTATACATTTTTAGGAC
The DNA here is from genome assembly GCF_043380555.1 of Nothobranchius furzeri. Classification (NCBI taxonomy): domain Eukaryota; kingdom Metazoa; phylum Chordata; class Actinopteri; order Cyprinodontiformes; family Nothobranchiidae; genus Nothobranchius; species Nothobranchius furzeri. The sequence continues at coordinate 23,896,833 of NC_091759.1, read as the reverse complement.
ACATACCTCAGTATGATATTATTTATACATTTTTAGGACACATACCTTAGTATGATATTATTTATACATTTTTAGGACACATACCTTAGTGTGATATTATTTATACATTTTTAGGACACATACTATAATATGATATTATTTATACATTTTTAGGACACATACTATAGTATGATATTATTTTTACATTTTTTGGACACATACTAAAGTATGATATTATTTATACATTTTTAGGACACATACCTTAGTATGATATTATTTATACATTTTTAGGACACATACTGTAGTATGATATTATTTATACATTTTTAGGACACATACTATAGTATGATATTATTTATACATTTTTAGGACACATACTATAGTATGATATTATTTTTACATTTTTTGGACACATACTAAAGTATGATATTATTTATACATTTTTAGGACACATACCTTAGTATGATATTATTTATACATTTTTAGGACACATACTGTAGTATGATATTATTTATACATTTTTAGGACACATACTATAATATGATATTATTTATACATTTTTAGGACACATACCTTAGTATGATATTATTTATACATTTTTAGGACACATACTGTAGTATGACATTATTTATACATTTTTAGGACACATACTATAATATGATATTATTTATACATTTTTAGGACACATACTATAGTATGATATTATTTTTACATTTTTTGGACACATACTAAAGTATGATATTATTTATACATTTTTAGGACACATACCTTAGTATGATATTATTTATACATTTTTAGGACACATAGTATAGTATGCAAATTTTTTAACATTTTTTAGGACACATACTATAGTATGATATTATTTATACATTTTTAGGACACATACCTAAGTATGATATTATTTATACATTTTTAGGACACATACTATAATATGATATTATTTATACATTTTTAGGACACATACTATAGTATGCAATTATTTATACATTTTTAGGACACATACTGTAGTATGATATTATTTATACATTTTTAGGACACATACTATAATATGATATTATTTATACATTTTTAGGACACATACTATAGTATGATATTATTTTTACATTTTTTGGACACATACTAAAGTATGATATTATTTATACATTTTTAGGACACATACCTTAGTATGATATTATGTATCCATTTTTAGGACACATACCTTAGTATGATATTATTTATACATTTTTAGGACACATACTATAATATGATATTATTTATACATTTTTAGGACACATACTATAGTATGCAATTATTTATACATTTTTAGGACACATACTGTAGTATGATATTATTTATACATTTTTAGGACACATACCTTAGTATGATATTATTTATACATTTTTAGGACACATACCTTAGTATGATATTATTTATACATTTTTAGGACACATACTATAATATGATATTATTTATACATTTTTAGGACACATACCTTAGTATGATATTATTTATCCATTTTTAGGACACATACCTTAGTATGATATTATTTATACATTTTTAGGACACATACTATAATATGATATTATTTATACATTTTTATGACACATACCTTAGTATGATATTATTTATCCATTTTTAGGACACATACTATAATATGATATTATTTATACATTTTTAGGACACATACTATAGTATGATATTATTTTTACATTTTTTGGACACATACTAAAGTATGATATTATTTATACATTTTTAGGACACATACTGTAGTATGATATTATTTATACATTTTTAGGACACATACTATAGTATGCAATTATTTTTACATTTTTTTAGGACACATACTGTAGTATGATATTATTTATACATTTTTAGGACACATACTATAATATGATATTATTTATACATTTTTAGGACACATACCTTAGTATGATATTATTTATACATTTTTAGGACACATACTGTAGTATGACATTATTTATACATTTTTAGGACACATACTATAATATGATATTATTTTTTACATTTTTTGGACACATACTAAAGTATGATATTATTTATACATTTTTAGGACACATACCTTAGTATGATATTATGTATCCATTTTTAGGACACATACCTTAGTATGATATTATTTATACATTTTTAGGACACATACTATAATATGATATTATTTATACATTTTTAGGACACATACTATAGTATGCAATTATTTATACATTTTTAGGACACATACTGTAGTATGATATTATTTATACATTTTTAGGACACATACCTTAGTATGATATTATTTATACATTTTTAGGACACATACCTTAGTATGATATTATTTATACATTTTTAGGACACATACTATAATATGATATTATTTATACATTTTTAGGACACATACCTTAGTATGATATTATTTATCCATTTTTAGGACACATACCTTAGTATGATATTATTTATACATTTTTAGGACACATACTATAATATGATATTATTTATACATTTTTAGGACACATACCTTAGTATGATATTATTTATCCATTTTTAGGACACATACTATAATATGATATTATTTATACATTTTTAGGACACATACTATAGTATGATATTATTTTTACATTTTTTGGACACATACTAAAGTATGATATTATTTATACATTTTTAGGACACATACTGTAGTATGATATTATTTATACATTTTTAGGACACATACTATAGTATGCAATTATTTTTACATTTTTTTAGGACACATACTGTAGTATGATATTATTTATACATTTTTAGGACACATACTATAATATGATATTATTTATACATTTTTAGGACACATACCTTAGTATGATATTATTTATACATTTTTAGGACACATACTGTAGTATGACATTATTTATACATTTTTAGGACACATACTATAATATGATATTATTTTTACATTTTTTGGACACATACTAAAGTATGATATTATTTATACATTTTTAGGACACATACCTTAGTATGATATTATTTATCCATTTTTAGGACACATACCTTAGTATGATATTATTTATACATTTTTAGGACACATACTATAATATGATATTATTTATACATTTTTAGGACACATACTATAGTATGCAATTATTTATACATTTTTAGGACACATACTGTAGTATGATATTATTTATACATTTTTAGGACACATACCTTAGTATGATATTATTTATACATTTTTAGGACACATACCTTAGTATGATATTATTTATACATTTTTAGGACACATACTATAATATGATATTATTTATACATTTTTAGGACACATACCTTAGTATGATATTATTTATCCATTTTTAGGACACATACCTTAGTATGATATTATTTATACATTTTTAGGACACATACTATAATATGATATTATTTATACATTTTTAGGACACATACCTTAGTATGATATTATTTATCCATTTTTAGGACACATACTATAATATGATATTATTTATACATTTTTAGGACACATACTATAGTATGATATTATTTTTACATTTTTTGGACACATACTAAAGTATGATATTATTTATACATTTTTAGGACACATACTGTAGTATGATATTATTTATACATTTTTAGGACACATACTATAGTATGCAATTATTTTTACATTTTTTTAGGACACATACTGTAGTATGATATTATTTATACATTTTTAGGACACATACTATAATATGATATTATTTATACATTTTTAGGACACATACCTTAGTATGATATTATTTATACATTTTTAGGACACATACTGTAGTATGACATTATTTATACATTTTTAGGACACATACTATAATATGATATTATTTATACATTTTTAGGACACATACTATAGTATGATATTATTTTTACATTTTTTGGACACATACTAAAGTATGATATTATTTATACATTTTTAGGACACATACCTTAGTATGATATTATTTATACATTTTTAGGACACATAGTATAGTATGCAAATGTTTTAACATTTTTTAGGACACATACTATAGTATGATATTATTTATACATTTTTAGGACACATACCTAAGTATGATATTATTTATACATTTTTAGGACACATACTATAATATGATATTATTTATACATTTTTAGGACACATACTATAGTATGCAATTATTTATACATTTTTAGGACACATACTGTAGTATGATATTATTTATACATTTTTAGGACACATACTATAATATGATATTATTTATACATTTTTAGGACACATACTATAGTATGATATTATTTTTACATTTTTTGGACACATACTAAAGTATGATATTATTTATACATTTTTAGGAAACATACCTTAGTATGATATTATTTATACATTTTTAGGACACATACCTTAGTATGATATTATTTATACATTTTTAGGACACATACCTTAGTATGATATTATTTATACATTTTTAGGACACATGCTATAATATGATATTATTTATACATTTTTAGGACACATACTATAGTATGATATTATTTTTACATTTTTTGGACACATACTAAAGTATGATATTATTTATACATTTTTAGGACACATACCTTAGTATGATATTATTTATACATTTTTAGGACACATACTGTAGTATGACATTATTTATACATTTTTAGGACACATACTATAGTATGCAATTATTTTTACATTTTTTAGGACACATACTATAGTATGATATTATTTATACATTTTTAGGACACATACCTTAGTATGATATTATTTATACATTTTTAGGACACATACCTTAGTATGATATTATTTATACATTTTTAGGACACATACCTTAGTATGATATTATTTATACATTTTTAGGACACATACTATAATATGATATTATTTATACATTTTTAGGACACATACTATAGTATGCAATTATTTATACATTTTTAGGACACATACTGTAGTATGATATTATTTATACATTTTTAGGACACATACTATAATATGATATTATTTATACATTTTTAGGACACATACTATAGTATGATATTATTTTTACATTTTTTAGGACACATACTATAGTATGATATTATTTATACATTTTTAGGACACATACCTCAGTATGATATTATTTATACATTTTTAGGACACATACCTTAGTATGATATTATTTATACATTTTTAGGACACATACCTTAGTGTGATATTATTTATACATTTTTAGGACACATACTATAATATGATATTATTTATACATTTTTAGGACACATACTATAGTATGATATTATTTTTACATTTTTTGGACACATACTAAAGGATGATATTATTTATACATTTTTAGGACACATACCTTAGTATGATATTATTTATACATTTTTAGGACACATACTGTAGTATGATATTATTTATACATTTTTAGGACACATACTATAGTATGATATTATTTATACATTTTTAGGACACATACTATAGTATGATATTATTTTTACATTTTTTGGACACATACTAAAGTATGATATTATTTATACATTTTTAGGACACATACCTTAGTATGATATTATTTATACATTTTTAGGACACATACTGTAGTATGATATTATTTATACATTTTTAGGACACATACTATAATATGATATTATTTATACATTTTTAGGACACATACCTTAGTATGATATTATTTATACATTTTTAGGACACATACTGTAGTATGACATTATTTATACATTTTTAGGACACATACTATAATATGATATTATTTATACATTTTTAGGACACATACTATAGTATGATATTATTTTTACATTTTTTGGACACATACTAAAGTATGATATTATTTATACATTTTTAGGACACATACCTTAGTATGATATTATTTATACATTTTTAGGACACATAGTATAGTATGCAAATTTTTTAACATTTTTTAGGACACATACTATAGTATGATATTATTTATACATTTTTAGGACACATACCTAAGTATGATATTATTTATACATTTTTAGGACACATACTATAATATGATATTATTTATACATTTTTAGGACACATACTATAGTATGCAATTATTTATACATTTTTAGGACACATACTGTAGTATGATATTATTTATACATTTTTAGGACACATACTATAATATGATATTATTTATACATTTTTAGGACACATACTATAGTATGATATTATTTTTACATTTTTTGGACACATACTAAAGTATGATATTATTTATACATTTTTAGGACACATACCTTAGTATGATATTATGTATCCATTTTTAGGACACATACCTTAGTATGATATTATTTATACATTTTTAGGACACATACTATAATATGATATTATTTATACATTTTTAGGACACATACTATAGTATGCAATTATTTATACATTTTTAGGACACATACTGTAGTATGATATTATTTATACATTTTTAGGACACATACCTTAGTATGATATTATTTATACATTTTTAGGACACATACCTTAGTATGATATTATTTATACATTTTTAGGACACATACTATAATATGATATTATTTATACATTTTTAGGACACATACCTTAGTATGATATTATTTATCCATTTTTAGGACACATACCTTAGTATGATATTATTTATACATTTTTAGGACACATACTATAATATGATATTATTTATACATTTTTAGGACACATACCTTAGTATGATATTATTTATCCATTTTTAGGACACATACTATAATATGATATTATTTATACATTTTTAGGACACATACTATAGTATGATATTATTTTTACATTTTTTGGACACATACTAAAGTATGATATTATTTATACATTTTTAGGACACATACTGTAGTATGATATTATTTATACATTTTTAGGACACATACTATAGTATGCAATTATTTTTACATTTTTTTAGGACACATACTGTAGTATGATATTATTTATACATTTTTAGGACACATACTATAATATGATATTATTTATACATTTTTAGGACACATACCTTAGTATGATATTATTTATACATTTTTAGGACACATACTGTAGTATGACATTATTTATACATTTTTAGGACACATACTATAATATGATATTATTTTTTACATTTTTTGGACACATACTAAAGTATGATATTATTTATACATTTTTAGGACACATACTATAGTATGATATTATTTTTACATTTTTTGGACACATACTAAAGTATGATATTATTTATACATTTTTAGGACACATACCTTAGTATGATATTATTTATCCATTTTTAGGACACATACCTTAGTATGATATTATTTATACATTTTTAGGACACATACTATAATATGATATTATTTATACATTTTTAGGACACATACTATAGTATGCAATTATTTATACATTTTTAGGACACATACTGTAGTATGATATTATTTATACATTTTTAGGACACATACCTTAGTATGATATTATTTATACATTTTTAGGACACATACCTTAGTATGATATTATTTATACATTTTTAGGACACATACTATAATATGATATTATTTATACATTTTTAGGACACATACCTTAGTATGATATTATTTATCCATTTTTAGGACACATACCTTAGTATGATATTATTTATACATTTTTAGGACACATACTATAATATGATATTATTTATACATTTTTAGGACACATACCTTAGTATGATATTATTTATACATTTTTAGGACACATACTATAATATGATATTATTTATACATTTTTAGGACACATACTATAGTATGATATTATTTTTACATTTTTTGGACACATACTAAAGTATGATATTATTTATACATTTTTAGGACACATACTGTAGTATGATATTATTTATACATTTTTAGGACACATACTATAGTATGCATTTATTTTTACATTTTTTTAGGACACATACTGTAGTATGATATTATTTATACATTTTTAGGACACATACTATAATATGATATTATTTATACATTTTTAGGACACATACCTTAGTATGATATTATTTATACATTTTTAGGACACATACTGTAGTATGACATTATTTATACATTTTTAGGACACATACTATAATATGATATTATTTATACATTTTTAGGACACATACTATAGTATGATATTATTTTTACATTTTTTGGACACATACTAAAGTATGATATTATTTATACATTTTTAGGACACATACCTTAGTATGATATTATTTATACATTTTTAGGACACATAGTATAGTATGCAAATGTTTTAACATTTTTTAGGACACATACTATAGTATGATATTATTTATACATTTTTAGGACACATACCTAAGTATGATATTATTTATACATTTTTAGGACACATACTATAATATGATATTATTTATACATTTTTAGGACACATACTATAGTATGCAATTATTTATACATTTTTAGGACACATACTGTAGTATGATATTATTTATACATTTTTAGGACACATACTATAATATGATATTATTTATACATTTTTAGGACACATACTATAGTATGATATTATTTTTACATTTTTTGGACACATAATAAAGTATGATATTATTTAGACATTTTTAGGACACATACCTTAGTATGATATTATTTATACATTTTTAGGACACATACCTTAGTATGATATTATTTATACATTTTTAGGACACATACCTTAGTATGATATTATTTATACATTTTTAGGACACATGCTATAATATGATATTATTTATACATTTTTAGGACACATACTATAGAATGATATTATTTTTACATTTTTTGGACACATACTAAAGTATGATATTATTTATACATTTTTAGGACACATACCTTAGTATGATATTATTTATACATTTTTAGGACACATACTGTAGTATGACATTATTTATACATTTTTAGGACACATACTATAGTATGCAATTATTTTTACATTTTTTAGGACACATACTATAGTATGATATTATTTATACATTTTTAGGACACATACCTTAGTATGATATTATTTATACATTTTTAGGACACATACCTTAGTATGATATTATTTATACATTTTTAGGACACATACCTTAGTATGATATTATTTATACATTTTTAGGACACATAGTATAGTATGCAATTTTTTTTTACATTTTTAGGACACATACTATAATATGATATTATTTATACATTTTTAGGACACATACCTTAGTATGATATTATTTATACATTTTTAGGACACATACCTTAGTATGATATTATTTATACATTTTTAGGACACATACTATAATATGATATTATTTATACATTTTTAGGACACATACCTTAGTATGATATTATTTATACATTTTTAGGACACATACTATAATATGATATTATTTATACATTTTTAGGACACATACTATAGTATGATATTATTTGTACATTTTTTGGACACATACTAAAGTATGATATTATTTATACATTTTTAGGACACATACTGTAGTATGATATTATTTATACATTTTTAGGACACATACTATAGTATGCAATTATTTTTACATTTTTAGGACACATACTATAGTATGATATTATTTATACATTTTTAGGAAACATACCTTAGTATGATATTATTTATACATTTTTAGGACACATACCTTAGTATGATATTATTTATACATTTTTAGGACACATACCTTAGTATGATATTATTTATACATTTTTAGGAAACATACTATAATATGATATTATTTATACATTTTTAGGACACATACTGTAGTATGAAATTATTTATACATTTTTAGGACACATACTATAGTATGCAATTATTTTTACATTTTTTAGGACACATATTATAGTATGATATTATTTATACATTTTTAGGACACATACCTTAGTATGATATTATTTATACATTTTAGGACACATACCTTAGTATGATATTGTTTATACATTTTTAGGACACATACCTTAGTATGATATTATTTATACATTTTTAGGACACATACTATAATATGATATTATTTATACATTTTTAGGACACATACTATAGTATGCAATTATTTATACATTTTTAGGACACATACTGTAGTATGATATTATTTATACATTTTTAGGACACATACTATAATATGATATTATTTATACATTTTTAGGACACATACTATAATATGATATTATTCATACATTTTTAGGACACATACTGTAGTATGACATTATTTATACATTTTTAGGACACATACTATAGTATGATATTATTTTTACATTTTTTGGACACATACTAAAGTATGATATTATTTATACATTTTTAGGACACATACTGTAGTATGATATTATTTATACATTTTTAGGACACATACTATAGTATGCAATTATTTTTACATTTTTTAGGACACATACTATAGTATGATATTATTTATACATTTTTAGGACACATACCTTAGTATGATATTATTTATACATTTTTAGGACACATACCTTAGTATGATATTATTTATACATTTTTAGGACACATACCTTAGTATGATATTATTTATACATTTTTAGGACACATACTATAATATGATATTATTTATACATTTTTAGGACACATACTGTAGTATGAAATTATTTATACATTTTTCGGACACATACTATAGTATGCAATTATTTTTACATTTTTTAGGACACATACTATAGTATGATATTATTTATACATTTTTAGGACACATACCTTAGTATGATATTATTTATACATTTTTAGGACACATACCTTAGTATGATATTATTTATACATTTTTTAGGACACATACCTTAGTATGATATTATTTATACATTTTTAGGACACATACTATAATATGATATTATTTATACATTTTTAGGACACATACTATAGTATGCAATTATTTATACATTTTTAGGACACATACTGTAGTATGATATTATTTATACATTTTTAGGACACATACCTTAGTATGATATTATTTATACATTTTTAGGACACATACTATAATATGATATTATTTATACATTTTTAGGACACATACTATAATATGATATTATTTTTACATTTTTTGGACACATACTAAAGTATGATATTATTTATACATTTTTAGGACACATACCTTAGTATGATATTATTTATACATTTTTAGGACACATACTGTAGTATGATATTATTTATACATTTTTAGGACACATACTATAATATGATATTATTTATACATTTTTAGGACACATACCTTAGTATGATATTATTTATACATTTTTAGGACACATACTGTAGTATGACATTATTTATACATTTTTAGGACACATACTATAATATGATATTATTTATACATTTTTAGGACACATACTATAGTATGATATTATTTTTACATTTTTTGGACACATACTAAAGTATGATATTATTTATACATTTTTAGGACACATACCTTAGTATGATATTATTTATACATTTTTAGGACACATAGTATAGTATGCAAATGTTTTAACATTTTTTAGGACACATACTATAGTATGATATTATTTATACATTTTTAGGACACATACCTAAGTATGATATTATTTATACATTTTTAGGACACATACTATAATATGATATTATTTATACATTTTTAGGACACATACTATAGTATGCAATTATTTATACATTTTTAGGACACATACTGTAGTATGATATTATTTATACATTTTTAGGACACATACTATAATATGATATTATTTATACATTTTTAGGACACATACTATAGTATGATATTATTTTTACATTTTTTAGGACACATACTATAGTATGATATTATTTATACATTTTTAGGACACATACCTCAGTATGATATTATTTATACATTTTTAGGACACATACCTTAGTATGATATTATTTATACATTTTTAGGACACATACCTTAGTGTGATATTATTTATACATTTTTAGGACACATACTATAATATGATATTATTTATACATTTTTAGGACACATACTATAGTATGATATTATTTTTACATTTTTTGGACACATACTAAAGTATGATATTATTTATACATTTTTAGGACACATACCTTAGTATGATATTATTTATACATTTTTAGGACACATACTGTAGTATGATATTATTTATACATTTTTAGGACACATACTATAGTATGATATTATTTATACATTTTTAGGACACATACTATAGTATGATATTATTTTTACATTTTTTGGACACATACTAAAGTATGATATTATTTATACATTTTTAGGACACATACCTTAGTATGATATTATTTATACATTTTTAGGACACATACTGTAGTATGATATTATTTATACATTTTTAGGACACATACTATAATATGATATTATTTATACATTTTTAGGACACATACCTTAGTATGATATTATTTATACATTTTTAGGACACATACTGTAGTATGACATTATTTATACATTTTTAGGACACATACTATAATATGATATTATTTATACATTTTTAGGACACATACTATAGTATGATATTATTTTTACATTTTTTGGACACATACTAAAGTATGATATTATTTATACATTTTTAGGACACATACCTTAGTATGATATTATTTATACATTTTTAGGACACATAGTATAGTATGCAAATTTTTTAACATTTTTTAGGACACATACTATAGTATGATATTATTTATACATTTTTAGGACACATACCTAAGTATGATATTATTTATACATTTTTAGGACACATACTATAATATGATATTATTTATACATTTTTAGGACACATACTATAGTATGCAATTATTTATACATTTTTAGGACACATACTGTAGTATGATATTATTTATACATTTTTAGGACACATACTATAAAATGATATTATTTATACATTTTTAGGACACATACTATAGTATGATATTATTTTTACATTTTTTGGACACATACTAAAGTATGATATTATTTATACATTTTTAGGACACATACCTTAGTATGATATTATTTATCCATTTTTAGGACACATACCTTAGTATGATATTATTTATACATTTTTAGGACACATACTATAATATGATATTATTTATACATTTTTAGGACACATACTATAGTATGCAATTATTTATACATTTTTAGGACACATACTGTAGTATGATATTATTTATACATTTTTAGGACACATACCTTAGTATGATATTATTTATACATTTTTAGGACACATACCTTAGTATGATATTATTTATACATTTTTAGGACACATACTATAATATGATATTATTTATACATTTTTAGGACACATACCTTAGTATGATATTATTTATCCATTTTTAGGACACATACCTTAGTATGATATTATTTATACATTTTTAGGACACATACTATAATATGATATTATTTATACATTTTTAGGACACATACCTTAGTATGATATTATTTATCCATTTTTAGGACACATACTATAATATGATATTATTTATACATTTTTAGGACACATACTATAGTATGATATTATTTTTACATTTTTTGGACACATACTAAAGTATGATATTATTTATACATTTTTAGGACACATACTATAGTATGATATTATTTATACATTTTTAGGACACATACTATAGTATGCAATTATTTTTACATTTTTTTAGGACACATACTGTAGTATGATATTATTTATACATTTTTAGGACACATACTATAATATGATATTATTTATACATTTTTAGGACACATACCTTAGTATGATATTATTTATACATTTTTAGGACACATACTGTAGTATGACATTATTTATACATTTTTAGGACACATACTATAATATGATATTATTTATACATTTTTAGGACACATACTATAGTATGATATTATTTTTACATTTTTTGGACACATACTAAAGTATGATATTATTTATACATTTTTAGGACACATACCTTAGTATGATATTATTTATACATTTTTAGGACACATAGTATAGTATGCAAATGTTTTAACATTTTTTAGGACACATAATATAGTATGATATTATTTATACATTTTTAGGACTCATACCTAAGTATGATATTATTTATACATTTTTAGGACACATACTATAATATGATATTATTTATACATTTTTAGGACACATACTATAGTATGCAATTATTTATACATTTTTAGGACACATACTGTAGTATGATATTATTTATACATTTTTAGGACACATACTATAATATGATATTATTTATACATTTTTAGGACACATACTATAGTATGATATTATTTTTTCATTTTTTGGACACATACTAAAGTATGATATTATTTATACATTTTTAGGACACATACCTTAGTATGATATTATTTATACATTTTTAGGACACATACCTTAGTATGATATTATTTATACATTTTTAGGACACATACCTTAGTATGATATTATTTATACATTTTTAGGACACATGCTATAATATGATATTATTTATACATTTTTAGGACACATACTATAGTATGATATTATTTTTACATTTTTTGGACACATACTAAAGTATGATATTATTTATACATTTTTAGGACACATACCTTAGTATGATATTATTTATACATTTTTAGGACACATACTGTAGTATGACATTATTTATACATTTTTAGGACACATACTATAGTATGCAATTATTTTTACATTTTTTAGGACACATACTATAGTATGATATTATTTATACATTTTTAGGACACATACCTTAGTATGATATTATTTATACATTTTTAGGACACATACCTTAGTATGATATTATTTATACATTTTTAGGACACATACCTTAGTATGATATTATTTATACATTTTTAGGACACATACTATAATATGATATTATTTATACATTTTTAGGACACATACTATAGTATGCAATTATTTTTACATTTTTTAGGACACATACTATAGTATGATATTATTTATACATTTTTAGGACCTATACCTTAGTATGATATTATTTATACATTTTAGGACACATACTGTAGTATGATATTATTTATACATTTTTAGGACACATACTATAGTATGATATTATTTATACATTTTTAGGACACATACTATAGTATGATATTATTTTTACATTTTTTGGACACATAATAAAGTATGATATTATTTATACATTTTTAGGACACATACCTTAGTATGATATTATTTATACATTTTTAGGACACATACTGTAGTATGATATTATTTATACATTTTTAGGACACATACTATAATATGATATTATTTATACATTTTTAGGACACATACCTTAGTATGATATTATTTATACATTTTTAGGACACATACTGTAGTATGACATTATTTATACATTTTTAGGACACATACTATAATATGATATTATTTATACATTTTTAGGACACATACCTTAGTATGATATTATTTATACATTTTTAGGACACATAGTATAGTATGCAAATGTTTTAACATTTTTTAGGACACATACTATAGTATGATATTATTTATACATTTTTAGGACACATACCTAAGTATGATATTATTTATACATTTTTAGGACACATACTATAATATGATATTATTTATACATTTTTAGGACACATACTATAGTATGCAATTATTTATACATTTTTAGGACACATACTATAATATGATATTATTTATACATTTTTTAGGACACATACTATAGTATGATATTATTTATACATTTTTTGGACACATACTGAAGTATGATATTATTTATACATTTTTAGGACACATACCTTAGTATGATATTATTTATACATTTTTAGGACACATAGTATAGTATGCAAATTTTTTAACATTTTTTAGGACACATACTATAGTATGATATTATTTATACATTTTTAGGACACATACCTAAGTATGATATTATTTATACATTTTTAGGACACATACTATAATATGATATTATTTATACATTTTTAGGACACATACTATAGTATGCAATTATTTATACATTTTTAGGACACATACTGTAGTATGATATTATTTATACATTTTTAGGACACATACTATAATATGATATTATTTATACATTTTTAGGACACATACTATAGTATGATATTATTTTTACATTTTTTGGACACATACTAAAGTATGATATTATTTATACATTTTTAGGACACATACCTTAGTATGATATTATTTATCCATTTTTAGGACACATACCTTAGTATGATATTATTTATACATTTTTAGGACACATACTATAATATGATATTATTTATACATTTTTAGGACACATACCTTAGTATGATATTATTTATCCATTTTTAGGACACATACCTTAGTATGATATTATTTATACATTTTTAGGACACATACTATAATATGATATTATTTATACATTTTTAGGACACATACCTTAGTATGATATTATTTATACATTTTTAGGACACATACTATAATATGATATTATTTATACATTTTTAGGACACATACTATAGTATGATATTATTTTTACATTTTTTGGACACATACTAAAGTATGATATTATTTATACATTTTTAGGACACATACTGTAGTATGATATTATTTATACATTTTTAGGACACATACTATAGTATGCATTTATTTTTACATTTTTTTAGGACACATACTGTAGTATGATATTATTTATACATTTTTAGGACACATACTATAATATGATATTATTTATAAATTTTTAGGACACATACCTTAGTATGATATTATTTATACATTTTTAGGACACATACTGTAGTATGACATTATTTATACATTTTTAGGACACATACTATAATATGATATTATTTATACATTTTTAGGACACATACTATAGTATGATATTATTTTTACATTTTTTGGACACATACTAAAGTATGATATTATTTATACATTTTTAGGACACATACCTTAGTATGATATTATTTATACATTTTTAGGACACATAGTATAGTATGCAAATGTTTTAACATTTTTTAGGACACATACTATAGTATGATATTATTTATACATTTTTAGGACACATACCTAAGTATGATATTATTTATACATTTTTAGGACACATACTATAATATGATATTATTTATACATTTTTAGGACACATACTATAGTATGCAATTATTTATACATTTTTAGGACACATACTGTAGTATGATATTATTTATACATTTTTAGGACACATACTATAATATGATATTATTTATACATTTTTAGGACACATACTATAGTATGATATTATTTTTACATTTTTTGGACACATACTAAAGTATGATATTATTTAGACATTTTTAGGACACATACCTTAGTATGATATTATTTATACATTTTTAGGACACATTCCTTAGTATGATATTATTTATACATTTTTAGGACACATACCTTAGTATGATATTATTTATACATTTTTAGGACACATGCTATAATATGATATTATTTATACATTTTTAGGACACATACTATAGTATGATATTATTTTTACATTGTTTGGACACATACTAAAGTATGATATTATTTATACATTTTTAGGACACATACCTTAGTATGATATTATTTATACATTTTTAGGACACATACTGTAGTATGACATTATTTATACATTTTTAGGACACATACTATAGTATGCAATTATTTTTACATTTTTTAGGACACATACTATAGTATGATATTATTTATACATTTTTAGGACACATACCTTAGTATGATATTATTTATACATTTTTAGGACACATACCTTAGTATGATATTATTTATACATTTTTAGGACACATACCTTAGTATGATATTATTTATACATTTTTAGGACACATACTATAATATGATATTATTTATACATTTTTAGGACACATACTATAGTATGCAATTATTTTTACATTTTTTAGGACACATACTATAGTATGATATTATTTATACATTTTTAGGATACATACCTTAGTATGATATTATTTATACATTTTTAGGACACATACCTTAGTATGATATTATTTATACATTTTTAGGACACATACTATAATATGATATTATTTATACATTTTTAGGACACATACTGTAGTATGAAATTATTTATACATTTTTAGGACACATACTATAGTATGCAATTATTTTTAAATTTTTTAGGACACCTACTATAGTATGATATTATTTATACATTTTTAGGACACATACCTTAGTATGATATTATTTATACATTTTTAGGACACATACCTTAGTATGATATTATTTATACATTTTTAGGACACATACTATAGTATGCAATTATTTATACATTTTTAGGACACATACTGTAGTATGATATTATTTAAACATTTTTAGGACACATACTATAATATGATATTATTTATACATTTTTAGGACACATACCTAAGTATGATATTATTTATACATTTTTAGGACACATACTATAATATGATATTATTTATACATTTTTAGGACACATACTATAGTATGATATTATTTTTACATTTTTTGGACACATACTAAAGTATGATATTATTTATACATTTTTAGGACACATACCTTAGTATGATATTATTTATACATTTTTAGGACACATACTGTAGTATGACATTATTTATACATTTTTAGGACACATACTATAGTATGAAATTATTTATACATTTTTAGGACACACACTATAGTATGCAATTATTTTTACATTTTTTAGGACACATACTATAGTATGATATTATTTATACATTTTTAGGACACATACCTTAGTATGATATTATTTATAAATTTTTAGGACACATACCTTAGTATGATATTATTTATACATTTTTTAGGACACATACCTTAGTATGATATTATTTATACATTTTTAGGACACATACTATAATATGATATTATTTATACATTTTTAGGACACATACTATAGTATGCAATTATTTATACATTTTTAGGACACATACTGTAGTATGATATTATTTATACATTTTTAGGACACATACCTTAGTATGATATTATTTATACATTTTTAGGACACATACTATAATATGATATTATTTATACATTTTTAGGACACATACTATAATATGATATTATTTATACATTTTTAGGACACATACCTTAGTATGATATTATTTATACATTTTTAGGACACATACTATAGTATGCAATTATGTTTACATTTTTTAGGACACATACTATAGTATGATATTATTTATAAATTTTGAGGACACATACTATAGTATGATATTATTTTTACATTTTTTGGACACATACTAAAGTATGATATTATTTATACATTTTTAGGACACATACTATAGTATGATATTATTTATACATTTTTAGGACACATACCTTAGTATGATATTATTTATACATTTTTAGGACACATACCTTAGTATGATATTATTTATACATTTTTAGGACACATAGTATAGTATGCAATTTTTTTAACATTTTTTAGGACACATACTATAATATGATATTATTTATACATTTTTAGGACACATACCTTAGTATGATATTATTTATACATTTTTAGGACACATACCTTAGTATGATATTATTTATACATTTTTAGGACACATACTATAATATGATATTATTTATACATTTTTAGGACACATACCTTAGTATGATATTATTTATACATTTTTAGGACACATGCTATAATATGATATTATTTATACATTTTTAGGACACATACTATAGTATGATATTATTTTTACATTTTTTGGACACATACTAAAGTATGATATTATTTATACATTTTTAGGACACATACTGTAGTATGATATTATTTATACATTTTTAGGACACATACTATAGTATGCAATTATTTTTACATTTTTTAGGACACATACTATATTATGATAATATTTATACATTTTTAGGACACATACTTTAGTATGATATTATTTATACATTTTTAGGACACATACCTTAGTATGATATTATTTATACATTTTTAGGACACATACCTTAGTATGATATTATTTATACATTTTTAGGACACATACTATAATATGATATTATTTATACATTTTTAGGACACATACTGTAGTATGAAATTATTTATACATTTTTAGGACACATACTATAGTATGCAATTATTTTTACATTTTTTAGGACACATACTGTAGTATGATATTATTTATACATTTTTAGGACACATACCTTAGTATGATATTAATTATACATTTTTAGGACACATACCTTAGTATGATATTATTTATACATTTTTAGGACACATACTATAATATGATATTATTTATACATTTTTAGGACACATACTCTAATATGATATTATTTATACATTTTTAGGACACATACTGTAGTATGACATTATTTATACATTTTTAGGACACATACTATAGTATGATATTATTTTTACATTTTTTGGACACATACTAAAGTATGATATTATTTATACATTTTTAGGACACATACTGTAGTATGATATTATTTATACATTTTTAGGACACATACTATAGTGTGCAATTTTTTTTACATTTGTTAGGACACATACTATAGTATGATATTATTTATACATTTTTAGGACACATACCTTAGTATGATATTATTTATACATTTTTAGGACACATACCTTAGTATGATATTATTTATACATTTTTAGGACACATACTATAGTATGATATTATTTATACATTTTTAGGACACATACTATAATATGATATTATTTATACATTTTTAGGACACATACTGTAGTATGAAATTATTTATACATTTTTAGGACACATACTATAGTATGCAATTATTTTTACATTTTTTAGGACACATACTATAGTATGATATTATTTATACATTTTTAGGACACATACCTTAGTATGATATTATTTATACATTTTTAGGACACATACCTTAGTATGATATTATTTATACATTTTTTAGGACACATACCTTAGTATGATATTATTTATACATTTTTAGGACACATATTATAATATGATATTATTTATACATTTTTAGGACACATACTATAGTATGCAATTATTTATACATTTTTAGGACACATACTGTAGTATGATATTATTTATACATTTTTAGGACACATACCTTAGTATGATATTATTTATACATTTTTAGGACACATACTATAATATGATATTATTTATACATTTTTAGGACACATACTATAATATGATATTATTTATACATTTTTAGGACACATACTGTAGTATGATATTATTTATACATTTTTAGGACACATACTATAATATGATATTATTTATACATTTTTAGGTCACATACTATAGTATGATATTATTTTTACATTTTTTGACACATACTAAAGTATGATATTATTTATACATTTTTAGGACACATACCTTAGTATGATATTATTTATACATTTTTAGGACACATACTGTAGTATGACATTATTTATACATTTTTAGGACACATACTATAGTATGCAATTATTTTTACATTTTTTAGGACACATACTATAGTATGATATTATTTATACATTTTTAGGACACATTCCTCAGTATGATATTATTTATACATTTTTAGGACACATACCTTAGTATGATATTATTTATACATTTTTAGGACACATACTATAATATGATATTATTTATACATTTTTAGGACACATACTATAGTATGCAATTATTTTTACATTTTTTAGGACACATACTATAGTATGATATTATTTATACATTTTTAGGATACATACCTTAGTATGATATTATTTATACATTTTTAGGACACATACTATAATATGATATTATTTATACATTTTTAGGACACATACTATAGTATGCAATTATTTTTACATTTTTTAGGACACATACTATAGTATGATATTATTTATACATTTTTAGGACACATACCTTAGTATGATATTATTTATACATTTTTAGGACACATACCTTAGTATGATATTATTTATACATTTTTAGGACACATACCTTCGTGTGATATTATTTATACATTTTTAGGACACATACTATAATATGATATTATTTATACATTTTTAGGACACATACTATAGTATGATATTATTTTTATATTTTTTGGACACATACTAAAGTATGATATTATTTATACATTTTTAGGACACATACTGTAGTATGATATTATTTATACATTTTTAGGACACATACTATAGTATGATATTATTTATACATTTTTAGGACACATACCTTAGTATGATATTATTTATACATTTTTAGGACACATACCTTAGTATGATATTATTTATACATTTTTAGGACACATAGTATAGTATGCAATTTTTTTTAACATTTTTTAGGACACATACTATAATATGATATTATTTACACATTTTTAGGACACATACCTTAGTATGATATTATTTATACATTTTTAGGACACATACCTTAGTATGATATTATTTATACATTTTTAGGACACATACTATAATATGATATTATTTATACATTTTTAGGACACATACCTTAGTATGATATTATTTATACATTTTTAGGACACATACTATAATATGATATTATTTATACATTTTTAGGACACATACTATAGTATGATATTATTTTTACATTTTTTGGACACATACTAAAGTATGATATTATTTATACATTTTTAGGACACATACTATAGTATGATATTATTTATACATTTTTAGGACACATACTATAATATGATATTATTTATACATTTTTAGGACACATACTGTAGTATGAAATTATTTATACATTTTTAGGACACATACTATAGTATGCAATTATTTTTACATTTTTTAGGACACATACTATAGTATGATATTATTTATACATTTTTAGGACACATACCTTAGTATGATATTATTTATACATTTTTAGGACACATACCTTAGTATGATATTATTTATACATTTTTTAGGACACATACCTTAGTATGATATTATTTATACATTTTTAGGACACATATTATAATATGATATTATTTATACATTTTTAGGACACATACTATAGTATGCAATTATTTATACATTTTTAGGACACATACTGTAGTATGATATTATTTATACATTTTTAGGACACATACCTTAGTATGATATTATTTATACATTTTTAGGACACATACTATAATATGATATTATTTATACATTTTTAGGACACATACTATAATATGATATTATTTATACATTTTTAGGACACATACTGTAGTATGATATTATTTATACATTTTTAGGACACATACTATAATATGATATTATTTATACATTTTTAGGACACATACTATAGTATGATATTATTTTTACATTTTTTGACACATACTAAAGTATGATATTATTTATACATTTTTAGGACACATACCTTAGTATGATATTATTTATACATTTTTAGGACACATACTGTAGTATGACATTATTTATACATTTTTAGGACACATACTATAGTATGCAATTATTTTTACATTTTTTAGGACACATACTATAGTATGATATTATTTATACATTTTTAGGACACATTCCTCAGTATGATATTATTTATACATTTTTAGGACACATACCTTAGTATGATATTATTTATACATTTTTAGGACACATACTATAATATGATATTATTTATACATTTTTAGGACACATACTATAGTATGCAATTATTTTTACATTTTTTAGGACACATACTATAGTATGATATTATTTATACATTTTTAGGATACATACCTTAGTATGATATTATTTATACATTTTTAGGACACATACCTTAGTATGATATTATTTATACATTTTTAGGACACATAGTATAGTATGCAATTTTTTTTAACATTTTTTAGGACACATACTATAATATGATATTATTTACACATTTTTAGGACACATACCTTAGTATGATATTATTTATACATTTTTAGGACACATACCTTAGTATGATATTATTTATACATTTTTAGGACACATACTATAATATGATATTATTTATACATTTTTAGGACACATACCTTAGTATGATATTATTTATACATTTTTAGGACACATACTATAATATGATATTATTTATACATTTTTAGGACACATACTATAGTATGATATTATTTTTACATTTTTTGGACACATACTAAAGTATGATATTATTTATACATTTTTAGGACACATACTATAGTATGATATTATTTATACATTTTTAGGACACATACTATAATATGATATTATTTATACATTTTTAGGACACATACTGTAGTATGAAATTATTTATACATTTTTAGGACACATACTATAGTATGCAATTATTTTTACATTTTTTAGGACACATACTATAGTATGATATTATTTATACATTTTTAGGACACATACCTTAGTATGATATTATTTATACATTTTTAGGACACATACCTTAGTATGATATTATTTATACATTTTTTAGGACACATACCTTAGTATGATATTATTTATACATTTTTAGGACACATATTATAATATGATATTATTTATACATTTTTAGGACACATACTATAGTATGCAATTATTTATACATTTTTAGGACACATACTGTAGTATGATATTATTTATACATTTTTAGGACACATACCTTAGTATGATATTATTTATACATTTTTAGGACACATACTATAATATGATATTATTTATACATTTTTAGGACACATACTATAATATGATATTATTTATACATTTTTAGGACACATACTGTAGTATGATATTATTTATACATTTTTAGGACACATACTATAATATGATATTATTTATACATTTTTAGGACACATACTATAGTATGATATTATTTTTACATTTTTTGACACATACTAAAGTATGATATTATTTATACATTTTTAGGACACATACCTTAGTATGATATTATTTATACATTTTTAGGACACATACTGTAGTATGACATTATTTATACATTTTTAGGACACATACTATAGTATGCAATTATTTTTACATTTTTTAGGACACATACTATAGTATGATATTATTTATACATTTTTAGGACACATTCCTCAGTATGATATTATTTATACATTTTTAGGACACATACCTTAGTATGATATTATTTATACATTTTTAGGACACATACTATAATATGATATTATTTATACATTTTTAGGACACATACTATAGTATGCAATTATTTTTACATTTTTTAGGACACATACTATAGTATGATATTATTTATACATTTTTAGGATACATACCTTAGTATGATATTATTTATACATTTTTAGGACACATACTATAATATGATATTATTTATACATTTTTAGGACACATACTATAGTATGCAATTATTTTTACATTTTTTAGGACACATACTATAGTATGATATTATTTATACATTTTTAGGACACATACCTTAGTATGATATTATTTATACATTTTTAGGACACATACCTTAGTATGATATTATTTATACATTTTTAGGACACATACCTTCGTGTGATATTATTTATACATTTTTAGGACACATACTATAATATGATATTATTTATACATTTTTAGGACACATACTATAGTATGATATTATTTTTATATTTTTTGGACACATACTAAAGTATGATATTATTTATACATTTTTAGGACACATACCTTAGTATGATATTATTTATACATTTTTAGGACACATACTGTAGTATGATATTATTTATACATTTTTAGGACACATACTATAGTATGATATTATTTATACATTTTTAGGACACATACCTTAGTATGATATTATTTATACATTTTTAGGACACATACCTTAGTATGATATTATTTATACATTTTTAGGACACATAGTATAGTATGCAATTTTTTTTAACATTTTTTAGGACACATACTATAATATGATATTATTTACACATTTTTAGGACACATACATTAGTATGATATTATTTATACATTTTTAGGACACATACCTTAGTATGATATTATTTATACATTTTTAGGACACATACTATAATATGATATTATTTATACATTTTTAGGACACATACCTTAGTATGATATTATTTATACATTTTTAGGACACATACTATAATATGATATTATTTATACATTTTTAGGACACATACTATAGTATGATATTATTTTTACATTTTTTGGACACATACTAAAGTATGATATTATTTATACATTTTTAGGACACATACTGTAGTATGATATTATTTATACATTTTTAGGACACATACTATAGTATGCAATTATTTTTACATTTTTTAGGACACATACTATAGTATGATATTATTTATACATTTTTAGGACACATACCTTAGTATGATATTATTTATACATTTTTAGGACACATACCTTAGTATGATATTATTTATACATTTTTAGGACACATACCTTAGTATGATATTATTTATACATTTTTAGGACACATACTATAATATGATATTATTTATACATTTTTAGGACACATACTGTAGTATGAAATTATTTCTACATTTTTAGGACACATACTATAGTATGCAATTATTTTTACATTTTTTAGGACACATACTATAGTATGATATTATTTATACATTTTTAGGACACATACCTTAGTATGATATTATTTATACATTTTTAGGACACATACCTTAGTATGATATTATTTATACATTTTTAGGACACATACTATAATATGATATTATTTATACATTTTTAGGACACATACTATAGTATGCAATTATTTATACATTTTTAGGACACATACTGTAGTATGATATCATTTATACATTTTTAGGACACATACTATAATATGATATTATTTATACATTTTTAGGACACATACTATAATATGATATTATTTATACATTTTTAGGACACATACTGTAGTATGACATTATTTATACATTTTTAGGACACATACTATAGTATGATATTATTTTTACATTTTTTGGACACATACTAAAGTATGATATTATTTATACATTTTTAGGACACATACTGTAGTATGATATTATTTATACATTTTTAGGACACATACTATAGTATGCAATTTTTTTTACATTTTTTAGGACACATACTATAGTATGATATTATTTATACATTTTTAGGACACATACCTTAGTATGATATTATTTATACATTTTTAGGACACATACCTTAGTATGATATTATTTATACATTTTTAGGACACATACCTTAGTATGATATTATTTATACATTTTAGGACACATACTATAATATGATATTATTTATACATTTTTAGGACACATACTGTAGTATGAAATTATTTATACATTTTTAGGACACATACTATAGTATGCAATTATTTTTACATTTTTTAGGACACATACTATAGTATGATATTATTTATACATTTTTAGGACACATACCTTAGTATGATATTATTTATACATTTTTAGGACACATACCTTAGTATGATATTATTTATACATTTTTTAGGACACATACCTTAGTATGATATTATTTATACATTTTTAGGACACATACTATAATATGATATTATTTATACATTTTTACAACACATACTATAGTATGCAATTATTTATACATTTTTAGGACACATACTGTAGTAGGATATTATTTATACATTTTTAGGACACATACCTTAGTATGATATTATTTATACATTTTTAGGACACATACTATAATATGATATTATTTATACATTTTTAGGATACATACTATAATATGATATTATTTATACATTTTTAGGACACATACTGTAGTATGATATTATTTATACATTTTTAGGACACATACTAAAGTATGATATTATTTATACATTTTTAGGACACATACCTTAGTATGATATTATTTATACATTTTTAGGACACATACTATAATATGATATTATTTATACATTTTTAGGACACATACCTTAGTATGATATTATTTATACATTTTTAGGACACATACTATAATATGATATTATTTATACATTTTTAGGACACATACTATAGTATGATATTATTTTTACATTTTTTGGACACATACTAAAGTATGATATTATTTATACATTTTTAGGACACATACTGTAGTATGATATTATTTATACATTTTTAGGACACATACTACAGTATGCAATTATTTTTACATTTTTTAGGACACATACTATAGTATGATATTATTTATACATTTTTAGGACACATACCTTAGTATGATATTATTTATACATTTTTAGGACACATACCTTAGTATGATATTATTTATACATTTTTAGGACACATACCTTAGTATGATATTATTTATACATTTTTTGGACACATACTAAAGTATGATATTATTTATACATTTTTAGGACACATACCTTAGTATGATATTATTTATACATTTTTAGGACACATACTATAATATGATATTATTTATACATTTTTAGGACACATACTGTAGTATGAAATTATTTCTACATTTTTAGGACACATACTATAGTATGCAATTATTTTTACATTTTTTAGGACACATACTATAGTATGATATTATTTATACATTTTTAGGACACATACCTTAGTATGATATTATTTATACATTTTTAGGACACATACCTTAGTATGATATTATTTATACATTTTTAGGACACATACTATAATATGATATTATTTATACATTTTTAGGACACATACTATAGTATGCAATTATTTATACATTTTTAGGACACATACTGTAGTATGATATCATTTATACATTTTTAGGACACATACTATAATATGATATTATTTATACATTTTTAGGACACATACTATAATATGATATTATTTATACATTTTTAGGACACATACTGTAGTATGACATTATTTATACATTTTTAGGACACATACTATAGTATGATATTATTTTTACATTTTTTGGACACATACTAAAGTATGATATTATTTATACATTTTTAGGACACATACTGTAGTATGATATTATTTATACATTTTTAGGACACATACTATAGTATGCAATTTTTTTTACATTTTTTAGGACACATACTATAGTATGATATTATTTATACATTTTTAGGACACATACCTTAGTATGATATTATTTATACATTTTTAGGACACATACCTTAGTATGATATTATTTATACATTTTTAGGACACATACCTTAGTATGATATTATTTATACATTTTTAGGACACATACTATAATATGATATTATTTATACATTTTTAGGACACATACTGTAGTATGAAATTATTTATACATTTTTAGGACACATACTATAGTATGCAATTATTTTTACATTTTTTAGGACACATACTATAGTATGATATTATTTATACATTTTTAGGACACATACCTTAGTATGATATTATTTATACATTTTTTAGGACACATACCTTAGTATGATATTATTTATACATTTTTAGGACACATACTATAATATGATATTATTTATACATTTTTACGACACATACTATAGTATGCAATTATTTATACATTTTTAGGACACATACTGTAGTAGGATATTATTTATACATTTTTAGGACACATACCTTAGTATGATATTATTTATACATTTTTAGGACACATACTATAATATGATATTATTTATACATTTTTAGGATACATACTATAATATGATATTATTTATACATTTTTAGGACACATACTGTAGTATGATATTATTTATACATTTTTAGGACACATACTAAAGTATGATATTATTTATACATTTTTAGGACACATACCTTAGTATGATATTATTTATACATTTTTAGGACACATACTATAATATGATATTATTTATACATTTTTAGGACACATACCTTAGTATGATATTATTTATACATTTTTAGGACACATACTATAATATGATATTATTTATACATTTTTAGGACACATACTATAGTATGATATTATTTTTACATTTTTTGGACACATACTAAAGTATGATATTATTTATACATTTTTAGGACACATACTGTAGTATGATATTATTTATACATTTTTAGGACACATACTATAGTATGCAAT
This sequence comes from Nothobranchius furzeri, assembly GCF_043380555.1. NCBI lineage: Eukaryota > Metazoa > Chordata > Actinopteri > Cyprinodontiformes > Nothobranchiidae > Nothobranchius > Nothobranchius furzeri. The sequence goes on along the minus strand of NC_091759.1, from coordinate 23,867,336 downwards.
TATTTTTACATTTTTTAGGACACATACTATAGTATGATATTATTTATACATTTTTAGGACACATACCTTAGTATGATATTATTTATACATTTTTAGGACACATACCTTAGTATGATATTATTTATACATTTTTAGGACACATACCTTAGTATGATATTATTTATACATTTTTAGGACACATACTATAATATGATATTATTTATACATTTTTAGGACACATACTGTAGTATGAAATTATTTATACATTTTTAGGACACATACTATAGTATGCAATTATTTTTACATTTTTTAGGACACATACTGTAGTATGATATTATTTATACATTTTTAGGACACATACCTTAGTATGATATTATTTATACATTTTTAGGACACATACCTTAGTATGATATTATTTATACATTTTTAGGACACATACTATAATATGATATTATTTATACATTTTTAGGACACATACTGTAGTATGATATTATTTATACATTTTTAGGACACATACTATAGTGTGCAATTTTTTTTACATTTGTTAGGACACATACTATAGTATGATATTATTTATACATTTTTAGGACACATACCTTAGTATGATATTATTTATACATTTTTAGGACACATACCTTAGTATGATATTATTTATACATTTTTAGGACACATACTATAGTATGATATTATTTATACATTTTTAGGACACATACTATAATATGATATTATTTATACATTTTTAGGACACATACTGTAGTATGAAATTATTTATACATTTTTAGGACACATACTATAGTATGCAATTATTTTTACATTTTTTAGGACACATACTATAGTATGATATTATTTATACATTTTTAGGACACATACCTTAGTATGATATTATTTATACATTTTTAGGACACATACCTTAGTATGATATTATTTATACATTTTTTAGGACACATACCTTAGTATGATATTATTTATACATTTTTAGGACACATACTATAATATGATATTATTTATACATTTTTAGGACACATACTATAGTATGCAATTATTTATACATTTTTAGGACACATACTGTAGTATGATATTATTTATACATTTTTAGGACACATACCTTAGTATGATATTATTTATACATTTTTAGGACACATACTATAATATGATATTATTTATACATTTTTAGGACACATACTATAATATGATATTACTTATACATTTTTAGGACACATACTGTAGTATGATATTATTAATACATTTTTAGGACACATACTATAATATGATATTATTTATACATTTTTAGGACACATACTATAGTATGATATTATTTTTACATTTTTTTGACACATACTAAAGTATGATATTATTTATACATTTTTAGGACACATACCTTAGTATGATATTATTTTTACATTTTTAGGACACATACTGTAGTATGACATTATTTATACATTTTTAGGACACATACTATAGTATGCAATTATTTTTACATTTTTTAGGACACATACTATAGTATGATATTATTTATACATTTTTAGGACACATACCTCAGTATGATATTATTTATACATTTTTAGGACACATACTATAATATGATATTATTTATACATTTTTAGGACACATACTGTAGTATGACATTATTTATACATTTTTAGGACACACACTATAGTATGATATTATTTTTACATTTTTTGGACACATACTAAAGTATGATATTATTTATACATTTTTAGGACACATACTGTAGTATGATATTATTTATACATTTTTAGGACACATACTATAGTATGCAATTTTTTTACATTTGTGAGGACACATACTATAGTATGATATTATTTATACATTTTTAGGACACATACCTTAGTATGATATTATGTATACATTTTTAGGACACATACCTTAGTATGATATTATTTATACATTTTTAGGACACATACCTTAGTATGATATTATTTATACATTTTTAGTACACATACTATAATATGATATTATTTATACATTTTTAGGACACATACTGTAGTATGAAATTATTTATACATTTTTAGGACACATACTATAGTATGCAATTATTTTTACATTTTTTAGGACACATACTATAGTATGATATTATTTATACATTTTTAGGACACATACCTTAGTATGATATTATTTATACATTTTTAGGACACATACCTTAGTATGATATTATTTATACATTTTTTAGGACACATACCTTAGTATGATATTATTTATACATTTTTAGGACACATACTATATTATGATATTATTTATACATTTTTAGGACACATACTATAGTATGCAATTATTTATACATTTTTAGGACACATACTGTAGTATGATATTATTTATACATTTTTAGGACACATACCTTAGTATGATATTATTTATACATTTTTAGGACACATACTATAATATGATATTATTTATACATTTTTAGGACACATACTATAATATGATATTATTTATACATTTTTAGGACACATACCTTAGTATGATATTATTTATACATTTTTAGGACACATACTATAGTATGCAATTATTTTTACATTTTTTAGGACACATACTATAGTATGATATTATTTATAAATTTTGAGGACACATACTATAGTATGATATTATTTTTACATTTTTTGGACACATACTAAAGTATGATATTATTTATACATTTTTAGGACACATACTATAGTATGATATTATTTATACATTTTTAGGACACATACCTTAGTATGATATTATTTATACATTTTTAGGACACATACCTTAGTATGATATTATTTATACATTTTTAGGACACATAGTATAGTATGCAATTTTTTTAACATTTTTTAGGACACATACTATAATATGATATTATTTATACATTTTTAGGACACATACCTTAGTATGATATTATTTATACATTTTTAGGACACATACCTTAGTATGATATTATTTATACATTTTTAGGACACATACTATAATATGATATTATTTATACATTTTTAGGACACATACTATAGTATGATATTATTTTTACATTTTTTGGACACATACTAAAGTATGATATTATTTATACATTTTTAGGACACATACTGTAGTATGATATTATTTATACATTTTTAGGACACATACTATAGTATGCAATTATTTTTACATTTTTTAGGACACATACTATAGTATGATATTATTTATACATTTTTAGGACACATACCTTAGTATGATATTATTTATACATTTTTAGGACACATACCTTAGTATGATATTATTTATACATTTTTAGGACACATACCTTAGTATGATATTATTTTTACATTTTTTGGACACATACTAAAGTATGATATTATTTATACATTTTTAGGACACATACTGTAGTATGATATTATTTATACATTTTTAGGACACATACTATAGTGTGCAATTTTTTTTACATTTGTTAGGACACATACTATAGTATGATATTATTTATACATTTTTAGGACACATACCTTAGTATGATATTATTTATACATTTTTAGGACACATACCTTAGTATGATATTATTTATACATTTTTAGGACACATACTATAATATGATATTATTTATACATTTTTAGGACACATACTATAATATGATATTATTTATACATTTTTAGGACACATACTGTAGTATGACATTATTTATACATTTTTAGGACACATACTATAGTATGATATTATTTTTACATTTTTTGGACACATACTAAAGTATGATATTATTTATACATTTTTAGGACACATACTGTAGTATGATATTATTTATACATTTTTAGGACACATACTATAGTGTGCAATTTTTTTTACATTTGTTAGGACACATACTATAGTATGATATTATTTATACATTTTTAGGACACATACCTTAGTATGATATTATTTATACATTTTTAGGACACATACCTTAGTATGATATTATTTATACATTTTTAGGACACATACTATAGTATGATATTATTTATACATTTTTAGGACACATACTATAATATGATATTATTTATACATTTTTAGGACACATACTATAGTATGATATTATTTTTACATTTTTTAACACATACTAAAGTATGATATTATTTATACATTTTTAGGACACATACCTTAGTATGATATTATTTATACATTTTTAGGACACATACTGTAGTATGACATTATTTATACATTTTTAGGACACATACTATAGTATGCAATTATTTTTACATTTTTTAGGACACATACTATAGTATGATATTATTTATACATTTTTAGGACACATTCCTCAGTATGATATTATTTATACATTTTTAGGACACATACCTTAGTATGATATTATTTATATATTTTTAGGACACATACTATAATATGATATTATTTATACATTTTTAGGACACATACTATAGTATGCAATTATTTTTACATTTTTTAGGACACATACTATAGTATGATATTATTTATACATTTTTAGGATACATACCTTAGTATGATATTATTTATACATTTTTAGGACACATACTATAATATGATATTATTTATACATTTTAGGACACATACTATAGTATGCAATTATTTTTACATTTTTTAGGACACATACTATAGTATGATATTATTTATACATTTTTAGGACACATACCTTAGTATGATATTATTTATACATTTTTAGGACACATACCTTAGTATGATATTATTTATACATTTTTAGGACACATACCTTCGTGTGATATTATTTATACATTTTTAGGACACATACTATAATATGATATTATTTATACATTTTTAGGACACATACTATAGTATGATATTATTTTTATATTTTTTGGACACATACTAAAGTATGATATTATTTATACATTTTTAGGACACATACCTTAGTATGATATTATTTATACATTTTTAGGACACATACTGTAGTATGATATTATTTATACATTTTTAGGACACATACTATAGTATGATATTATTTATACATTTTTAGGACACATACCTTAGTATGATATTATTTATACATTTTTAGGACACATACCTTAGTATGATATTATTTATACATTTTTAGGACACATAGTATAGTATGCAATTTTTTTTAACATTTTTTAGGACACATACTATAATATGATATTATTTACACATTTTTAGGACACATACCTTAGTATGATATTATTTATACATTTTTAGGACACATACCTTAGTATGATATTATTTATACATTTTTAGGACACATACTATAATATGATATTATTTATACATTTTTAGGACACATACCTTAGTATGATATTATTTATACATTTTTAGGACACATACTATAATATGATATTATTTATACATTTTTAGGACACATACTATAGTATGATATTATTTTTACATTTTTTGGACACATACTAAAGTATGATATTATTTATACATTTTTAGGACACATACTGTAGTATGATATTATTTATACATTTTTAGGACACATACTATAGTATGCAATTATTTTTACATTTTTTAGGACACATACTATAGTATGATATTATTTATACATTTTTAGGACACATACCTTAGTATGATATTATTTATACATTTTTAGGACACATACCTTAGTATGATATTATTTATACATTTTTAGGACACATACCTTAGTATGATATTATTTATACATTTTTAGGACACATACTATAATATGATATTATTTATACATTTTTAGGACACATACTGTAGTATGAAATTATTTCTACATTTTTAGGACACATACTATAGTATGCAATTATTTTTACATTTTTTAGGACACATACTATAGTATGATATTATTTATACATTTTTAGGACACATACCTTAGTATGATATTATTTATACATTTTTAGGACACATACCTTAGTATGATATTATTTATACATTTTTAGGACACATACTATAATATGATATTATTTATACATTTTTAGGACACATACTATAGTATGCAATTATTTATACATTTTTAGGACACATACTGTAGTATGATATCATTTATACATTTTTAGGACACATACTATAATATGATATTATTTATACATTTTTAGGACACATACTATAATATGATATTATTTATACATTTTTAGGACACATACTGTAGTATGACATTATTTATACATTTTTAGGACACATACTATAGTATGATATTATTTTTACATTTTTTGGACACATACTAAAGTATGATATTATTTATACATTTTTAGGACACATACTGTAGTATGATATTATTTATACATTTTTAGGACACATACTATAGTATGCAATTTTTTTTACATTTTTTAGGACACATACTATAGTATGATATTATTTATACATTTTTAGGACACATACCTTAGTATGATATTATTTATACATTTTTAGGACACATACCTTAGTATGATATTATTTATACATTTTTAGGACAAATACCTTAGTATGATATTATTTATACATTTTTAGGACACATACTATAATATGATACTATTTATACATTTTTAGGACACATACTGTAGTATGAAATTATTTATACATTTTTAGGACACATACTATAGTATGCAATTATTTTTACATTTTTTAGGACACATACTATAGTATGATATTATTTATACATTTTTAGGACACATACCTTAGTATGAGATTATTTATACATTTTTAGGACACATACCTTAGTATGATATTATTTATACATTTTTTAGGACACATACCTTAGTATGATATTATTTATACATTTTTAGGACACATACTATAATATGATATTATTTATACATTTTTACAACACATACTATAGTATGCAATTATTTATACATTTTTAGGACACATACTGTAGTAGGATATTATTTATACATTTTTAGGACACATACCTTAGTATGATATTATTTATACATTTTTAGGACACATACTATAATATGATATTATTTATACATTTTTAGGATACATACTATAATATGATATTATTTATACATTTTTAGGACACATACTGTAGTATGATATTATTTATACATTTTTAGGACACATACTAAAGTATGATATTATTTATACATTTTTAGGACACATACCTTAGTATGATATTATTTATACATTTTTAGGACACATACTATAATATGATATTATTTATACATTTTTAGGACACATACCTTAGTATGATATTATTTATACATTTTTAGGACACATACTATAATATGATATTATTTATACATTTTTAGGACACATACTATAGTATGATATTATTTTTACATTTTTTGGACACATACTAAAGTATGATATTATTTATACATTTTTAGGACACATACTGTAGTATGATATTATTTATACATTTTTAGGACACATACTATAGTATGCAATTATTTTTACATTTTTTAGGACACATACTATAGTATGATATCATTTATACATTTTTAGGACACATACTATAATATGATATTATTTATACATTTTTAGGACACATACTATAATATGATATTATTTATACATTTTTAGGACACATACTGTAGTATGACATTATTTATACATTTTTAGGACACATACTATAGTATGATATTATTTTTACATTTTTTGGACACATACTAAAGTATGATATTATTTATACATTTTTAGGACACATACTGTAGTATGATATTATTTATACATTTTTAGGACACATACTATAGTATGCAATTTTTTTTTACATTTTTTAGGACACATACTATAGTATGATATTATTTATACATTTTTAGGACACATACCTTAGTATGATATTATTTATACATTTTTAGGACACATACCTTAGTATGATATTATTTATACATTTTTAGGACACATACCTTAGTATGATATTATTTATACATTTTTAGGACACATACTATAATATGATACTATTTATACATTTTTAGGACACATACTGTAGTATGAAATTATTTATACATTTTTAGGACACATACTATAGTATGCAATTATTTTTACATTTTTTAGGACACATACTATAGTATGATATTATTTATACATTTTTAGGACACATACCTTAGTATGAGATTATTTATACATTTTTAGGACACATACCTTAGTATGATATTATTTATACATTTTTTAGGACACATACCTTAGTATGATATTATTTATACATTTTTAGGACACATACTATAATATGATATTATTTATACATTTTTACAACACATACTATAGTATGCAATTATTTATACATTTTTAGGACACATACTGTAGTAGGATATTATTTATACATTTTTAGGACACATACCTTAGTATGATATTATTTATACATTTTTAGGACACATACTATAATATGATATTATTTATACATTTTTAGGATACATACTATAATATGATATTATTTATACATTTTTAGGACACATACTGTAGTATGATATTATTTATACATTTTTAGGACACATACTAAAGTATGATATTATTTATACATTTTTAGGACACATACCTTAGTATGATATTATTTATACATTTTTAGGACACATACTATAATATGATATTATTTATACATTTTTAGGACACATACCTTAGTATGATATTATTTATACATTTTTAGGACACATACTATAATATGATATTATTTATACATTTTTAGGACACATACTATAGTATGATATTATTTTTACATTTTTTGGACACATACTAAAGTATGATATTATTTATACATTTTTAGGACACATACTGTAGTATGATATTATTTATACATTTTTAGGACACATACTATAGTATGCAATTATTTTTACATTTTTTAGGACACATACTATAGTATGATATTATTTATACATTTTTAGGACACATACCTTAGTATGATATTATTTATACATTTTTAGGACACATACCTTAGTATGATATTATTTATACATTTTTAGGACACATACCTTAGTATGATATTATTTATACATTTTTTGGACACATACTAAAGTATGATATTATTTATACATTTTTAGGACACATACCTTAGTATGATATTATTTATACATTTTTAGGACACATACTATAATATGATATTATTTATACATTTTTAGGACACATACTGTAGTATGAAATTATTTCTACATTTTTAGGACACATACTATAGTATGCAATTATTTTTACATTTTTTAGGACACATACTATAGTATGATATTATTTATACATTTTTAGGACACATACCTTAGTATGATATTATTTATACATTTTTAGGACACATACCTTAGTATGATATTATTTATACATTTTTAGGACACATACTATAATATGATATTATTTATACATTTTTAGGACACATACTATAGTATGCAATTATTTATACATTTTTAGGACACATACTGTAGTATGATATCATTTATACATTTTTAGGACACATACTATAATATGATATTATTTATACATTTTTAGGACACACACTATAATATGATATTATTTATACATTTTTAGGACACATACTGTAGTATGACATTATTTATACATTTTTAGGACACATACTATAGTATGATATTATTTTTACATTTTTTGGACACATACTAAAGTATGATATTATTTATACATTTTTAGGACACATACTGTAGTATGATATTATTTATACATTTTTAGGACACATACTATAGTATGCAATTTTTTTTACATTTTTTAGGACACATACTATAGTATGATATTATTTATACATTTTTAGGACACATACCTTAGTATGATATTATTTATACATTTTTAGGACACATACCTTAGTATGATATTATTTATACATTTTTAGGACACATACCTTAGTATGATATTATTTATACATTTTTAGGACACATACTATAATATGATATTATTTATACATTTTTAGGACACATACTGTAGTATGAAATTATTTATACATTTTTAGGACACATACTATAGTATGCAATTATTTTTACATTTTTTAGGACACATACTATAGTATGATATTATTTATACATTTTTAGGACACATACCTTAGTATGATATTATTTATACATTTTTTAGGACACATACCTTAGTATGATATTATTTATACATTTTTAGGACACATACTATAATATGATATTATTTATACATTTTTACGACACATACTATAGTATGCAATTATTTATACATTTTTAGGACACATACTGTAGTAGGATATTATTTATACATTTTTAGGACACATACCTTAGTATGATATTATTTATACATTTTTAGGACACATACTATAATATGATATTATTTATACATTTTTAGGATACATACTATAATATGATATTATTTATACATTTTTAGGACACATACTGTAGTATGATATTATTTATACATTTTTAGGACACATACTAAAGTATGATATTATTTATACATTTTTAGGACACATACCTTAGTATGATATTATTTATACATTTTTAGGACACATACTATAATATGATATTATTTATACATTTTTAGGACACATACCTTAGTATGATATTATTTATACATTTTTAGGACACATACTATAATATGATATTATTTATACATTTTTAGGACACATACTATAGTATGATATTATTTTTACATTTTTTGGACACATACTAAAGTATGATATTATTTATACATTTTTAGGACACATACTGTAGTATGATATTATTTATATATTTTTAGGACACATACTATAGTATGCAATTATTTTTACATTTTTTAGGACACATACTATAGTATGATATTATTTATACATTTTTAGGACACATACCTTAGTATGATATTATTTATACATTTTTAGGACACATACCTTAGTATGATATTATTTATACATTTTTAGGACACATACCTTAGTATGATATTATTTATACATTTTTAGGACACATACTATAATATGATATTATTTATACATTTTTAGGACACATACTGTAGTATGAAATTATTTATACATTTTTAGGACACATACTATAGTATGCAATTATTTTTACATTTTTAGGACACATACTGTAGTATGATATTATTTATACATTTTTAGGACACATACCTTAGTATGATATTATTTATACATTTTTAGGACACATACCTTAGTATGATATTATTTATACATTTTTAGGACACATACTATAATATGATATTATTTATACATTTTTAGGACACATACTATAATATGATATTATTTATACATTTTTAGGACACATACTGTAGTATGACATTATTTATACATTTTAGGACACATACTATAGTATGATATTATTTTTACATTTTTTGGACACATACTAAAGTATGATATTATTTATACATTTTTAGGACACATACTGTAGTATGATATTATTTATACATTTTTAGGACACATACTATAGTGTGCAATTTTTTTACATTTGTTAGGACACATACTATAGTATGATATTATTTATACATTTTTAGGACACATACCTTAGTATGATATTATTTATACATTTTTAGGACACATACCTTAGTATGATATTATTTATACATTTTTAGGACACATACTATAGTATGATATTATTTATACATTTTTAGGACACATACTATAATATGATATTATTTATACATTTTTAGGACACATACTGTAGTATGAAATTATTTATACATTTTTAGGACACATACTATAGTATGCAATTATTTTTACATTTTTTAGGACACATACTATAGTATGATATTATTTATACATTTTTAGGACACATACCTTAGTATGATATTATTTATACATTTTTAGGACACATACCTTAGTATGATATTATTTATACATTTTTTAGGACACATACCTTAGTATGATATTATTTATACATTTTTAGGACACATACTATAATATGATATTATTTATACATTTTTAGGACACATACTATAGTATGCAATTATTTATACATTTTTAGGATACATACTGTAGTATGATATTATTTATACATTTTTAGGACACATACCTTAGTATGATATTATTTATACATTTTTAGGACACATACTATAATATGATATTATTTATACATTTTTAGGACACATACTATAATATGATATTACTTATACATTTTTAGGACACATACTGTAGTATGATATTATTAATACATTTTTTTGACACATACTAAAGTATGATATTATTTATACATTTTTAGGACACATACCTTAGTATGATATTATTTTTACATTTTTAGGACACATACTGTAGTATGACATTATTTATACATTTTTAGGACACATACTATAGTATGCAATTATTTTTACATTTTTTAGGACACATACTATAGTATGATATTATTTATACATTTTTAGGACACATACCTCAGTATGATATTATTTATACATTTTTAGGACACATACTATAATATGATATTATTTATACATTTTTAGGACACATACTGTAGTATGACATTATTTATACATTTTTAGGACACACACTATAGTATGATATTATTTTTACATTTTTTGGACACATACTAAAGTATGATATTATTTATACATTTTTAGGACACATACTGTAGTATGATATTATTTATACATTTTTAGGACACATACTATAGTATGCAATTTTTTTTACATTTGTGAGGACACATACTATAGTATGATATTATTTATACATTTTTAGGACACATACCTTAGTATGATATTATGTATACATTTTTAGGACACATACCTTAGTATGATATTATTTATACATTTTTAGGACACATACCTTAGTATGATATTATTTATACATTTTTAGGACACATACTATAATATGATATTATTTATACATTTTTAGGACACATACTGTAGTATGAAATTATTTATACATTTTTAGGACACATACTATAGTATGCAATTATTTTTACATTTTTAGGACACATACTATAGTATGATATTATTTATACATTTTTAGGACACATACCTTAGTATGATATTATTTATACATTTTTAGGACACATACCTTAGTATGATATTATTTATACATTTTTAGGACACATACCTTAGTATGATATTATTTATACATTTTTAGGACACATACTATATTATGATATTATTTATACATTTTTAGGACACATACTATAGTATGCAATTATTTATACATTTTTAGGACACATACTGTAGTATGATATTATTTATACATTTTTAGGACACATACCTTAGTATGATATTATTTATACATTTTTAGGACACATACTATAATATGATATTATTTATACATTTTTAGGACACATACTATAATATGATATTATTTATACATTTTTAGGACACATACCTTAGTATGATATTATTTATACATTTTTAGGACACATACTATAGTATGCAATTATTTTTACATTTTTTAGGACACATACTATAGTATGATATTATTTATAAATTTTGAGGACACATACTATAGTATGATATTATTTTTACATTTTTTGGACACATACTAAAGTATGATATTATTTATACATTTTTAGGACACATACTATAGTATGATATTATTTATACATTTTTAGGACACATACCTTAGTATGATATTATTTATACATTTTTAGGACACATACCTTAGTATGATATTATTTATACATTTTTAGGACACATAGTATAGTATGCAATTTTTTAACATTTTTTAGGACACATACTATAATATGATATTATTTATACATTTTTAGGACACATACCTTAGTATGATATTATTTATACATTTTTAGGACACATACCTTAGTATGATATTATTTATACATTTTTAGGACACATACTATAATATGATATTATTTATACATTTTTAGGACACATACCTTAGTATGATATTATTTATACATTTTTAGGACACATACTATAATATGATATTATTTATACATTTTTAGGACACATACTATAGTATGATATTATTTTTACATTTTTTGGACACATACTAAAGTATGATATTATTTATACATTTTTAGGACACATACTGTAGTATGATATTATTTATACATTTTTAGGACACATACTACAGTATGCAATTATTTTTACATTTTTTAGGACACATACTATAGTATGATATTATTTATACATTTTTAGGACACATACCTTAGTATGATATTATTTATACATTTTTAGGACACATACCTTAGTATGATATTATTTATACATTTTTAGGACACATACCTTAGTATGATATTATTTATACATTTTTAGGACACATACTATAATATGATATTATTTATACATTTTTAGGACACATACTGTAGTATGAAATTATTTATACATTTTTAGGACACATACTATAGTATGCAATTATTTTTACATTTTTTAGGACACATACTGTAGTATGATATTATTTATACATTTTTAGGACACATACCTTAGTATGATATTATTTATACATTTTTAGGACACATACCTTAGTATGATATTATTTATACATTTTTAGGACACATACTATAATATGATATTATTTATACATTTTTAGGACACATACTATAATATGATATTATTTATACATTTTTAGGACACATACTGTAGTATGACATTATTTATACATTTTTAGGACACATACTATAGTATGATATTATTTTTACATTTTTTGGACACATACTAAAGTATGATATTATTTATACATTTTTAGGACACATACTGTAGTATGATATTATTTATACATTTTTAGGACACATACTATAGTGTGCAATTTTTTTTACATTTGTTAGGACACATACTATAGTATGATATTATTTATACATTTTTAGGACACATACCTTAGTATGATATTATTTATACATTTTTAGGACACATACCTTAGTATGATATTATTTATACATTTTTAGGACACATACTATAGTATGATATTATTTATACATTTTTAGGACACATACTATAATATGATATTATTTATACATTTTTAGGACACATACTGTAGTATGAAATTATTTATACATTTTTAGGACACATACTATAGTATGCAATTATTTTTACATTTTTTAGGACACATACTATAGTATGATATTATTTATACATTTTTAGGACACATACCTTAGTATGATATTATTTATACATTTTTAGGACACATACCTTAGTATGATATTATTTATACATTTTTTAGGACACATACCTTAGTATGATATTATTTATACATTTTTAGGACACATACTATAATATGATATTATTTATACATTTTTAGGACACACACTATAGTATGCAATAATTTATACATTTTTAGGACACATACTGTAGTATGATATTATTTATACATTTTTAGGACACATACCTTAGTATGATATTATTTATACATTTTTAGGACACATACTATAATATGATATTATTTATACATTTTTAGGACACATACTATAATATGATATTATTTATACATTTTTAGGACACATACTGTAGTATGATATTATTTATACATTTTTAGGACACATACTATAATATGATATTATTTATACATTTTTAGGACACATACTATAGTATGATATTATTTTTACATTTTTTCGACACATACTAAAGTATGATATTATTTATACATTTTTAGGACACATACCTTAGTATGATATTATTTATACATTTTTAGGACACATACTGTAGTATGACATTATTTATACATTTTTAGGACACATACTATAGTATGATATTATTTATACATTTTTAGGACACAAACTATAGTATGATATTATTTATACATTTTTAGGACACATACCTTAGTATGATATTATTTATACATTTTTAGGACACATACCTCAGTATGATATTATTTATACATTTTTAGGACACATACCTTCGTGTTATATTATTTATACATTTTTAGGACACATACTATAATATGATATTATTTATACATTTTTAGGACACATACTATAGTATGATATTATTTTTATATTTTTTGGACACATACTAAAGTATGATATTATTTATACATTTTTAGGACACATACCTTAGTATGATATTATTTATACATTTTTAGGACACATACTGTAGTATGATATTATTTATACATTTTTAGGACACATACTATAGTATGATATTATTTATACATTTTTAGGACACATACCTTAGTATGATATTATTTATACATTTTTAGGACACATACCTTAGTATGATATTATTTATACATTTTTAGGACACATAGTATAGTATGCAATTTTTTTAACATTTTTTAGGACACATACTATAATATGATATTATTGAAACATTTTTAGGACACATACCTTAGTATAATATTATTTATACATTTTTAGGACACATACCTTAGTATGATATTATTTATACATTTTTAGGACACATACTATAATATGATATTATTTATACATTTTTAGGACACATACCTTAGTATGATATTATTTATACATTTTTAGGACACAAACTATAGTATGATATTATTTATACATTTTTAGGACACATACCTTAGTATGATATTATTTATACATTTTTAGGACACATACCTTAGTTTGATATTATTTATACATTTTTAGGACACATACTATAATATGATATTATTTATACATTTTTAGGACACATGCCTTAGTATGATATTATTTATACATTTTTAGGACACATACTATAATATGATATTATTTATACATTTTTAGGACACATACTATAATATGATATTATTTATACATTTTTAGGACACATACCTTAGTATGATATTATTTATACATTTTTAGGACACATACTATAGTATGCAATTATTTTTACATTTTTTAGGACACATACTATAGTATGATATTATTTATAAATTTTGAGGACACATACTATAGTATGATATTATTTTTACATTTTTTGGACACATACTAAAGTATGATATTATTTATACATTTTTAGGACACATACTATAGTATGATATTATTTATACATTTTTAGGACACATACCTTAGTATGATATTATTTATACATTTTTAGGACACATACCTTAGTATGATATTATTTATACATTTTTAGGACACATAGTATAGTATGCAATTTTTTAACATTTTTTAGGACACATACTATAATATGATATTATTTATACATTTTTAGGACACATACCTTAGTATGATATTATTTATACATTTTTAGGACACATACCTTAGTATGATATTATTTATACATTTTTAGGACACATACTGTAGTATGATATTATTTATACATTTTTAGGACACATACTATAGTATGATATTATTTATACATTTTTAGGACACATACCTTAGTATGATATTATTTATACATTTTTAGGACACATACCTTAGTATGATATTATTTATACATTTTTAGGACACATAGTATAGTATGCAATTTTTTTAACATTTTTTAGGACACATACTATAATATGATATTATTGAAACATTTTTAGGACACATACCTTAGTATAATATTATTTATACATTTTTAGGACACATACCTTAGTATGATATTATTTATACATTTTTAGGACACATACTATAATATGATATTATTTATACATTTTTAGGACACATACCTTAGTATGATATTATTTATACATTTTTAGGACACAAACTATAGTATGATATTATTTATACATTTTTAGGACACATACCTTAGTATGATATTATTTATACATTTTTAGGACACATACCTTAGTTTGATATTATTTATACATTTTTAGGACACATACTATAATATGATATTATTTATACATTTTTAGGACACATGCCTTAGTATGATATTATTTATACATTTTTAGGACACATACTATAATATGATATTATTTATACATTTTTAGGACACATACTATAATATGATATTATTTATACATTTTTAGGACACATACCTTAGTATGATATTATTTATACATTTTTAGGACACATACTATAGTATGCAATTATTTTTACATTTTTTAGGACACATACTATAGTATGATATTATTTATAAATTTTGAGGACACATACTATAGTATGATATTATTTTTACATTTTTTGGACACATACTAAAGTATGATATTATTTATACATTTTTAGGACACATACTATAGTATGATATTATTTATACATTTTTAGGAC
Organism: Nothobranchius furzeri; assembly: GCF_043380555.1. Classification (NCBI taxonomy): domain Eukaryota; kingdom Metazoa; phylum Chordata; class Actinopteri; order Cyprinodontiformes; family Nothobranchiidae; genus Nothobranchius; species Nothobranchius furzeri. Next base: position 23,849,643 of record NC_091759.1, on the reverse strand, counting down.
ACATACCTTAGTATGATATTATTTATACATTTTTAGGACACATACCTTAGTATGATATTATTTATACATTTTTAGGACACATAGTATAGTATGCAATTTTTTAACATTTTTTAGGACACATACTATAATATGATATTATTTATACATTTTTAGGACACATACCTTAGTATGATATTATTTATACATTTTTAGGACACATACCTTAGTATGATATTATTTATACATTTTTAGGACACATACCTTAGTATGATATTATTTATACATTTTTAGGACACATACTATAATATGATATTATTTATACATTTTTAGGACACATACTATAGTATGATATTATTTTTACATTTTTTGGACACATACTAAAGTATGATATTATTTATACATTTTTAGGACACATACTGTAGTATGATATTATTTATACATTTTTAGGACACATACTACAGTATGCAATTATTTTTACATTTTTTAGGACACATACTATAGTATGATATTATTTATACATTTTTAGGACACATACCTTAGTATGATATTATTTATACATTTTTAGGACACATACCTTAGTATGATATTATTTATACATTTTTAGGACACATACCTTAGTATGATATTATTTATACATTTTTAGGACACATACTATAATATGATATTATTTATACATTTTTAGGACACATACTATAGTATGATATTATTTTTACATTTTTTCGACACATACTAAAGTATGATATTATTTATACATTTTTAGGACACATACCTTAGTATGATATTATTTATACATTTTTAGGACACATACTGTAGTATGACATTATTTATACATTTTTAGGACACATACTATAGTATGCAATTATTTTTACATTTTTTAGGACACATACTATAGTATGATATTATTTATACATTTTTAGGACACATTCCTCAGTATGATATTATTTATACATTTTTAGGACACATACCTTAGTATGATATTATTTATACATTTTTAGGACACATACCTTCGTGTTATATTATTTATACATTTTTAGGACACATACTATAATATGATATTATTTATACATTTTTAGGACACATACTATAGTATGATATTATTTTTATATTTTTTGGACACATACTAAAGTATGATATTATTTATACATTTTTAGGACACATACCTTAGTATGATATTATTTATACATTTTTAGGACACATACTGTAGTATGATATTATTTATACATTTTTAGGACACATACTATAGTATGATATTATTTATACATTTTTAGGACACATACCTTAGTATGATATTATTTATACATTTTTAGGACACATACCTTAGTATGATATTATTTATACATTTTTAGGACACATAGTATAGTATGCAATTTTTTTAACATTTTTTAGGACACATACTATAATATGATATTATTGAAACATTTTTAGGACACATACCTTAGTATAATATTATTTATACAATTTTAGGACACATACCTTAGTATGATATTATTTATACATTTTTAGGACACATACTATAATATGATATTATTTATACATTTTTAGGACACATACCTTAGTATGATATTATTTATACATTTTTAGGACACATACTATAATATGATATTATTTATACATTTTTAGGACACATACTATAGTATGATATTATTTTTACATTTTTTGGACACATACTAAAGTATGATATTATTTATACATTTTTAGGACACATACTGTAGTATGATATTATTTATACATTTTTAGGACACATACTATAGTATGCAATTATTTTTACCATTTTTAGGACACATAATATAGTATGATATTATTTATACATTTTTAGGACACATACCTTAGTATGATATTATTTATACATTTTTAGGACACATACCTTAGTATGATATTATTTATACATTTTTAGGACACATACCTTAGTATGATATTATTTATACATTTTTAGGACACATACTATAATATGATTTTATTTATACATTTTTAGGACACATACTGTAGTATGAAATTATTTATACATTTTTAGGACACATACTATAGTATGCAATTATTTTTACATTTTTTAGGACACATACTATAGTATGATATTATTTATACATTTTTAGGACACATACCTTAGTATGATATTATTTATACATTTTTAGGACACATACCTTAGTATGATATTATTTATACATTTTTAGGACACATACTATAATATGATATTATTTATACATTTTTAGGACACATACTATAGTATGCAATTATTTATACATTTTTAGGACACATACTGTAGTATGATATTATTTATACATTTTTAGGACACATACTATAATATGATATTATTTATACATTTTTAGGACACATACTATAATATGATATTGTTTATACATTTTTAGGACACATACTGTAGTATGACATTATTTATACATTTTTAGGACACATACTATAGTATGATATTATTTTTACATTTTTTGGACACATACTAAAGTATGATATTATTTATACATTTTTAGGACACATACTGTAGTATGATATTATTTATACATTTTTAGGACACATACTATAGTATGCAATTTTTTTTACATTTTTTAGGACACATACTATAGTATGATATTATTTATACATTTTTAGGACACATACCTTAGTATGATATTATTTATACATTTTTAGGACACACCCCTTAGTATGATATTATTTATACATTTTTAGGACACATACTATAATATGATATTATTTATACATTTTTAGGACACATACTATAGTATGCAATTATTTATACATTTTTAGGACACATACTGTAGTATGATATTATTTATACATTTTTAGGACACATACTATAATATGATATTATTTATACATTTTTAGGACACATACTATAATATGATATTATTTATACATTTTTAGGACACATACTGTAGTATGACATTATTTATACATTTTTAGGACACATACTATAGTATGATATTATTTTTACATTTTTTGGACACATACTAAAGTATGATATTTTTTATACATTTTTAGGACACATACCTTAGTATGATATTATTTATACATTTTTAGGACACATACCTTAGTATGATATTATTTATACATTTTTAGGACACATAGTATAGTATGCAATTTTTTTAACATTTTTTAGGACACATACTATAATATGATATTATTTATACATTTTTAGGACACATACCTTAGTATGATATTATTTATACATTTTTAGGACACATACTATAATATGATATTATTTATACATTTTTAGGACACATACCTTAGTATGATATTATTTATACATTTTTAGGACACATACTATAATATGATATTATTTATACATTTTTAGGACACATACTATAGTATGATATTATTTTTACATTTTTTGGACACATACTAAAGTATGATATTATTTATACATTTTTAGGACACATACTGTAGTATGATATTATTTATACATTTTTAGGACACATACTATAGTATGCAATTATTTTTACATTTTTTAGGACACATAATATAGTATGATATTATTTATACATTTTTAGGACACATACCTTAGTATGATATTATTTATACATTTTTAGGACACATACCTTAGTATGATATTATTTATACATTTTTAGGACACATACCTTAGTATGATATTATTTATACATTTTAGGACACATACTATAATATGATATTATTTATACATTTTTAGGACACATACTGTTGTATGAAATTATTTATACATTTTTAGGACACATACTATAGTATGCAATTATTTTTACATTTTTTAGGACACATACTATAGTATGATATTATTTATACATTTTTAGGACACATACCTTAGTATGATATTATTTATACATTTTTAGGACACATACCTTAGTATGATATTATTTATACATTTTTAGGACACATACTATAGTATGCAAATATTTATACATTTTTAGGACACATACTGTAGTATGATATTATTTATACATTTTTAGGACACATACTATAATATGATATTATTTATACATTTTTAGGACACATACTATAATATGATATTATTTATACATTTTTAGGACACATACTGTAGTATGACATTATTTATACATTTTTAGGACACATACTATAGTATGATATTATTTTTACATTTTTTGGACACATACTAAAGTATGATATTATTTATACATTTTTAGGACACATACTGTAGTATGATATTATTTATACATTTTTAGGACACATACTATAGTATGCAATTTTTTTTACATTTTTTAGGACACATACTATAGTATGATATTATTTATACATTTTTAGGACACATACCTTAGTATGATATTATTTATACATTTTTAGGACACATACCTTAGTATGATATTATTTATACATTTTTAGGACACATACCTTAGTATGATATTATTTATACATTTTTAGGACACATACTATAATATGATATTATTTATACATTTTTAGGACACATACTGTAGTATGAAATTATTTATACATTTTTAGGACACATACTATAGTATGCAATTATTTTTACATTTTTTAGGACACATACTATAGTATGATATTATTTATACATTTTTAGGACACATACCTTAGTATGATATTATTTATACATTTTTAGGACACATACCTTAGTATGATATTATTTATACATTTTTTAGGACACATACCTTAGTATGATATTATTTATACATTTTTAGGACACATACTATAATATGATATTATTTATACATTTTTAGGACACATACTATAGTATGCAATTATTTATACATTTTTAGGACACATACTGTAGTATGATATTATTTATACATTTTTAGGACACATACCTTAGTATGATATTATTTATACATTTTTAGGACACATACTATAATATGATATTATTTATACATTTTTAGGATACATACTATAATATGATATTATTTATACATTTTTAGGACACATACTGTAGTATGATATTATTTATACATTTTTAGGACACATACTAAAGTATGATATTATTTATACATTTTTAGGACACATACCTTAGTATGATATTATTTATACATTTTTAGGACACATACTGTAGTATGACATTATTTATACATTTTTAGGACACATACTATAGTATGCAATTATTTTTACATTTTTTAGGACACATACTATAGTATGATATTATTTATACATTTTTAGGACACATACCTCAGTATGATATTATTTATACATTTTTAGGACACATACCTTAGTATGATATTATTTATACATTTTTAGGACACATACCTTCGTGTTATATTATTTATACATTTTTAGGACACATACTATAATATGATATTATTTATACATTTTTAGGACACATACTATAGTATGATATTATTTTTATATTTTTGGACACATACTAAAGTATGATATTATTTATACATTTTTAGGACACATACCTTAGTATGATATTATTTATACATTTTTAGGACCCATACTGTAGTATGATATTATTTATACATTTTTAGGACACATACTATAGTATGATATTATTTATACATTTTTAGGACACATACCTTAGTATGATATTATTTATACATTTTTAGGACACATACCTTAGTATGATATTATTTATACATTTTTAGGACACATAGTATAGTATGCAATTTTTTTAACATTTTTTAGGACACATACTATAATTTGATATTATTTATACATTTTTAGGACACATACCTTAGTATGATATTATTTATACATTTTTAGGACACATACCTTAGTATGATATTATTTATACATTTTTAGGACACATACTATAATATGATATTATTTATACATTTTTAGGACACATACCTTAGTATGATTTTATTTATACATTTTTAGGACACATACTATAATATGATATTATTTATACATTTTTAGGACACATACCATAGTATGATATTATTTTTACATTTTTTGGACACATACTAAAGTATGATATTATTTATACATTTTTAGGACACATACTGTAGTATGATATTATTTATACATTTTTAGGACACATACTATAGTATGCAATTATTTTTACATTTTTTAGGACACATAATATAGTATGATATTATTTATACATTTTTAGGACACATACCTTAGTATGATATTATTTATACATTTTTAGGACACATACCTTAGTATGATATTATTTATACATTTTTAGGACACATACCTTAGTATGATATTATTTATACATTTTTAGGACACATACTATAATATGATATTATTTATACATTTTTAGGACACATACTGTAGTATGAAATTATTTATACATTTTTAGGACACATACTATAGTATGCAATTATTTTTACATTTTTTAGGACACATACTATAGTATGATATTATTTATACATTTTTAGGACACATACCTTAGTATGATATTATTTATACATTTTTAGGACACATACCTTAGTATGATATTATTTATACATTTTTAGGACACATACTATAATATGATATTATTTATACATTTTTAGGACACATACTATAGTATGCAATTATTTATACATTTTTAGGACACATACTGTAGTATGACATTATTTATACATTTTAGGACACATACTATAGTATGAAATTATTTTTACATTTTTTGGACACATACTAAAGTATGATATTATTTATACATTTTTAGGACACATACTGTAGTATGATATTATTTATACATTTTAGGACACATACTATAGTATGCAATTTTTTTTACATTTTTTAGGACACATACTATAGTATGATATTATTTATACATTTTTAGGACACATACCTTAGTATGATATTATTTATACATTTTTAGGACACATACCTTAGTATGATATTATTTATACATTTTTAGGACACATACTATAATATGATATTATTTATACATTTTTAGGACACATACTATAGTATGCAATTATTTATACATTTTTAGGACACATACTGTAGTATGATATTATTTATACATTTTTAGGACACATACTATAATATGATATTATTTATACATTTTTAGGACACATACTATAATATGATATTATATATACATTTTTAGGACACATACTGTAGTATGACATTATTTATACATTTTTAGGACACATACTATAGTATGATATTATTTTTACATTTTTTGGACACATACTAAAGTATGATATTATTTATACATTTTTAGGACACATACCTTAGTATGATATTATTTATACATTTTTAGGACACATACCTTAGTATGATATTATTTATACATTTTTAGGACACATAGTATAGTATGCAATTTTTTAAACATTTTTTAGGACACATACTATAATATGATATTATTTATACATTTTTAGGACACATACCTTAGTATGATATTATTTATACATTTTTAGGACACATACCTTAGTATGATATTATTTATACATTTTTAGGACACATACTATAAAATGATATTATTTATACATTTTTAGGACACATACCTTAGTATGATATTATTTATACATTTTTAGGACACATACTATAATATGATATTATTTATACATTTTTAGGACACATACTATAGTATGCAATTATTTTTACATTTTTTAGGACACATAATATAGTATGATATTATTTATACATTTTTAGGACACATACCTTAGTATGATATTATTTATACATTTTTAGGACACATACCTTAGTATGATATTATTTATACATTTTTAGGACACATACCTTAGTATGATATTATTTATACATTTTTAGGACACATACTATAATATGATATTATTTATACATTTTTAGGACACATACTGTAGTATGAAATTATTTATACATTTTTAGGACACATACTATAGTATGCAATTATTTTTACATTTTTTAGGACACATACTATAGTATGATATTATTTATACATTTTTAGGACACATACCTTAGTATGATATTATTTATACATTTTTAGGACACATACCTTAGTATGATATTAGTTATACATTTTTAGGACACATACTATAATATGATATTATTTATACATTTTTAGGACACATACTATAGTATGCAATTATTTATACATTTTTAGGACACATACTGTAGTATGATATTATTTATACATTATTAGGACACATACTATAATATGATATTATTTATACATTTTTAGGACACATACTATAATATGATATTATTTATACATTTTTAGGACGCATACTGTAGTATGACATTATTTATACATTTTTAGGACACATACTATAGTATGATATTATTTTTACATTTTTTGGACACATACTAAAGTATGATATTATTTATACATTTTTAGGACACATACTGTAGTATGATATTATTTATACATTTTTAGGACACATACTATAGTATGCAATTTTTTTTACATTTTTTAGGACACATACTATAGTATGATATTATTAATACATTTTTAGGACACATACCTTAGTATGATATTATTTATACATTTTTAGGACACATACCTTAGTATGATATTATTTATACATTTTTAGGACACGTACCTTAGTATGATATTATTTATACATTTTTAGGACACATACTATAATATGATATTATTTATACATTTTTAGGACACATACTGTAGTATGAAATTATTTATACATTTTTAGGACACATACTATAGTATGCAATTATTTATACATTTTTTAGGACACATACTATAGTATGATATTATTTATACATTTTTAGGACACATACCTTAGTATGATATTATTTATACATTTTTAGGACACATACCTTAGTATGATATTATTTATACATTTTTTAGGACACATACCTTAGTATGATATTATTTATACATTTTTAGGACACATACTATAATATGATATTATTTATACATTTTTAGGACACATACTATAGTATGCAATTATTTTTACATTTTTTAGGACACATACTATAGTATGATATTATTTATAAATTTTGAGGACACATACTATAGTATGATATTATTTTTACATTTTTTGGACACATACTATAATATGATATTATTTATACATTTTTAGGACACATACTATAGTATGCAATTACTTATACATTTTTAGGACACATACTGTAGTATGATATTATTTATCCATTTTTAGGACACATATTATAATATGATATTATTTATACATTTTTAGGACACATACTATAGTATGATATTATTTTCCCTTTTTTGACACATACTAAAGTATGAGATTATTTATACATTTTTAGGACACATACTATAATATGATATTATTTATACATTGTTAGGACACATACCTTAGTATGATATTATTTATACATTTTTAGGACACATACTATAATATGATATTATTTATACATTTTTAGGACACATACTGTAGTATGATATTATTTATACATTTTTAGGACACATACTATAATATGATATTATTTATACATTTTTAGGACACATACTATAGTATGATATTATTTTACATTTTTTGGACACATACTAAAGTATGATATTATTTATACATTTTTAGGACACATACCTTAGTATGATATTATTTATACATTTTTAGGACACATACTGTAGTATGACATTATTTATACATTTTTAGGACACATACTATAGTATGCAATTATTTTTACATTTTTTAGGACACATACTATAGTATGATATTATTTATACATTTTTAGGACACATACCTTAGTATGATATTATTTATACATTTTTAGGACACATACCTTAGTATGATATTATTTATACATTTATAGGACACATACCTTAGTATGATATTATTTATACATTTTTAGGACACATACTATAATATGATATTACTTATACATTTTTAGGACACATACTGTAGTATGATATTATTTATACATTTTTAGGACACATACCTTAGTATGATATTATTTATACATTTTTAGGACACATACTGTAGTATGACATTATTTATACATTTTTAGGACACATACTATAGTATGCAATTATTTTTACATTTTTTTGGACACATACTATAGTATGATATTATTTATACATTTTTAGGACACATACCTTAGTATGATATTATTTATACATTTTTAGGACACATACCTTAGTATGATATTATTTATACATTTTTAGGACACATACCTTAGTATGATATTATTTATACATTTTTAGGACACATACTATAATATGATATAATTTATACATTTTTAGGACACATACTATAGTATGATATTATTTTTACATTTTTTGGACACATACTAAAGTATTATATTATTTATACATTTTTAGGACACATACTAAAGTATGATATTATTTATACATTTTTAGGACACATACTGAAGTATGACATTATCTATACATTTTTAGGACACATACTATAGTATGCAATTATTTTTGCATTTTTTAGGACACATACTATAGTATGATATTATTTTTACATTTTTTGGACACATACTAAAGTATGATATTATTTATACATTTTTAGGACACATACCTTAGTATGATATTATTTATACATTTTTAGGACACATACTATAATATGATATTATTTATACATTTTTAGGACACATACCTTAGTATGATATTATTTATACATTTTTAGGACACATACTATAATATGATATTATTTATACATTTTTTGGACACATACTATAATATGATATTATTTATACATTTTTAGGACACATACTATAATATGATATTATTTATACATTTTTAGGACACATACTATAGTATGATATTATTTTTACATTTTTTGGACACATACTAAAGTATGATATTATTTATACATTTTTAGGACACATACCTTAGTATGATATTATTTATACATTTTTAGGACACATACTGTAGTATGACATTATTTATACATTTTTAGGACACATACTATAGTATGCAATTATTTTTACATTTTTAAGGACACATACTATAGTATGATATTATTTATACATTTTTAGGACACATACCTTAGTATGATATTAATTATACATTTTTAGGACACATACCTTAGTATGATATTATTTATACATTTTTAGGACACATACCTTAGTATGATATTATTTATACATTTTTAGGACACATACTATAATATGATATTATTTATACATTTTTAGGACACATACTATAGTATGATATTATTTTTACATTTTTTGGACACATACTAAAGTATTATATTATTTATACATTTTTAGGACACATACCTTAGTATGATATTATTTATACATTTTTAGGACACATACTGTAGTATGATATTATTTATACATTTTTAGGACACATACTATAATATGATATTATTTATACATGTTTAGGACACATACTATAGTATGATATTATTTTTACATTTTGTGGACACATACTAAAGTATGATATTATTTATACATTTTTTGGACACATACCTTAGTATGATATTATTTATACATTTTTAGGACACATACTGTAGTATGACATTATTTATACATTTTTAGGACACATACTATAGTATGCAATTATTTTTACATTTTTTAGGACACATACTATAGTATGCAATTATTTATACATTTTTAGGACACATACCTTAGTATGATATTATTTATACATTTTTAGGACACATACCTTAGTATGATATTATTTATACATTTTTAGGACACATACCTTAGTATGATATTATTTATACATTTTTAGGACACATACTATAATATGATATTATTTATACATTTTTAGGATACATACTATAGTATGATATTATTTTTACATTCTTTGGACACATACTAAAGTATTGTATTATTTATACATTTTTAGGACACATACCTTAGTATGATATTATTTATACATTTTTAGGACACATACTGTAGTATGACATTGTTTATACATTTTTAATACACATACTATAGTATGCAATTATTTTTACATTTTTAGGACACATACTATAGTATGATATTATTTTTACATTTTTTGGACACATACTAAAGTATGATATTATTTATACATTTTTAGGACACATACCTTAGTATGATATTATTTATACATTTTTAGGACACATACTATAATATGATATTATTTATACATTTTTAGGACACATACTATAATATGATATTATTTATACATTTTTGGACACATACTGTAGTATGATATTATTTATACATTTTTAGGACACATACTATAATATGATATTATTTATACATTTTTAGGACACATACTATAGTATGATATTATTTTTACATTTTTTGGACACGTACTAAAGTATGATATTATTTATACATTTTTAGGACACATACCTTAGTATGATATTATTTATACATTTTTAGGACACATACTGTAGTATGACATTATTTATACATTTTTAGGACACATACTATAGTATGCAATTATTTTTACATTTTTTAGGACACATACTATAGTATGATATTATTTATACATTTTTAGGACACATACCTTAGTATGATATTATTTATACATTTTTAGGACACATACCTTAGTATGATATTATTTATACATTTTTAGGACACATACCTTAGTATGATATTATTTATACATTCTTAGGACACATACTATAATATGATATTATTTATACATTTTTAGGACACATACTATAGTATGATATTATTTTTACATTTTTTGGACACATACTAAAGTATGATATTATTTATACATTTTTAGGACACATACCTTAGTATGATATTATTTATACATTTTTAGGACACATACTGTAGTATGATATTATTTATACATTTTTAGGACACATACTATAATATGATATTATTTATACATTTTTAGGACACATACTATAGTATGATATTATTTTTACATTTTTTGGACACATACTAAAGTATGATATTATTTATACATTTTTACAACACATACCTTAGTATGATATTATTTATACATTTTTAGGACACATACCTTAGTATGATATTATTTATACATTTTTAGGACACATACTATAATATGATATTATTTATACATTTTTAGGACACATACTTTAATATGATATTATTTATACATTTTTAGGACACATACTGTAGTATGATATTATTTATACATTTTTAGGACACATACTATAATATGATATTATTTATACATTTTTAGGACACATACTATAGTATGATATTATTTTTACATTTTTTGGACACATACTAAAGTATGATATTATTTATACATTTTTAGGACACATACCTTAGTATGATATTATTTATACATTTTTAGGACACATACTGTAGTATGACATTATTTATACATTTTTAGGACACATACTATAGTATGCAATTATTTTTAAATTTTTTAGGACACATACTATAGAATGATATTATTTATACATTTTTAGGACACATACCTTAGTATGATATTATTTATACATTTTTAGGACACATACCTTAGTATGATATTATTTATACATTTTTAGGACACATACCTTAGTATGATATTATTTATACATTTTTAGGACACATACTATAATATGATATTATTTATACATTTTTAGGACACATACTGTAGTATGATATTATTTATACATTTTTAGGACACATACTATAATATGATATTATTTATACATTTTTAGGACACATACTAAAGTATGATATTATTTATACATTTTTAGGACACATACTATAGTATGATATTATTTTTACATTTTTTGGACACATACTAAAGTATGATATTATTTATACATTTTTAGGACACATACTGTAGTATGATATTATTTATACATTTTTAGGACACATACTATAATATGATATTATTTATACATTTTTAGGACACATACCTTAGTATGATATTATTTATACATTTTTAGGACACATACTATAATATGATATTATTTATACATTTTTAGGACACATACTATAATATGATATTATTTATACATTTTTAGGACACATACTGTAGTATGATATTATTTATACATTTTTAGGACACATACTATAATATGATATTATTTATACATTTTTAGGACACATACTATAGTATGATATTATTTTTACATTTTTTGGACACGTACTAAAGTATGATATTATTTATACATTTTTAGGACACATACCTTAGTATGATATTATTTATACATTTTTAGGACACATACTGTAGTATGACATTATTTATACATTTTTAGGACACATACTATAGTATGCAATTATTTTTACATTTTTTAGGACACATACTATAGTATGATATTATTTATACATTTTTAGGACACATACCTTAGTATGATATTATTTATACATTTTTAGGACACATACCTTAGTATGATATTATTTATACATTTTTAGGACACATACCTTAGTATGATATTATTTATACATTCTTAGGACACATACTATAATATGATATTATTTATACATTTTTAGGACACATACTATAATATGATATTATTTATACATTTTTAGGACACATACTATAATATGATATTATTTATACATTTTTAGGACACATACTGTAGTATGATATTATTTATACATTTTTAGGACACATACTATAATATGATATTATTTATACATTTTTAGGACACATACTATAGTATGATATTATTTTTACATTTTTTGGACACATACTAAAGTATGATATTATTTATACATTTTTAGGACACATACCTTAGTATGATATTATTTATACATCTTTAGGACACATACTGTAGTATGACATTATTTATACATTTTTAGGACACATACTATAGTATGCAAATATTTTTACATTTTTTAGGACACATACTATAGTATGATATTATTTATACATTTTTAGGACACATACCTTAGTATGATATTATTTATACATTTTTAGGACACATACCTTAGTATGATATTATTTATACATTTTTAGGACACATACCTTAGTATGATATTATTTATACATTTTTAGGACACATACTATAATATGATATTATTTATACATTTTTAGGACACATACTGTAGTATGATATTATTTATACATTTTTAGGACACATACTATAATATGATATTATTTATACATTTTTAGGACACATACTAAAGTATCATATTATTTATACATTTTTAGGACACATACTATAGTATGATATTATTTTTACATTTTTTGGACACATACTAAAGTATGATATTATTTATACATTTTTAGGACACATACTGTAGTATGATCTTATTTATACATTTTTAGGACACATACTATAATATGATATTATTTAAACATTTTTAGGACACATACTATAGTATGATATTATTTTTACATTTTTTGGACACATACTAAAGTATTATATTATTTATACATTTTTAGGACACATACCTTAGTATGATATTATTTATACATTTTTAGGACACATACTGTAGTATGATATTATTTATACATTTTTAGGACACATACTATAATATGATATTATTTATACATTTTTAGGACACATACTATAGTATGATATTATTTTTACATTTTGTGGACACATACTAAAGTATGATATTATTTATACATTTTTAGGACACATACCTTAGTATGATATTATTTATACATTTTTAGGACACATACTGTAGTATGACATTATTTATACATTTTTAGGACACATACTATAGTATGCAATTATTTTTACATTTTTTAGGACACATACTATAGTATGCAATTATTTATACATTTTTAGGACACATACCTTAGTATGATATTATTTATACATTTTTAGGACACATACCTTAGTATGATATTATTTATACATTTTTAGGACACATACCTTAGTATGATATTATTTATACATTTTTAGGACACATACTATAATATGATATTATTTATACATTTTTAGGATACATACTATAGTATGATATTATTTTTACATTTTTTGGACACATACTAAAGTATTGTATTATTTATACATTTTTAGGACACATACCTTAGTATGATATTATTTATACATTTTTAGGACACATACTGTAGTATGACATTGTTTATACATTTTTAATACACATACTATAGTATGCAATTATTTTTACATTTTTAGGACACATACTATAGTATGATATTATTTTTACATTTTTTGGACACATACTAAAGTATGATATTATTTATACATTTTTAGGACACATACCTTAGTATGATATTATTTATACATTTTTAGGACACATACTATAATATGATATTATTTATACATTTTTAGGACACATACTATAATATGATATTATTAATACATTTTTTGGACACATACTGTAGTATGATATTATTTATACATTTTTAGGACACATACTATAATATGATATTATTTATACATTTTTAGGACACATACTATAGTATGATATTATTTTTACATTTTTTGGACACGTACTAAAGTATGATATTATTTATACATTTTTAGGACACATACCTTAGTATGATATTATTTATACATTTTTAGGACACATACTGTAGTATGACATTATTTATACATTTTTAGGACACATACTATAGTATGCAATTATTTTTACATTTTTTAGGACACATACTATAGTATGATATTATTTATACATTTTTAGGACACATACCTTAGTATGATATTATTTATACATTTTTAGGACACATACCTTAGTATGATATTATTTATACATTTTTAGGACACATACCTTAGTATGATATTATTTATACATTCTTAGGACACATACTATAATATGATATTATTTATACATTTTTAGGACACATACTATAGTATGATATTATTTTTACATTTTTTGGACACATACTAAAGTATGATATTATTTATACATTTTTAGGACACATACCTTAGTATGATATTATTTATACATTTTTAGGACACATACTGTAGTATGATATTATTTATACATTTTTAGGACACATACTATAATATAATATTATTTATACATTTTTAGGACACATACTATAGTATGATATTATTTTTACATTTTTTGGACACATACTAAAGTATGATATTATTTATACATTTTTACGACACATACCTTAGTATGATATTATTTATACATTTGTAGGACACATACCTTAGTATGATATTATTTATACATTTTTAGGACACATACTATAATATGATATTATTTATACATTTTTAGGACACATACTGTAATATGATATTATTTATACATTTTTAGGACACATACTGTAGTATGATATTATTTATACATTTTTAGGACACATACTATAATATGATATTATTTATACATTTTTAGGACACATACTATAGTATGATATTATTTTTACATTTTTTGGACACATACTAAAGTATGATATTATTTATACATTTTTAGGACACATACCTTAGTATGATATTATTTATACATTTTTAGGACACATACTGTAGTATGACATTATTTATACATTTTTAGGACACATACTATAGTATGCAATTATTTTTACATTTTTTAGGACACATACTATAGTATGATATTATTTATACATTTTTAGGACACATACCTTAGTATGATATTATTTATACATTTTTAGGACACATACCTTAGTATGATATTATTTATACATTTTTAGGACACATACCTTAGTATGATATTATTTATACATTTTTAGGACACATACTATAATATGATATTATTTATACATTTTTAGGACACATACTGTAGTATGATATTATTTATACATTTTTAGGACACATACTATAATATGATATTATTTATACATTTTTAGGACACATACTAAAGTATGATATTATTTATACATTTTTAGGACACATACTATAGTATGATATTATTTTTACATTTTTTGGACACATACTAAAGTATGATATTATTTATACATTTTTAGGATACAT
Organism: Nothobranchius furzeri; assembly: GCF_043380555.1. Classification (NCBI taxonomy): domain Eukaryota; kingdom Metazoa; phylum Chordata; class Actinopteri; order Cyprinodontiformes; family Nothobranchiidae; genus Nothobranchius; species Nothobranchius furzeri. The sequence goes on along the minus strand of NC_091759.1, from coordinate 23,832,217 downwards.
ACTGTAGTATGATATTATTTATACATTTTTAGGACACATACTATAATATGATATTATTTACACATTTTTAGGACACATACTATAGTATGATATTATTTTTACATTTTTTGGACACATACTAAAGTATGATATTATTTATACATTTTAGGACACATACCTTAGTATGATATTATTTATACATTTTTAGGACACATACTGTAGTATGATATTATTTATACATTTTTAGGACACATACTATAGTATGCAATTATTTTTACATTTTTTAGGACACATACTATAGTATGATATTATTTATAAATTTTGAGGACACATACTATAGTATGATATTATTTTTACATTTTTTGGAAAACATACTAAAGTATGATATTACTTATACATTTTTAGGACACATACTATAGTATGATATTATTTATACATTTTTAGGACACATACCTTAGTATGATATTATTTATACATTTTTAGGACACATACCTTAGTATGATATTATTTATACATTTTTAGGACACATACTATAATATGATATTATTTATACATTTTTAGGACACATACTATAGTATGCAATTATTTATACATTTTTAGGACACATACTGTAGTATGATATTATTTATCCATTTTTAGGACACATATTATAATATGATATTATTTATACATTTTTAGGACACATACTATAGTATGATATTATTTTCCCTTTTTTGACACATACTAAAGTATGATATTATTTATACATTTTTAGCACACATACTATAATATGATATTATTTATACATTGTAAGGACACATACCTTAGTATGATATTATTTATACATTTTTAGGACACATACTATGATATGATATTATTTATACATTTTTAGGACACATACTGTAGTATGATATTATTTATACATTTTTAGGACACATACTATAATATGATATTATTTATACATTTTTAGGACACATACTATAGTATGATATTATTTTAAATTTTTTGGACACATACTAAAGTATGATATTATTTATACATTTTTAGGACACATACCTTAGTATGATATTATTTATACATTTTTAGGACACATACTGTAGTATGACATTATTTATACATTTTTAGGACACATACTATAGTATGATATTATTTATACATTTTTAGGACACATACCTTAGTATGATATTATTTATACATTTTTAGGACACATACCTTAGTATGATATTATTTATACATTTATAGGACACATACCTTAGTATGATATTATTTATACATTTTTAGGACACATACTATAATATGATATTATTTATACATTTTTAGGACACATACTATAGTATGATATTATTTATACATTTTTAGGACACATACTATAGTATGATATTATTTATACATTTTTGGGCCACATACTGTAGTATGATATTATTTATACATTTTTAGGACACATACTATAATATGATATTATTTATACATTTTTAGGACACATACTATAGTATGATATTATTTTTACATTTTTTGGACACATACTAAAGTATGATATTATTTATACATTTTTAGGACACATACCTTAGTATGATATTATTTATACATTTTTAGGACACATACTGTAGTATGACATTATTTATACATTTTTAGGACACATACTATAGTATGCAATTATTTTTACATTTTTTAGGACACATACTATAGTATGATATTATTTATACATTTTTAGGACACATACCTTAGTATGATATTATTTATACATTTTTAGGACACATACCTTAGTATGATATTATTTATACATTTTTAGGACACATACCTTAGTATGATATTATTTATACATTTTTAGGACACATACTATAATATGATATTATTTATACATTTTTAGGACACATACTGTAGTATGATATTATTTATACATTTTTAGGACACATACTAAAGTATGATATTATTTATACATTTTAGGACACATACCTTAGTATGATATTATTTATACATTTTTAGGACACATACTGTAGTATGATATTATTTATACATTTTTAGGACACATACTATAATATGATATTATTTATACATTTTTAGGACACATACCTTAGTATGATATTATTTATACATTTTTAGGACACATACTGTAGTATGACATTATTTATACATTTTTAGGACACATACTATAGTATGCAATTATTTTTACATTTTTTAGGACACATACTATAGTATGATATTATTTATAAATTTTGAGGACACATACTATAGTATGATATTATTTTTACATTTTTTGGAAAACATACTAAAGTATGATATTAGTTATACATTTTTAGGACACATACTATAGTATGATATTATTTATACATTTTTAGGACACATACCTTAGTATGATATTATTTATACATTTTTAGGACACATACCTTAGTATGATATTATTTATACATTTTTAGGACACATACTATAATATGATATTATTTATACATTTTTAGGACACATACTATAGTATGCAATTATTTATACATTTTTAGGACACATACTGTAGTATGATATTATTTATCCATTTTTAGGACACATATTATAATATGATATTATTTATACATTTTTAGGACACATACTATAGTATGATATTATTTTCCCTTTTTTGACACATACTAAAGTATGATATTATTTATACATTTTTAGCACACATACTATAATATGATATTATTTATACATTGTAAGGACACATACCTTAGTATGATATTATTTATACATTTTTAGGACACATACTATAATATGATATTATTTATACATTTTTAGGACACATACTGTAGTATGATATTATTTATACATTTTTAGGACACATACTATAATATGATATTATTTATACATTTTTAGGACACATACTATAGTATGATATTATTTTACATTTTTTGGACACATACTAAAGTATGATATTATTTATACATTTTTAGGACACATACCTTAGTATGATATTATTTATACATTTTTAGGACACATACTGTAGTATGACATTATTTATACATTTTTAGGACACATACTATAGTATGATATTATTTATACATTTTTAGGACACATACCTTAGTATGATATTATTTATACATTTTTAGGACACATACCTTAGTATGATATTATTTATACATTTATAGGACACATACCTTAGTATGATATTATTTATACATTTTTAGGACACATACTATAATATGATATTATTTATACATTTTTAGGACACATACTATAGTATGATATTATTTTTACATTTTTTGGACACATACTAAAGTATGATATTATTTATACATTTTTAGGACACATACCTTAGTATGATATTATTTATACATTTTTAGGACACATACTGTAGTATGACATTATTTATACATTTTTAGGACACATACTATAGTATGCAATTATTTTTACATTTTTTAGGACACATACTATAGTATGATATTATTTATACATTTTTAGGACACATACCTTAGTATGATATTATTTATACATTTTTAGGACACATACCTTAGTATGATATTATTTATACATTTTTAGGACACATACCTTAGTATGATATTATTTATACATTTTTAGGACACATACTATAATATGATATTATTTATACATTTTTAGGACACATACTGTAGTATGATATTATTTATACATTTTTAGGACACATACTATAATATGATATTATTTATACATTTTTAGGACACATACTAAAGTATGATATTATTTATACATTTTTAGGACACATACTAAAGTATGATATTATTTATACATTTTTAGGATACATACTGTAGTATGATATTATTTATACATTTTTAGGACACATACTATAATATGATATTATTTACACATTTTTAGGACACATACTATAGTATGATATTATTTTTACATTTTTTGGACACATACTAAAGTATGATATTATTTATACATTTTAGGACACATACCTTAGTATGATATTATTTATACATTTTTAGGACACATACTGTAGTATGATATTATTTATACATTTTTAGGACACATACTATAATATGATATTATTTATACATTTTTAGGACACATACCTTAGTATGATATTATTTATACATTTATAGGACACATACCTTAGTATGATATTATTTATACATTTTTAGGACACATACTATAATATGATATTATTTATACATTTTTAGGACACATACTATAGTATGATATTATTTATACATTTTTAGGACACATACTATAGTATGATATTATTTATACATTTTTGGGCCACATACTGTAGTATGATATTATTTATACATTTTTAGGACACATACTATAATATGATATTATTTATACATTTTTAGGACACATACTATAGTATGATATTATTTTTACATTTTTTGGACACATACTAAAGTATGATATTATTTATACATTTTTAGGACACATACCTTAGTATGATATTATTTATACATTTTTAGGACACATACTGTAGTATGACATTATTTATACATTTTTAGGACACATACTATAGTATGCAATTATTTTTACATTTTTTAGGACACATACTATAGTATGATATTATTTATACATTTTTAGGACACATACCTTAGTATGATATTATTTATACATTTTTAGGACACATACCTTAGTATGATATTATTTATACATTTTTAGGACACATACCTTAGTATGATATTATTTATACATTTTTAGGACACATACTATAATATGATATTATTTATACATTTTTAGGACACATACTGTAGTATGATATTATTTATACATTTTTAGGACACATACTATAATATGATATTATTTATACATTTTTAGGACACATACTAAAGTATGATATTATTTATACATTTTTAGGACACATACTATAGTATGATATTATTTTTACATTTTTTGGACACATACTAAAGTATGATATTATTTATACATTTTTAGGATACATACTGTAGTATGATATTATTTATACATTTTTAGGACACATACTATAATATGATATTATTTACACATTTTTAGGACACATACTATAGTATGATATTATTTTTACATTTTTTGGACACATACTAAAGTATGATATTATTTATACATTTTAGGACACATACCTTAGTATGATATTATTTATACATTTTTAGGACACATACTGTAGTATGATATTATTTATACATTTTTAGGACACATACTATAATATGATATTATTTATACATTTTTAGGACACATACCTTAGTATGATATTATTTATACATTTTTAGGACACATACTGTAGTATGACATTATTTATACATTTTTAGGACACATACTATAGTATGCAATTATTTTTACATTTTTTAGGACACATACTATAGTATGATATTATTTATAAATTTTGAGGACACATACTATAGTATGATATTATTTTTACATTTTTTGGAAAACATACTAAAGTATGATATTAGTTATACATTTTTAGGACACATACTATAGTATGATATTATTTATACATTTTTAGGACACATACCTTAGTATGATATTATTTATACATTTTTAGGACACATACCTTAGTATGATATTATTTATACATTTTTAGGACACATACTATAATATGATATTATTTATACATTTTTAGGACACATACTATAGTATGCAATTATTTATACATTTTTAGGACACATACTGTAGTATGATATTTTTTATCCATTTTTAGGACACATATTATAATATGATATTATTTATACATTTTTAGGACACATACTATAGTATGATATTATTTTCCCTTTTTTGACACATACTAAAGTATGATATTATTTATACATTTTTAGCACACATACTATAATATGATATTATTTATACATTGTAAGGACACATACCTTAGTATGATATTATTTATACATTTTTAGGACACATACTATAATATGATATTATTTATACATTTTTAGGACACATACTGTAGTATGATATTATTTATACATTTTTAGGACACATACTATAATATGATATTATTTATACATTTTTAGGACACATACTATAGTATGATATTATTTTACATTTTTTGGACACATACTAAAGTATGATATTATTTATACATTTTTAGGACACATACCTTAGTATGATATTATTTATACATTTTTAGGACACATACTGTAGTATGACATTATTTATACATTTTTAGGACACATACTATAGTATGATATTATTTATACATTTTTAGGACACATACCTTAGTATGATATTATTTATACATTTTTAGGACACATACCTTAGTATGATATTATTTATACATTTATAGGACACATACCTTAGTATGATATTATTTATACATTTTTAGGACACATACTATAATATGATATTATTTATACATTTTTAGGACACATACTATAGTATGATATTATTTTTACATTTTTTGGACACATACTAAAGTATGATATTATTTATACATTTTTAGGACACATACCTTAGTATGATATTATTTATACATTTTTAGGACACATACTGAAGTATGACATTATTTATACATTTTTAGGACACATACTATAGTATGCAATTATTTTTACATTTTTTAGGACACATACTATAGTATGATATTATTTTTACATTTTTTGGACACACACTAAAGTATGATATTATTTATACATTTTTAGGACACATACCTTAGTATGATATTATTTATACATTTTTAGGACACATACTATAATATGATATTATTTATACATTTTTAGGACACATACCTTAGTATGATATTATTTATACATTTTTAGGACACAAACTATTATATGATATTATTTATACATTTTTAGGACACATACTATAATATGATATTATTTATACATTTTTAGGACACATACTGTAGTATGATATTATTTATACATTTTTAGGACACAGACTATAATATGATATTATTTATACATTTTTAGGACACATACTGTAGTATGATATTATTTATACATTTTTAGGACACATACCTTAGTATGATATTATTTATACATTTTTAGGACACATACTGTAGTATGACATTATTTATACATTTTTAGGACACATACTATAGTATGCAATTATTTTTACATTTTTTTGGACACATACTATAGTATGATATTATTTATACATTTTTAGGACACATACCTTAGTATGATATTATTTATACATTTTTAGGACACATACCTTAGTATGATATTATTTATACATTTTTAGGACACATACCTTAGTATGATATTATTTATACCTTTTTAGGACACATACTATAATATGATATAATTTATACATTTTTAGGACACATACTATAGTATGATATTATTTTTACATTTTTTGGACACATACTAAAGTATTATATTATTTATACATTTTTAGGACACATACTAAAGTATGATATTATTTATACATTTTTAGGACACATACTGAAGTATGACATTATTTATACATTTTTAGGACACATACTATAGTATGCAATTATTTTTACATTTTTTAGGACACATACTATAGTATGATATTATTTTTACATTTTTTGGACACATACTAAAGTATGATATTATTTATACATTTTTAGGACACATACCTTAGTAAGATATTATTTATACATTTTTAGGACACATACTATAATTTGATATTATTTATACATTTTTAGGACACATACCTTAGTATGATATTATTTATACATTTTTAGGACACATACTATAATATGATATTATTTATACATTTTTAGGACACATACTATAATATGATATTATTTATACATTTTTAGGACACATACTGTAGTATGATATTATTTATACATTTTTAGGACACATACTATAATATGATATTATTTATACATTTTTAGGACACATACTATAGTATGATATTATTTTTACATTTTTTGGACACATACTAAAGTATGATATTAATTATACATTTTTAGGACACACACCTTAGTATGATATTATTTATACATTTTTAGGACACATACTGTAGTATGACATTATTTATACATTTTTAGGACACATACTATAGTATGCAATTATTTTTACATTTTTTAGGACACATACTATAGTATGATATTATTTATACATTTTTAGGACACATACCTTAGTATGATATTATCTATACATTTTTAGGACACATACCTTAGTATGATATTATTTATACATTTTTAGGACACATACCTTAGTATGATATTATTTATACATTTTTAGGACACATACTATAATATGATATTATTTATACATTTTTAGGACATATACTATAGTATGATATTATTTTTACATTTTTTGGACACATACTAAAGTATTATATTATTTATACATTTTTAGGACACATACCTTAGTATGATATTATTTATACATTTTTAGGACACATACTGTAGTATGATATTATTTATACATTTTTAGGACACATACTATAATATGATATTATTTATACATTTTTAGGACACATACTATAGTATGATATTATTTTTACATTTTGTGGACACATACTAAAGTATGATATTATTTATACATTTTTAGGACACATACCTTAGTATGATATTATTTATACATTTTTAGGACACATACTGTAGTATGACATTATTTATACATTTTTAGGACACATACTATAGTATGCAATTATTTTTACATTTTTTAGGACACATACTATAGTATGCAATTATTTATACATTTTTAGGACACATACCTTAGTATGATATTATTTATACATTTTTAGGACACATACCTTAGTATGATATTATTTATACATTTTTAGGACACATACCTTAGTATGATATTATTTATACATTTTTAGGACACATACTATAATATGATATTATTTATACATTTTTAGGATACATACTATAGTATGATATTATTTTTACATTTTTTGGACACATACTAAAGTATTGTATTATTTATACATTTTTAGGACACATACCTTAGTATGATATTATTTATACATTTTTAGGACACATACTGTAGTATGACATTGTTTATACATTTTTAATACACATACTATAGTATGCAATTATTTTTACATTTTTTAGGACACATACTATAGTATGATATTATTTTTACATTTTTTGGACACATACTAAAGTATGATATTATTTATAAATTTTTAGGACACATACCTTAGTATGATATTATTTATACATTTTTAGGACACATACTATAATATGATATTATTTATACATTTTTAGGACACATACTATAATATGATATTATTTATACATTTTTTGGACACATACTGTAGTATCATATTATTTATACATTTTTAGGACACATACTATAATATGATATTATTTATACATTTTTAGGACACATACTATAGTATGATATTATTTTTACATTTTTTGGACACATACTAAAGTATGATATTATTTATACATTTTTAGGACACATACCTTAGTATGATATTATTTATACATTTTTAGGACACATACCTTAGTATGATATTATTTATACATTCTTAGGACACATACTATAATATGATATTATTTATACATTTTTAGGACACATACTATAGTATGATATTATTTTTACATTTTTTGGACACATACTAAAGTATGATATTATTTATACATTTTTAGGACACATACCTTAGTATGATATTATTTATACATTTTTAGGACACATACTGTAGTATGATATTATTTATACTTTTTTAGGACACATACTATAATATGATATTATTTATACATTTTTAGGACACATACTATAGTATGATATTATTTTTACATTTTTTGGACACATACTAAAGTATGATATTATTTATACATTTTTACGACACATACCTTAGTATGATATTATTTATACATTTTTAGGACACATAACTTAGTATGATATTATTTATACATTTTTAGGACACATACTATAATATGATATTATTTATACATTTTTAGGACACATACTATAATATGATATTATTTATACATTTTTAGGACACATACTGTAGTATGATATTATTTATACATTTTTAGGACACATACTATAATATGATATTATTTATACATTTTTAGGACACATACTATAGTATGATATTATTTTTACGTTTTTTGGACACATACTAAAGTATGATATTATTTATACATTTTTAGGACACATACCTTAGTATGATATTATTTATACATTTTTAGGACACATACTGTAGTATGACATTATTTATACATTTTTAGGACACATACTATAGTATGCAATTATTTTTACATTTTTTAGGACACATACTATAGTATGATATTATTTATACATTTTTAGGACACATACCTTAGTATGATATTATTTATACATTTTTAGGACACATACCTTAGTATGATATTATTTATACATTTTTAAGACACATACCTTAGTATGATATTATTTATACATTTTTAGGACACATACTATAATATGATATTATTTATACGTTTTTAGGACACATACTGTAGTATGATATTATTTATACATTTTTAGGACACATACTATAATATGATATTATTTATACATTTTTAGGACACATACTAAAGTATGATATTATTTATACATTTTTAGGACACATACTGAAGTATGACATTATTTATACATTTTTAGGACACATACTATAGTATGCAATTATTTTTACATTTTTTAGGACACATACTATAGTATGATATTATTTTTACATTTTTTGGACACATACTAAAGTATGATATTATTTATACATTTTTAGGACACATACCTTAGTATGATATTATTTATACATTTTTAGGACATATACTATAATATGATATTATTTATACATTTTTAGGACACATACCTTAGTATGATATTATTTATACATTTTTAGGACACATACTATAATATGATATTATTTATACATTTATAGGACACATACTATAATATGATATTATTTATACATTTTTAGGACACATACTGTAGTATGATATTATTTATACATTTTTAGGACACATACTATAATATGATATTATTTATACATTTTTAGGACACATACTATAGTATGATATTATTTTTACATTTTTTGGACACATACTAAAGTATGATATTATTTATACATTTTTAGGACACATACCTTAGTATGATATTATTTATACATTTTTAGGACACATACTGTAGTATGACATTATTTATACATTTTTAGGACACATACTATAGTATGCAATTATTTTTACATTTTTTAGGACACATACTATAGTATAATATTATTTATACATTTTTAGGACACATACCTTAGTATGATATTATTTATACATTTTTAGGACACATACCTTAGTATGATATTATTTATACATTTTTAGGACACATACTATAATATGATATTATTTATACATTTTTAGGACACATACTATAGTATGATATTATTTTTACATTTTTTGGACACATACTAAAGTATTATATTATTTATACATTTTTAGGACACATACCTTAGTATGATATTATTTATACATTTTTAGGACACATACTGTAGTATGATATTATTTATACATTTTTAGGACACATACTATAATATGATATTATTTATACATTTTTAGGACACATACTATAGTATGATATTATTTTTACATTTTGTTTACACATACTAAAGTATGATATTATTTATACATTTTTAGGACACATACCTTAGTATGATATTATTTATACATTTTTAGGACACATACTGTAGTATGACATTATTTATACATTTTTAGGACACATACTATAGTATGCAATTATTTTTACATTTTTTGGACACATACTAAAGTATGATATTATTTATCCATTTTTAGGACACAAACCTTAGTATGATATTATTTATAAATTTTTAGGACACATACTGTAGTATGATATTATTTATACATTTTTAGGACACATACTATAATATGATATTATTTATACATTTTTAGGACACATACTATAGTATGATATTATTTTTACATTTTTTGGACACATACTAAAGTATGATATTATTTATACATTTTTAGGACACATACCTTAGTATGATATTATTTATACATTTTTAGGACACATACTATAATATGATATTATTTATACATTTTTAGGACACATACTATAGTATGCACTTATTTATACATTTTTAGGACACATACTGTAGTATGATATTATTTATACATTTTTAGGACACATACTATAATATGATATTATTTATACATTTTTAGGACACATTCTATAGTATGATATTATTTTTACATTTTTTGGACACATACTAAAGTATGATATTATTTATACATTTTTAGGACACATAACTTAGTATGATATTATTTATACATTTTTAGGACACATACCTTAGTATGATATTATTTATACATTTTTAGGACACATACCTTAGTATGATATTATTTATACATTTTTAGGACACATACCTTAGTATGATATTATTTATACATTTTTAGGACAGATACTATAATATGATATTATTTATACATTTTTAGGACACATACTATAGTATGCACTTATTTATACATTTTTAGGACACATACTGTAGTATGATATTATTTATACATTTTTAGGACACATACTATAATATGATATTATTTATACATTTTTAGGACACATTCTATAGTATGATATTATTTTTACATTTTTTGGACACATACTAAAGTATGATATTATTTATACATTTTTAGGACACATAACTTAGTATGATATTATTTATACATTTTTAGGACACATACCTTAGTATGATATTATTTATACATTTTTAGGACACATACCTTAGTATGATATTATTTATACATTTTTAGGACACATACCTTAGTATGATATTATTTATACATTTTTAGGACAGATACTATAATATGATATTATTTATACATTTTAGGACACATACTATAGTATGATATTATTTTTACATTTTTTGGACACATACTAAAGTATGATATTATTTATACATTTTTAGGACACATACCTTAGTATGATATTATTTATACATTTTTAGGACACATACTGTAGTATGACATTATTTATACATTTTTAGGACACATACTATAGTATGCAATTATTTTTACATTTTTTAGGACACATACTATAGTATGATATTATTTTTACATTTTTTGGACACATACTAAAGTATGATATTATTTATACATTTTTAGGACACATACCTTAGTATGATATTATTTATACATTTTTAGGACACATACCTTAGTATGATATTATTTATACATTTTAGGACACATACTATAGTATGATATTATTTTTACATTTTTTGGACACATTCTAAACTATGATATTATTTATACATTTTTAGGACACATACCTTAGTATGATATTAATTATACATTTTTAGGACACATACTGTAGTATGATATTATTTATACATTTTTAGGACACATACTATAATATGATATTATTTATACATTTTTAGGACACATACTATAGTATGATATTATTTATACATTTTTAGGACACATACTGTAGTCTGATATTATTTATACATTTTTAGGACACATACTATAATATGATATTATTTATACATTTTTAGGACACATACTGTAGTATGATATTATTTATACATTTTTAGGACACATACTATAATATGATATTATTTATACATTTTTAGGACACATACCTTAGTATGATATTATTTATACACTTTTAGGACACATACCTTAGTATGATATTATTTATACATTTTTAGGACACATACTATAATATGATATTATTTATACATTTTTAGGACACATACTATAGTATGATATTATTTTTACATTTTTGGGACACATACTAAAGTATGATATTATTTATACATTTTTAGGACACATACCTTAGTATGATATTATTTATACATTTTTAGGACACATACCTTAGTATGATATTATTTATACATTTTTAGGACACATACTATAATATGATATTATTTATACATTTTTAGGACACATATTATAGTATGCAATTATTTATACATTTTTAGGACACATACTGTAATATGATATTATTTATACATTTTTAGGACACATACTATAATATGATATTATTTATACATTTTTAGGACACATACTATAGTATGATATTATTTTTACATTTTTTGGACACATACTAAAGTATGATATTATTTATACATTTTTTAGGACACATACCTTAGTATGATATTATTTATACATTTTTAGGACACATACTATAATATGATATTATTTATACATTTTTAGGACACATACCTTAGTATGATATTATTTATACATTTTTAGGACACATACTATAATATTATATTATTTATACATTTTTAGGACACATACTGTAGTATGATATTATGTATACATTTTTAGGACACATACTATAATATGATATTATTTATACATTTTTAGGACACATACTGTAGTATGACATTATTTATACATTTTTAGGACACATACTATAGTATGCAATTATTTTTACATTTTTTAGGACACATACTATAGTATGATATTATTTAAACATTTTTAGGACACATACCTTAGTATGATATTATTTATACATTTTTAGGACACATACCTTAGTATGATATTATTTATACATTTATAGGACACATACCTTAGTATGATATTATTTATACATTTTTAGGACAGATACTATAATATGATATTATTTATACATTTTTAGGACACATACTATAGTATGATATTATTTTTACATTTTTTGGACACATACTAAAGTATGATATTATTTATACATTTTTAGGACACATACCTTAGTATGATATTATTTATACATTTTTAGGACACATACTGTAGTATTACATTATTTATACATTTTTAGGACACATACTATAGTATGCAATTATTTTTACATTTTTTAGGACACATACTATAGTATGATATTATTTTTACATTATTTGGACACATACTAAAGTATGATATTATTTATACATTTTTAGAACACATACCTTAGTATGATATTATTTATACATTTTTAGGACACATACTATAATATGATATTATATATACATTTTTAGGAGACATACCTTAGTATATTATTTATACATTTTTAGGACACATAATATAATATGATATTATTTATACATTTTTAGGACACATACTATAATATGATATTATTTATACATTTTTAGGACACATACTGTAGTATGATATTATTTATACATTTTTAGGACACATACTATAATATGATATTATTTATACATTTTTAGGACACATACTATAGTATGATATTATTTTTACATTTTTTGGACACATACTAAAGTATGATATTATTTATACATTTTTAGGACACATACCTTAGTATGATATTATTTATACATTTTTAGGACACATACTGTAGTATGACATTATTTATACATTTTTAGGACACATACTATAGTATGCAAGTATTTTTACATTTTTTAGGACACATACTATAGTATGATATTATTTATACATTTTTAGGACACATACCTTAGTATGATATTATTTATACATTTTTAGGACACATACCTTAGTATGATATTATTTATACATTTTTAGGACACATACCTTAGTATGATATTATTTATACATTTTAGGACACATACTATAGTATGATATTATTTTTACATTTTTTGGACACATACTAAACTATGATATTATTTATACATTTTTAGGACACATACCTTAGTATGATATTATTTATACATTTTTAGGACACATACTGTAGTATGATATTATTTATACATTTTTAGGACACATACTATAATATGATATTATTTATACATTTTTAGGACACATACTATAGTATGATATTATTTTTACATTTTTTGGACACATACTAAAGTATGATATTATTTATACATTTTTAGGACACATACATTAGTATGATATTATTTATACATTTTTAGGACACATACTGTAGTATGATATTATTTATACATTTTTAGGACACATACTATAATATGATATTGTTTATACATTTTTAGGACACATACCTTAGTATGATATTATTTATTCATTTTTAGGACACATACTGTAGTTTGACATTATTTATACATTTTTAGGACACATACTATAGTATGCAATTATTTTTACATTTTTAGGACACATACTATAGTATGATATTATTTATAAATTTTGAGGACACATACTATAGTATGATATTATTTTTACATTTTTTGGACACATACTAAAGTATGATATTATTTATACATTTTTAGGACACATACTATAGTATGATATTATTTATACATTTTTAGGACACATACCTTAGTATGATATTATTTATACATTTTTAGGACACATACCTTAGTATGATATTATTTATACATTTTTAGGAAACATAGTATAGTATGCAATTTTTTTTAACATTTTTTAGGACACATACTATAGTATGATATTATTTATACATTTTTAGGACACATACCTTAGTATGATATTATTTATACATTTTTAGGACACATACCTTAGTATGATATTATTTATACATTTTTAGGACACATACTATAATATGATATTATTTATACATTTTTAGGACACATACCTTAGTATGATATTATTTATACATTTTTAGGACACATACTATAATATGATATTATTTATACATTTTTAGGACACATACTATAATATGATATTATTTATACATTTTTAGGACACATACTGTAGTATGATATTATTTATACATTTTTAGGACACATACTATAATATGATATTATTTATACATTTTTAGGACACATACTATAGTATGATATTATTTTTACATTTTTTGGACACATACTAAAGTATGATATTATTTATACATTTTTAGGACACATACCTTAGTATGATATTATTTATACATTTTTAGGACACATACTGTAGTATGACATTATTTATACATTTTTAGGACACATACTATAGTATGCAAGTATTTTTACATTTTTTAGGACACATACTATAGTATGATATTATTTATACATTTTTAGGACACATACCTTAGTATGATATTATTTATACATTTTTAGGACACATACCTTAGTATGATATTATTTATACATTTTTAGGACACATACCTTAGTATGATATTATTTATACATTTTAGGACACATACTATAGTATGATATTATTTTTACATTTTTTGGACACATACTAAACTATGATATTATTTATACATTTTTAGGACACATACCTTAGTATGATATTATTTATACATTTTTAGGACACATACTGTAGTATGATATTATTTATACATTTTTAGGACACATACTATAATATGATATTATTTATACATTTTTAGGACACATACTATAGTATGATATTATTTTTACATTTTTTGGACACATACTAAAGTATGATATTATTTATACATTTTTAGGACACATACATTAGTATGATATTATTTATACATTTTTAGGACACATACTGTAGTATGATATTATTTATACATTTTTAGGACACATACTATAATATGATATTGTTTATACATTTTTAGGACACATACCTTAGTATGATATTATTTATTCATTTTTAGGACACATACTGTAGTTTGACATTATTTATACATTTTTAGGACACATACTATAGTATGCAATTATTTTTACATTTTTAGGACACATACTATAGTATGATATTATTTATAAATTTTGAGGACACATACTATAGTATGATATTATTTTTACATTTTTTGGACACATACTAAAGTATGATATTATTTATACATTTTTAGGACACATACTATAGTATGATATTATTTATACATTTTTAGGACACATACCTTAGTATGATATTATTTATACATTTTTAGGACACATACCTTAGTATGATATTATTTATACATTTTTAGGAAACATAGTATAGTATGCAATTTTTTTTAACATTTTTTAGGACACATACTATAGTATGATATTATTTATACATTTTTAGGACACATACCTTAGTATGATATTATTTATACATTTTTAGGACACATACCTTAGTATGATATTATTTATACATTTTTAGGACACATACTATAATATGATATTATTTATACATTTTTAGGACACATACCTTAGTATGATATTATTTATACATTTTTAGGACACATACTATAATATGATATTATTTATACCTTTTTAGGACACATACTATAGTATGATATTATTTTTACATTTTTTGGACACATACTAAAGTATGATATTATTTATACATTTTTAGGACACATACTGTAGTATGATATTATTTATACATTTTTAGGACACATACTATAATATGATATTATTTATACATTTTTAGGACACATACTATAGTATGATATTATTTTTACATTTTTTGGACACATACTAAAGTATGATATTATTTATACATTTTTAGGACACATACCTTAGTATGATATTATTTATACATTTTTAGGACACATAGTATAGTATGCAATTTTTTTTAACATTTTTAGGACACATACTATAGTATGATATTATTTATACATTTTTAGGACACATACCTTAGTATGATATTATTTATACATTTTTAGGACACATACTATAATATGATATTATTTATACATTTTTAGGACACATACTATAGTATGCAATTATTTATACATTTTTAGGACACATACTGTAGTATGATATTATTTATACATTTTTAGGACACATACTATAATACGATATTATTTATACATTTTTAGGACACATACTATAGTATGATATTATTTTTACATTTTTTTGACACATACTAAAGTATGATATTATTTATACATTTTTAGGACACATACCTTAGTATGATATTATTTATACATTTTTAGGACACATACTATAATATGATATTATTTATACATTTTTAGGACACATACCTTAGTATGATATTATTTATACATTTTTAGGACACATACTATAATATGATATTATTTATACATTTTTAGGACACATACTGTAGTATGATATTATTTATACATTTTTAGGACACATACTATAATATGATATTATTTATACATTTTTAGGACACATACTGTAGTATGATATTATTTATACATTTTTAGGACACATACTATAATATGATATTATTTATACATTTTTAGGACACATACCTTAGTATGATATTATTTATACACTTTTAGGACACATACCTTAGTATGATATTATTTATACATTTTTAGGACACATACTATAATATGATATTATTTATACATTTTTAGGACACATACTATAGTATGATATTATTTTTACATTTTTGGGACACATACTAAAGTATGATATTATTTATACATTTTTAGGACACATACCTTAGTATGATATTATTTATACATTTTTAGGACACATACCTTAGTATGATATTATTTATACATTTTTAGGACACATAATATAATATGATATTATTTATACATTTTTAGGACACATATTATAGTATGCAATTATTTATACATTTTTAGGACACATACTGTAATATGATATTATTTATACATTTTTAGGACACATACTATAATATGATATTATTTATACATTTTTAGGACACATACTATAGTATGATATTATTTTTACATTTTTTGGACACATACTAAAGTATGATATTATTTATACATTTTTTAGGACACATACCTTAGTATGATATTATTTATACATTTTTAGGACACATACTATAATATGATATTATTTATACATTTTTAGGACACATACCTTAGTATGATATTATTTATACATTTTTAGGACACATACTATAATATTATATTATTTATACATTTTTAGGACACATACTGTAGTATGATATTATGTATACATTTTTAGGACACATACTATAATATGATATTATTTATACATTTTTAGGACACATACTGTAGTATGACATTATTTATACATTTTTAGGACACATACTATAGTATGCAATTATTTTTACATTTTTTAGGACACATACTATAGTATGATATTATTTAAACATTTTTAGGACACATACCTTAGTATGATATTATTTATACATTTTTAGGACACATACCTTAGTATGATATTATTTATACATTTATAGGACACATACCTTAGTATGATATTATTTATACATTTTTAGGACAGATACTATAATATGATATTATTTATACATTTTTAGGACACATACTATAGTATGATATTATTTTTACATTTTTTGGACACATACTAAAGTATGATATTATTTATACATTTTTAGGACACATACTGTAGTATTACATTATTTATACATTTTTAGGACACATACTATAGTATGCAATTATTTTTACATTTTTTAGGACACATACTATAGTATGATATTATTTTTACATTATTTGGACACATACTAAAGTATGATATTATTTATACATTTTTAGAACACATACCTTAGTATGATATTATTTATACATTTTTAGGACACATACTATAATATGATATTATATATACATTTTTAGGAGACATACCTTAGTATATTATTTATACATTTTTAGGACACATAATATAATATGATATTATTTATACATTTTTAGGACACATACTATAATATGATATTATTTATACATTTTTAGGACACATACTGTAGTATGATATTATTTATACATTTTTAGGACACATACTATAATATGATATTATTTATACATTTTTAGGACACATACTATAGTATGATATTATTTTTACATTTTTTGGACACATACTAAAGTATGATATTATTTATACATTTTTAGGACACATACCTTAGTATGATATTATTTATACATTTTTAGGACACATACTGTAGTATGACATTATTTATACATTTTTAGGACACATACTATAGTATGCAAGTATTTTTACATTTTTTAGGACACATACTATAGTATGATATTATTTATACATTTTTAGGACACATACCTTAGTATGATATTATTTATACATTTTTAGGACACATACCTTAGTATGATATTATTTATACATTTTTAGGACACATACCTTAGTATGATATTATTTATACATTTTTAGGACACATACCTTAGTATGATATTATTTATACATTTTTAGGACACATACTGTAGTATGATATTATTTATACATTTTTAGGACACATACTATAATATGATATTATTTATACATTTTTAGGACACATACTATAGTATGATATTATTTTTACATTTTTTGGACACATACTAAAGTATGATATTATTTATACATTTTTAGGACACATACATTAGTATGATATTATTTATACATTTTTAGGACACATACTGTAGTATGATATTATTTATACATTTTTAGGACACATACTATAATATGATATTGTTTATACATTTTTAGGACACATACCTTAGTATGATATTATTTATTCATTTTTAGGACACATACTGTAGTTTGACATTATTTATACATTTTTAGGACACATACTATAGTATGCAATTATTTTTACATTTTTAGGACACATACTATAGTATGATATTATTTATAAATTTTGAGGACACATACTATAGTATGATATTATTTTTACATTTTTTGGACACATACTAAAGTATGATATTATTTATACATTTTTAGGACACATACTATAGTATGATATTATTTATACATTTTTAGGACACATACCTTAGTATGATATTATTTATACATTTTTAGGACACATACCTTAGTATGATATTATTTATACATTTTTAGGAAACATAGTATAGTATGCAATTTTTTTTAACATTTTTTAGGACACATACTATAGTATGATATTATTTATACATTTTTAGGACACATACCTTAGTATGATATTATTTATACATTTTTAGGACACATACCTTAGTATGATATTATTTATACATTTTTAGGACACATACTATAATATGATATTATTTATACATTTTTAGGACACATACCTTAGTATGATATTATTTATACATTTTTAGGACACATACTATAATATGATATTATTTATACATTTTTAGGACACATACTATAGTATGATATTATTTTTACATTTTTTGGACACATACTAAAGTATGATATTATTTATACATTTTTAGGACACATACTGTAGTATGATATTATTTATACATTTTTAGGACACATACTATAATATGATATTATTTATACATTTTTAGGACACATACTATAGTATGATATTATTTTTACATTTTTTGGACACATACTAAAGTATGATATTATTTATACATTTTTAGGACACATACCTTAGTATGATATTATTTATACATTTTTAGGACACATAGTATAGTATGCAATTTTTTTTAACATTTTTAGGACACATACTATAGTATGATATTATTTATACATTTTTAGGACACATACCTTAGTATGATATTATTTATACATTTTTAGGACACATACTATAATATGATATTATTTATACATTTTTAGGACACATACTATAGTATGCAATTATTTATACATTTTTAGGACACATACTATAGTATGATATTATTTTTACATTTTTTGGACACATACTAAAGTATGATATTATTTATACATTTTTAGGACACATACTATAGTATGATATTATTTATACATTTTTAGGACACATACCTTAGTATGATATTATTTATACATTTTTAGGACACATACCTTAGTATGATATTATTTATACATTTTTAGGAAACATAGTATAGTATGCAATTTTTTTAACATTTTTTAGGACACATACTATAGTATGATATTATTTATACATTTTTAGGACACATACCTTAGTATGATATTATTTATACATTTTTAGGACACATACCTTAGTATGATATTATTTATACATTTTTAGGACACATACTATAATATGATATTATTTATACATTTTTAGGACACATACCTTAGTATGATATTATTTATACATTTTTAGGACACATACTAAAGTATGATATTATTTATACATTTTTAGGACACATACTGTAGTATGATATTATTTATACATTTTTAGGACACATACTATAATATGATATTATTTACACATTTTTAGGACACATACTATAATATGATATTATTTTTACATTTTTTGGACACATACCTTAGTATGATATTATTTATACATTTTTAGGACACATACTATAATATGACATTATTTATACATTTTTAGGACACATACCTTAGTATGATATTATTTATACATTTTTAGGACACATACTGTAGTTTGACATTATTTATACATTTTTAGGACACATACTATAGTATGCAATTATTTTTAGATTTTTTAGGACACATACTATAGTATGATATTATTTTTAAATTTTGAGGACACATACTATAGTATGATATTATTTATACATTTTTAGGACACATACTATAGTATGATATTATTTATACATTTTTAGGACACATACCTTAGTATGATATTATTTATACATTTTTAGGACACATACCTTAGTATGATATTATTTATACATTTTTAGGAAACATAGTATAGTATACAATTTTTTTAACATTTTTTAGGACACATACTATAGTATGATATTATTTATACATTTTTAGGACACATACCTTAGTATGATATTATTTATACATTTTTAGGACACATACCTTAGTATGATATTATCTATACATTTTTAGGACACATACTATAATATGATATTATTTATACATTTTTAGGACACATACCTTAGTATGATTTTATTTATACATTTTTAGGACACATACTATAATATGATATTATTTATACATTTTTAGGACACATACTATAGTATGATATTATTTTTACATTTTTTGGACACATACTAAAGTATGATATTATTTATACATTTTTAGGACACATACTGTAGTATGATATGATTTATACATTTTTAGGACACATACTATAATATGATATTATTTATACATTTTTAGGACACATACTATAGTATGATATTATTTTTACATTTTTTGGACACATACTAAAGTATGATATTATTTATACATTTTTAGGACACATAGTATAGTATGCAATTTTTTTAACATTTTTAGGACACATACTATAGTATGATATTATTTATACATTTTTAGGACACATACCTTAGTATGATATTATTTATACATTTTTAGGACACATACTGTAGTATGATATTATTTATACATTTTTAGGACACATACTATAATACGATATTATTTATACATTTTTAGGACACATACTATAGTATGATATTATTTTTACATTTTTTGGACACATACTAAAGTATGATATTATTTATACATTTTTAGGACACATACCTTAGTATGATATTATTTATACATTTTTAGGACACATACTATAATATGATATTATTTATACATTTTTAGGACACATACCTTAGTATGATATTATTTATACATTTTTAGGACACATACTATAATATGATATTATTTATACATTTTTAGGACACATACTGTAGTATGATATTATTTATACATTTTTAGGACACATACCTTAGTATGATATTATTTATAAATTTTTAGGACACATACTGTAGTATGATATTATTTATACATTTTTAGGACACATACTATAATATGATATTATTTATACATTTTTAGGACACATAGTATAGTATGCAATTTTTTTAACATTTTTAGGACACATACTATAGTATGATATTATTTATACATTTTTAGGACACATACCTTAGTATGATATTATTTATACATTTTTAGGACACATACTATAATATGATATTATTTATACATTTTTAGGACACATACTATAGTATGCAATTATTTATACATTTTTAGGACACATACTGTAGTATGATATTATTTATACATTTTTAGGACACATACTATAATACGATATTATTTATACATTTTTAGGACACATACTATAGTATGATATTATTTTTACATTTTTTGGACACATACTAAAGTATGATATTATTTATACATTTTTAGGACACATACCTTAGTATGATATTATTTATACATTTTTAGGACACATACTATAATATGATATTATTTATACATTTTTAGGACACATACCTTAGTATGATATTATTTATACATTTTTAGGACACATACTATAATATGATATTATTTATACATTTTTAGGACACATACTGTAGTATGATATTATTTATACATTTTTAGGACACATACCTTAGTATGATATTATTTATAAATTTTTAGGACACATACTGTGGTATGATATTATTTATACATTTTTAGGACACATACTATAATATGATATTATTTATACATTTTTAGGACACATACCTTAGTATGATATTATTTATACATTTTTAGGACACATACTGTAGTTTGACATTATTTATACATTTTTAGGACACATACCTTAGTATGATATTATTTATACATTTTTAGGACACATACTGTAGTTTGACATTATTTATACATTTTTAGGACACATACTATAGTATGCAATTATTTTTAGATTTTTTAGGACACATACTATAGTATGATATTATTTTTAAATTTTGAGGACACATACTATAGTATGATATTATTTTTACATTTTTTGGACACATACTAAAGTATGATATTATTTATACATTTTTAGGACACATACTATAGTATGATATTATTTATACATTTTTAGGACACATACCTTAGTATGATATTATTTATACATTTTTAGGACACATACCTTAGTATGATATTATTTATACATTTTTAGGAAACATAGTATAGTATACAATTTTTTTAACATTTTTTAGGACACATACTATAGTATGATATTATTTATACATTTTTAGGACACATACCTTAGTATGATATTATTTATACATTTTTAGGACACATACCTTAATATGATATTATTTATACATTTTTATGACACATACTATAATATGATATTATTTATACATTTTTAGGACACATACCTTAGTATGATTTTATTTATACATTTTTAGGACACATACTATAATATGATATTATTTATACATTTTTAGGACACATACTATAGTATGATATTATTTTTACATTTTTTGGACACATACTAAAGTATGATATTATTTATACATTTTTAGGACAAATACTGTAGTATGATATGATTTATACATTTTTAGGACACATACTATAATATGATATTATTTATACATTTTTAGGACACATACTATAGTATGATATTATTTTTACATTTTTTGGACACATACTAAAGTATGATATTATTTATACATTTTTAGGACACATAGTATAGTATGCAATTTTTTTAACATTTTTAGGACACATACTATAGTATGATATTATTTATACATTTTTAGGACACATACCTTAGTATGATATTATTTATACATTTTTAGGACACATACTATAATATGATATTATTTATACATTTTTAGGACACATACTATAGTATGCAATTATTTATACATTTTTAGGACACATACTGTAGTATGATATTATTTATACATTTTTAGGACACATACTATAATACGATATTATTTATACATTTTTAGGACACATACTATAGTATGATATTATTTTTACATTTTTTGGACACATACTAAAGTATGATATTATTTATACATTTTTAGGACACATACCTTAGTATGATATTATTTATACATTTTTAGGACACATACTATAATATGATATTATTTATACATTTTTAGGACACATACCTTAGTATGATATTATTTATACATTTTTAGGACACATACTATAATATGATATTATTTATACATTTTTAGGACACATACTGTAGTATGATATTATTTATACATTTTTAGGACACATACCTTAGTATGATATTATTTATAAATTTTTAGGACACATACTGTAGTATGATATTATTTATACATTTTTAGGACACATACTATAATATGATATTATTTATACATTTTTAGGACACATACCTTAGTATGATATTATTTATACATTTTTAGGACACATACTGTAGTTTGACATTATTTATACATTTTTAGGACACATACTATAGTATGCAATTATTTTTACATTTTTTAGGACACATACTATAGTATGATATTATTTATAAATTTTGAGGACACATACTATAGTATGATATTATTTTTACATTTTTTGGACACATACTAAAGTATGATATTATTTATACATTTTTAGGACACATACTATAGTATGATATTATTTATACATTTTTAGGACACATACCTTAGTATGATATTATTTATACATTTTTAGGACACATACCTTAGTATGATATTATTTAATTTTTAGGACACATAGTATAGTATGCAATTTTTTTTAACATTTTTTAGGACACATACTATAGTATGATATTATTTATACATTTTTAGGACACATACCTTAGTATGATATTATTTATACATTTTTAGGACACATACCTTAGTATGATATTATTTATACATTTTTAGGACACATACTATAATATGATATTATTTATACATTTTTAGGACACATACCTTGGTATGATATTATTTATACATTTTTAGGACACATACTATAATATGATATTATTTATACATTTTTAGGACACATACTATAGTATGATATTATTTTTACATTTTTTGGACACATACTAAAGTATGATATTATTTATACATTTTTAGGACACATACTGTAGTATGATATTATTTATACATTTTTAGGACACATACTATAATATGATATTATTTTTACATTTTTTGGACACATACTAAAGTATGATATTATTTATACATTTTTTGGACACATACTAAAGTATGATATTATTTATACATT
Organism: Nothobranchius furzeri; assembly: GCF_043380555.1. Taxonomy (NCBI): domain Eukaryota; kingdom Metazoa; phylum Chordata; class Actinopteri; order Cyprinodontiformes; family Nothobranchiidae; genus Nothobranchius; species Nothobranchius furzeri. Next base: position 23,805,067 of record NC_091759.1, on the reverse strand, counting down.
TTTAGGACACATACTATAGTATGATATTATTTATACATTTTTAGGACACATACCTTAGTATGATATTATTTATACATTTTTAGGACACATACCTTAGTATGATATTATTTATACATTTTTAGGACACATAGTATAGTATGCAATTTTTTTTAACATTTTTAGGACACATACTATAGTATGATATTATTTATACATTTTTAGGACACATACCTTAGTATGATATTATTTATACATTTTTAGGACACATACTATAATATGATATTATTTATACATTTTTAGGACACATACCTTAGTATGATATTATTTATACATTTTTAGGACACATACTATAATATGATATTATTTATACATTTTTAGGACACATACTAAAGTATGATATTATTTATACATTTTTAGGACACATACTGTAGTATGATATTATTTATACATTTTTAGGACACATACTATAATATGATATTATTTTTACATTTTTTTGGACACATACTAAAGTATGATATTATTTATACATTTTTAGGACACATAGTGTAGTATGCAATTTTTTTTAACATTTTTAGGACACATACTATAGTATGATATTATTTATACATTTTTAGGACACATAATATAATATGATATTATTTATACATTTTTAGGACACATCCTTAGTATGATATTATTTATACATTTTTAGGACACATACTATAATATGATATTATTTATACATTTTTAGGACACATACTATAGTATGATATTATTTTTACATTTTTTGGACACATACAAAAGTATGATGTTATTTATACATTTTTAGGACACATACTGTAGTATGATATTATTTATACATTTTTAGGACACATACTATAATATGATATTATTTATACATTTTTAGGACACATACTATAGTATGATATTATTTTTACATTTTTTGGACACATCCTAAAGTATGATATTATTTATACATTTTTAGGACACATACCTTAGTATGATATTATTTATACATTTTTAGGACACATAGTATAGTATGCAATTTTTTTAACATTTTTTAAGACACATACTATAGTATGATATTATTTATACATTTTTAGGACACATACTGTAGTTTGACATCATTTATACATTTTTAGGACACATACCTTAGTATGATATTATTTATACATTTTTAGGACAATTACCTTAGTATGATATTATTTATACATTTTTAGGACACATTGTATAGTATGCAATTTTTTTAACATTTTTTAGGACACATACTATAGTATGATATTATTTATACATTTTTAGGACACATACCTTTGTATGATATTATTTATACATTTTTAGGACACATACCTTGGTATGATATTATTTATACATTTTTAGGACACATACTATAATATGATATTATTTATACATTTTTATGACACATACCTTAGTATGATATTATTTATACATTTTTAGGACACATACTATAGTATGCAATTATTTATACATTTTTAGGACACATACTGTAGTATGATATTATTTATACATTTTTAGGACACATACCTTAGTATGATATTATTTATACATTTTTAGGACACATAGTATAGTATGCAATTTTTTAACATTTTTTAGGACACATACTATGGTATGATATTATTTATACATTTTTAGGACACATACCTTAGTATGATATTATTTATACATTTTTAGGACACATACTATAATATGATATTATTTATACATTTTTAGGACACATACTATAGTATGATATTATTTTTACATTTTTTGGACACGTACTAAAGTATGATATTATTTATACATTTAAGGACACATACTGTAGTATGATATTATTTATACATTTTTAGGACACATACTATAATATGATATTATTTATACATTTTTAGGACACATACTATAGTATGATATTACTTTTTACATTTTTTGGACACATACTAAAGTATGATATTATTTATACATTTTTAGGACACATACCTTAGTATGATATTATTTATACATTTTTAGGACACATAGTATAGTATGCAATTTTTTTTAACATTTTTTAGGACACATACTATAGTATGATATTATTTATACATTTTTAGGACACATACTGTAGTTTGACATTATTTATACATTTTTAGGACACATACCTTAGTATGATATTATTTATACATTTTTAGGACAATTACCTTAGTATGATATTATTTATACATTTTTAGGACACACCGTATAGTATGCAATTTTTTAAACATTTTTTAGGACACATACTATAGTATGATATTATTTATACATTTTTAGGACACATACCTTAGTATGATATTATTTATACATTTTTAGGACACATACCTTGGTATGATATTATTTATACATTTTTAGGACACATACCTTAGTATGATATTATTTATACATTTTTAGGACACATACTATAATATGATATTATTTATACATTTTTAGGACACATACTATAGTATGATATTATTTTTACATTTTTTGGACACATACTAAAGTATGATATTATTTATACATTTTTAGGACACATACTATAGTATGATATTATTTATACATTTTTAGGACACATACTATAGTTTGACATTATTTATACATTTTTAGGACACATACCTTAGTATGATATTATTTATACATTTTTAGGACAATTACCTTAGTATGATATTATTTATACATTTTTAGGACACATCGTATAGTATGCAATTTTTTTAACATTTTTTAGGACACATACTATAGTATGATATTATTTATACATTTTTAGGACACATACCTTAGTATGATATTATTTATACATTTTTAGGACACATACTATAATATGATATTATTTATACATTTTTAGGACACATACCTTAGTATGATATTATTTATACATTTTTAGGACACATACTATAATATGATATTATTTATACATTTTTAGGACACATACTATAGTATGATATTATTTTTACATTTTTTGGACACATACTAAAGTATGATATTATTTATACATTTTTAGGACACATACTGTAGTATGATATTATTTATACATTTTTAGGACACATACTATAATTTGATATTATTTTTACATTTTTTGGACACATACTAAAGTATGATATTATTTATACATTTTTTGGACACATACTAAAGTATGATATTATTTATACATTTTTAGGACACATACTATAGTATGATATTATTTATACATTTTTAGGACACATACCTTAGTATGATATTATTTATACATTTTTAGGACACATACCTTAGTATGATATTATTTATACATTTTTAGGACACATAGTATAGTATGCAATTTTTTTTAACATTTTTTAGGACACATACTATAATATGATATTATTTATACATTTTTAGGACACATACTATAGTATGATATTATTTATACATTTTTAGGACACATACTATAGTATGCAATTATTTATACATTTTTAGGACACATACTGTAGTATGATATTATTTATACATTCTTAGGACACATACTATAATATGATATTATTTATACATTTTTAGGACACATACCTTAGTATGATATTATTTATACATTTTTAGGACACATACTGTAGTATGACATTATTTATACATTTTTAGGACACATACTATAGTATGCAATTATTTTTACATTTTTTAGGACACATACTATAGTATGATATTATTTATACATTTTTAGGACACATACTGTAGTATGATATTATTTATACATTTTTAGGACACATACTATAATATGATATTATTTATACATTTTTAGGACACATACTATAGTATGATATTATTTATAAATTTTGAGGACACATACTATAGTATGCAATTATTTATACAGTTTTAGGACACATACTGTAGTATGATATTATTTATACATTTTTAGGACACATAGTATAGTATGCAATTTTTTTAACATTTTTAGGACACATACTAAAGTATTATATTATTTATACATTTTTAGGACACATAGTATAGTATGCAATTTTTTAACATTTTTTAGGACACATACTATAGTATGATATTATTTATACATTTTTAGGACACATACCTTAGTATGATATTATTTATACATTTTTAGGACACATACTATAATATGATATTATTTATACATTTTTAGGACACATACTATAGTATGATATTATTTTTACATTTTTTGAACACATACTAAAGTATGATATTATTTATACATTTTTAGGACACATACTATAATATGATATTATTTATACATTTTTATGACACATACCTTAGTATGATATTATTTATACATTTTTAGGACACATACTATAGTATGCAATTATTTATACATTTTTAGGACACATACTGTAGTATGATATTATTTATACATTCTTAGGACACATACTATAATATGATATTATTTATACATTTTTAGGACACATACCTTAGTATGATATCATTTATACATTTTTAGGACACATACTATAGTATGATATTATTTTTACATTTTTTGGACACATACTAAAGTATGATATTATTTATACATTTTTAGGACACATACTGTAGTATGATATTATTTATACAGTTTTAGGACACATACTATAGTATGATATTATTTATAAATTTTGAGGACACATACTATAGTATGATATTATTTTTACATTTTTTGGACACATACTATAGTATGCAATTATTTATACAGTTTTAGGACACATACTATAGTATGCAATTATTTATACAGTTTTAGGACACATACTGTAGTATGATATTATTTATACATTTTTAGGACACATACTATAATATGATATTATTTATACATTTTTAGGACACATACTATAGTATGATATTATTTTTACATTTTTTGGAAACATACTAAAGTATGATATTATTTATACATTTTTAGGACACATACCTTAGTATGATATTATTTATACATTTTTAGGACACATACTGTAGTATGATATTATTTATACATTTTTAGGACACATACTATAATATGATATTATTTATACATTTTTAGGACACATACCTTAGTATGATATTATTTATACATTTTTTGGACACATACTAAAGTATGATATTATTTATACATTTTTAGGACACATACTGTAGTATGATATTATTTATACATTTTTAGGACACATACTATAATTTGATATTATTTTTACATTTTTTGGACACATACTAAAGTATGATATTATTTATACATTTTTTGGACACATACTAAAGTATGATATTATTTATACATTTTTAGGACACATACTATAGTATGATATTATTTATACATTTTTAGGACACATACCTTAGTATGATATTATTTATACATTTTTAGGACACATACCTTAGTATGATATTATTTATACATTTTTAGGACACATAGTATAGTATGCAATTTTTTTTAACATTTTTTAGGACACATACTATAGTATGATATTATTTATACATTTTTAGGACACATACCTTAGTATGATATTATTTATACATTTTTAGGACACATACCTTAGTATGATATTATTTATACATTTTTAGGACACATACTATAATATGATATTATTTATACATTTTTAGGACACATACCTTAGTATGATATTATTTATACATTTTTAGGACACATACTATAATATGATATTATTTATACATTTTTAGGACACATACTATAGTATGATATTATTTTTACATTTTTTGGAAACATACTAAAGTATGATATTATTTATACATTTTTAGGACACATACTGTAGTATGATATTATTTATACATTTTTAGGACACATACTATAATATGATATTATTTTTACATTTTTTGGACACACACTAAAGTATGATATTATTTATACATTTTTAGGACACATACCTTAGTATGATATTATTTATACATTTTTAGGACACATAGTATAGTATGCAATTTTTTTAACATTTTTAGGACACATACTATAGTATGATATTATTTATACATTTTTAGGACACATACCTTAGTATGATATTATTTATACATTTTTAGGACATATACTATAATATGATATTATTTATACATTTTTAGGACACATACCTTAGTATGATATTATTTATACATTTTTAGGACACATACTATAATATGATATTATTTATACATTTTTAGGACACATACTATAGTATGATATTATTTTTACATTTTTTGGACACATACTAAAGTATGATGTTATTTATACATTTTTAGGACACATACTGTAGTATGATATTATTTATACATTTTTAGGACACATACTATAATATGATATTATTTATACATTTTTAGGACACATACTATAGTATGATATTATTTTTACATTTTTTGGACACATCCTAAAGTATGATATTATTTATACATTTTTAGGACACATACCTTAGTATGATATTATTTATACATTTTTAGGACACATAGTATAGTATGCAATTTTTTAAATATTTTTTAAGACACATACTATAGTATGATATTATTTATACATTTTTAGGACACATACTGTAGTTTGACATCATTTATACATTTTTAGGACACATACCTTAGTATGATATTATTTATACATTTTTAGGACAATTACCTTAGTATGATATTATTTATACATTTTCAGGACACATTGTATAGTATGCAATTTTTTTTAACATTTTTTAGGACACATACTATAGTATGATATTATTTATACATTTTTAGGACACATACCTTTGTATGATATTATTTATACATTTTTAGGACACATACCTTGGTATGATATTATTTATACATTTTTAGGACACATACTATAATATGATATTATTTATACATTTTTATGACACATACCTTAGTATGATATTATTTATACATTTTTAGGACACATACTATAGTATGCAATTATTTATACATTTTTAGGACACATACTATAATATGATATTATTTATACATTTTTAGGACACATACCTTAGTATGATATTATTTATACATTTTTAGGACACATACTATAGTATGCAATTATTTATACATTTTTAGGACACATACTGTAGTATGATATTATTTATACATTCTTAGGACACATACTATAATATGATATTATTTATACATTTTTAGGACACATACCTTAGTATGATATTATTTATACATTTTTAGGACACATACCTTAGTATTATATTATTTATACATTTTTAGGACACATAGTATAGTATGCAATTTTTTAACATTTTTTAGGACACATACTATAGTATGATATTATTTATACATTTTTAGGACACATACCTTAGTATGATATTATTTATACATTTTTAGGACACATACTATAATATGATATTATTTATACATTTTTAGGACACATACTATAGTATGATATTATTTTTACATTTTTTGAACACATACTAAAGTATGATATTATTTATACATTTTTAGGACACATACTATAATATGATATTATTTATACATTTTTATGACACATACCTTAGTATGATATTATTTATACATTTTTAGGACACATACTATAGTATGCAATTATTTATACATTTTTAGGACACATACTGTAGTATGATATTATTTATACATTCTTAGGACACATACTATAATATGATATTATTTATACATTTTTAGGACACATACCTTAGTATGATATTATTTATACATTTTTAGGACACATACTGTAGTATGACATTATTTATACATTTTTAGGACACATACTATAGTATGCAATTATTTTTACATTTTTTAGGACACATACTATAGTATGATATTATTTATAAATTTTGAGGACACATACTACAGTATGATATTATTTTTACATTTTTTGGTCACATACTAAAGTATGATATTATTTATACATTTTTAGGACACATACTATAGTATGATATTATTTATACATTTTTAGGACACATACCTTAGTATGATATTATTTTTACATTTTTAGGACACATACCTTAGTATGATATAATTTATACATTTTTAGGACACATACTATAATATGATATTATTTATACATTTTTAGGACACATACCTTAGTATGATATTATTTATATATTTTTAGGACACATACTATAATATGATATTATTTATACATTTTTAGGACACATACTATAGTATGATATTATTTTTACATTTTTTGGACACATACTAAAGTATGATATTATTTATACGTTTTTAGGACACATACATTAGTATGATATTATTTATACATTTTTAGGACACATACTGTAGTATGATATTATTTATACATTTTTAGGACACATACTATAATATGATATTATTTATACATTTTTAGGACACATACCTTAGTATGATATTATTTATACATTTTTAGGACACATACTGTAGTATGACATTATTTATACATTTTTAGGACACATACTATAGTATGCAATTATTTTTACATTATTTAGGACACATACTATAGTATGATATTATTTATAAATTTTGAGGACACATACTATAGTATGATATTATTTTTACATTTTTTGGACACATAGTAAAGTATGATATTATTTATACATTTTTAGGACACATACTATAGTATGATATTATTTATACATTTTTAGGACACATACCTTAGTATGATATTATTTATACATTTTTAGGACAATTACCTTAGTATGATATTATTTATACATTTTTAGGACACATCGTATAGTATGCAATTTTTTTTAACATTTTTTAGGACACATACTATAGTATGATATTATTTATACATTTTTAGGACACATACCTTAGTATGATATTATTTATACATTTTTAGGACACATACCTTAGTATGATATTATTTATACATTTTTAGGACACATACTATAGTATGCAATTATTTATACATTTTTAGGACACATACTATAGTATGATATTATTTTTACATTTTTTGGACACATACTAAAGTATGATATTATTTATACGTTTTTAGGACACATACCTTAGTATGATATTATTTATACATTTTTAGGACACATACTATAGTATGATATTATTTTTACATTTTTTGGACACATACTAAAGTATGATATTATTTATACATTTTTAGGACACATACCTTAGTATGATATTATTTATACATTTTTAGGACACATACTGTAGTATGATATTATTTAGACATTTTTAGGACACAAACTATAATATGATATTATTTATACATTTTTAGGACACATACCTTAGTATGATATTATTTATACATTTTTAGGACACATACTGTAGTATGACATTATTTATACATTTTTAGGACACATACTATAGTATGCAATTATTTTTACATTATTTAGGACACATACTATAGTATGATATTATTTATAAATTTTGAGGACACATACTATAGTATGATATTATTTTTACATTTTTTGGACACATACTAAAGTATGATATTATTTATACATTTTTAGGACACATACTATAGTATGATATTATTTATACATTTTTAGGACACATACCTTAGTATGATATTATTTATACATTTTTAGGACAATTACCTTAGCATGATATTATTTATACATTTTTAGGACACATCGTATAGTATGCAATTTTTTTAACATTTTTTAGGACACATACTATAGTATGATATTATTTATACATTTTTAGGACACATACCTTAGTATGATATTATTTATACATTTTTAGGACACATACCTTAGTATGATATTATTTATACATTTTTAGGACACATAGTATAGTATGCAATTTTTTAAAACATTTTTTAGGACACATACTGTAGTATGATATTATTTATACATTTTTAGGACACATACTATTATATGATATTATTTATACATTTTTAGGACACATACTATAGTATGATATTATTTTTACATTTTTTGGACACATAATAAAGTATGATATTATTTATACATTTTTAGGACACATACCTTAGTATGATATTATTTATACATTTTTAGGACACATACTGTAGTATGATATTATTTATACATTTTTAGGACACATACCTTAGTATGATATTATTTATACATTTTTAGGACACATACTATAATATGATATTATTTATACATTTTTAGGACACATACTATAGTATGATATTATTTTTACATTTTTTGGACACATACTAAAGTATGATATTATTTATACATTTTTAGGACACATACTGTAGTATGACATTATTCATACATTTTTAGGACACATACTTTAGTATGCAATTATTTTTACATTTTTTAGGACACATACTATAGTATGATATTATTTATAAATTTTGAGGAGACATACTATAGTATGATATTATTTTTACATTTTTTGGACACATACTAAAGTATGATATTATTTATACATTTTTAGGACACATACTATAGTATGATATTATTTATACATTTTTAGGACACATACCTTAGTATGATATTATTTATACATTTTTAGGACACATACCTTAGTATGATATTATTTATACATTTTTAGGACACATACTATAATATGATATTATTTATACATTTTTAGGACACATACTATAGTATACAATTATTTATACATTTTTAGGACACATACTGTAGTATGATATTATTTATACATTTTTAGGACACATACCTTAGTATGATATTATTTATACATTTTTAGGACACATAGTATAGTATGCAATTTTTTTTAACATTTTTTAGGACACATACTATAGTATGATATTATTTATACATTTTTAGGACACATACCTTAGTATGATATTATTTATACATTTTTAGGACACATACCTTAGTATGATATTATTTATACATTTTTAGGACACATACTATAATATGATATTATTTATACATTTTTAGGACACATACCTTAGTATGATATTATTTATACATTTTTAGGACACATACTATAATATGATATTATTTATACATTTTTAGGACACATACTATAGTATGATATTATTTTTACATTTTTTGGACACATACTAAAGTATGATATTATTTATACATTTTTAGGACACATACCTTAGTATGATATTATTTATACATTTTTAGGACACATACTATAATATGATATTATTTATACATTTTTAGGACACATACCTTAGTATGATATTATTTATACATTTTTAGGACACATACTATAATATGATATTATTTATACATTTTTAGGACACATACTATAGTATGCAATTATTTATACAGTTTTAGGACACATACTGTAGTATGATATTATTTATACATTTTTAGGACACATACTATAATATGATATTTTTTATACATTTTTAGGACACATACTATAGTATGATATTATTTTTACATTTTTTGGAAACATACTAAAGTATGATATTATTTATACATTTTTAGGACACATACCTTAGTATGATATTATTTATACATTTTTAGGACACATACTGTAGTATGATATTATTTATACATTTTTAGGACACATACTATAATATGATATTATTTATACATTTTTAGGACACATACCTTAGTATGATATTATTTATACATTTTTAGGACACATACTGTAGTATGACATTATTTATACATTTTTAGGACACATACTATAGTATGCAATTATTTTTACAATTTTTAGGACACATACTATAGTATGATATTATTTATAAATTTTGAGGACACATACTATAGTATGATATTATTTTTACATTTTTTGGACACATACTATAGTATGCAATTATTTATACAGTTTTAGGACACATACTATAGTATGCAATTATTTATACAGTTTTAGGACACATACTGTAGTATGATATTATTTATACATTTTTAGGACACATACTATAATATGATATTATTTATACATTTTTAGGACACATACTATAGTATGATATTATTTTTACATTTTTTGGAAACATACTAAAGTATGATATTATTTATACATTTTTAGGACACATACCTTAGTATGATATTATTTATACATTTTTAGGACACATACTGTAGTATGATATTATTTATACATTTTTAGGACACATACTATAATATGATATTATTTATACATTTTTAGGACACATACCTTAGTATGATATTATTTATACATTTTTAGGACACATACTGTAGTATGACATTATTTATACATTTTTAGGACACATACTATAGTATGCAATTATTTTTACATTTTTTAGGACACATACTATAGTATGATATTATTTATAAATTTTGAGGACAAATACTATAATATGATATTATTTTTACATTTTTTGGACACATACTAAAGTATGATATTATTTATACATTTTTAGGACACATACTATAGTATGATATTATTTATACATTTTAGGACACATACTGTAGTATGACATTATTTATACATTTTTAGGACACATACTATAGTATGCAATTATTTTTACATTTTTTAGGACACATACTATAGTATGATATTATTTATACATTTTTAGGACACATACCTTAGTATGATATTATTTATACATTTTTAGGACACATACCTTAGTATGATATTATTTATACATTTTTAGGACACATACCTTAGTATGATATTATTTATACATTTTTAGGACACATACTATAATATGATATTATTTATACATTTTAGGACACATACTATAATATGATATTATTTTTACATTTTTTGGACACATACTAAAGTATGATATTATTTATACATTTTTAGGACACATACCTTAGTATGATATTATTTATACATTTTTAGGACACATACTATAATATGATATTATTTATACATTTTTAGGACACATACCTTAATATGATATTATTTATACATTTTTAGGACACATACTATAATATGATATTATTTATACATTTTTAGGACACATACTGTAGTATGATATTATTTATACATTTTTAGGACACATACTATAATATGATATTATTTATACATTTTTAGGACACATACTATAGTATGATATTATTTATACATTTTTAGGACACATACTGTAGTATGACATTATTTATACATTTTTAGGACACATACTATAGTATGCAATTATTTTTACATTTTTTAGGACACATACTATAGTATGATATTATTTATACATTTTTAGGACACATACCTTAGTATGATATTATTTATACATTTTTAGGACACATACCTTAGTATGATATTATTCATACATTTTTAGGACACATACTGTAGTTTGACATTATTTATACATTTTTAGGACACATACTATAGTATGCAATTATTTTTACATTTTTTAGGACACATACTATAGTATGATATTATTTATAAATTTTGAGGACACATACTATAGTATGCAATTATTTATACATTTTTAGGACACATACTGTAGTATGATATCATTTATACATTTTTAGGACACATACTGTAATATGATATTATTTATACATTTTTAGGACACATACTATAGTATGATATTATTTTTACATTTTTTGGACACATACTAAAGTATGATATTATTTATACATTTTTAGGACACATACCTTAGTATGATATTATTTATACATTTTTAGGACACATACTGTAGTATGATATTATTTATACATTTTTAGGACACATACTATAATATGATATTATTTATACATTTTTAGGACACATACCTTAGTATGATATTATTTATACATTTTTAGGACACATACTGTAGTATGACATTATTTATACATTTTTAGGACACATACTATAGTATGCAATTATTTTTACATTTTTTAGGACACATACTATAGTATGATATTATTTATAAATTTTGAGGACACATACAATAGTATGATATTATTTTTACATTTTTTGGACACATACTAAAGTATGATATTATTTATACATTTTTAGGACACATACTATAGTATGATATTATTTACACATTTTTAGGACACATACCTTAGTATGATATTATTTATACATTTTTAGGACACATACCTTAGTATGATATTATTTATACATTTTTAGGACACATAGTATAGTATGCAATTTTTTAAACATTTTTTAGGACACATACTATAGTATGATATTATTTATACATTTTTAGGACACATACCTTAGTATGATATCATTTATACATTTTTAGGACACATACCTTAGTTTGATATTATTTATACATTTTTAGGACACATACTATAATATGATATTATTTATACATTTTTAGGACACATACCTTAGTATGATATTATTTATACATTTTTAGGACACATACTATAATATGATATTATTTATACATTTTTAGGACACATACTATAGTATGATATTATTTTTACATTTTTTGGACACATACTAAAGTATGATATTATTTATACATTTTTAGGACACATACTGTAGTATGATATTATTTATACATTTTTAGGACACATACTATAATATGATATTATTTATACATTTTTAGGACACATACTATAGTATGATATTATTTTTACATTTTTTGGACACATACTAAAGTATGATATTATTTATACATTTTTAGGACGCATACCTTAGTATGATATTATTTATACATTTTTAGGACACATAGTATAGTATGCAATTTTTTTTAACATTTTTTAGGACACATACTATAGTATGATATTATTTATACATTTTTAGGACACATACCTTAGTATGATATTATTTATACATTTTTAGGACACATACTATAATATGATATTATTTATACATTTTTAGGACACATACTATAGTATGCAATTATTTATACATTTTTAGGACACATACTGTAGTATGATCTTATTTATACATTTTTAGGACACATACTATAATATGATATTATTTATACATTTTTAGGACACATACTATAGTATGATATTATTTTTACATTTTTTGGACACATACCTTAGTATGATATTATTTATACATTTTTAGGACACATAGTATAGTATGCAATTTTTTTAACATTTTTTAGGACACATACTATAGTATGATATTATTTGTACATTTTTAGGACACATACCTTAGTATGATATTATTTATACATTTTTAGGACACATACCTTAGTATGATATTATTTATACATTTTTAGGACACATACTATAATATGATATTATTTATACATTTTTAGGACACACACTTTAGTATGATATTATTTATACATTTTTAGGACACATACTATAATATGATATTATTTATACATTTTTAGGACACATACTATAGTATGATATTATTTTTACATTTTTTGGACACATACTAAAGTATGATATTATTTATACATTTTTAGGACACATACTGTAGTATGATATTATTTATACATTTTTAGGACACATACTATAAAATGATATTATTTATACATTTTTAGGACACATACTATAGTATGATATTATTTTTACATTTTTTGGACACATACTAAAGTATGATATTATTTATACATTTTTAGGACACATACCTTAGTATGATATTATTTATACATTTTTAGGACACATACTGTAGTATGATATTATTTATACGTTTTTAGGACACATACTATAATATGATATTATTTATACATTTTTAGGACACATACCTTAGTATGATATTATTTATACATTTTTAGGACACATACTGTAGTATGACATTATTTATACATTTTTAGGACACATACTATAGTATGCAATTATTTTTACATTTTTTAGGACACATACTATAGTATGATATTATTTATAAATTTTGAGGACACATACTATAGTATGATATTATTTTTACATTTTTTGGACACATACTAAAGTATGATATTATTTATACATTTTTAGGACACATACTATAGTATGATATCATTTATACATTTTTAGGACACATACCTTAGTATGATATTATTTATACATTTTTAGGACACATACCTTAGTATGATATTATTTATACATTTTTAAGACACATACTATAATATGATATTATTTATACATTTTTAGGACACATACTATAGTATGATATTATTTTTTTACATTTTTTGGACACATACTATAGTATGATATTATTTTTACTTTTTTTGGACACATACTAAAGTATGATATTATTTATACATTTTTAGGACACATACCTTAGTATGATATTATTTATACATTTTTAGGACACATACTATAATATGATATTATTTATACATTTTTAGGACACATACCTTAGTATGATATTATTTATACATTTTAGGACACATACTATAATATGATATTATTTATACATTTTTAGGACACATACTGTAGTATGATATTATTTATACATTTTTAGGACACATACTATAATATGATATTATTTATACTTTTTTAGGACACATACTATAGTATGATATTATTTTTACATTTTTTGGACACATACTAAAGTATGATATTATTTATACATTTTTAGGACACATACCTTAGTATGATATTATTTATACATTTTTAGGACAAATACTATAATATGATATTATTTATACATTTTTAGGACACATACTATAGTATGATATTATTTTTACATTTTTTGGACACATACTAAAGTATGATATTATTTATACATTTTTAGGACACATACTGTAGTATGATATTATTTATACATTTTTAGGACACATACTATAAAATGATATTATTTATACATTTTTAGGACACATACTATAGTATGATATTATTTTTACATTTTTTGGACACATACTAAAGTATGATATTATTTATACATTTTTAGGACACATACCTTAGTATGATATTATTTATACATTTTTAGGACACATACTGTAGTATGATATTATTTATACGTTTTTAGGACACATACTATAATATGATATTATTTATACATTTTTAGGACACATACCTTAGTATGATATTATTTATACATTTTTAGGACACATACTGTAGTATGACATTATTTATACATTTTTAGGACACATACTATAGTATGCAATTATTTTTACATTTTTTAGGACACATACTATAGTATGATATTATTTATAAATTTTGAGGACACATACTATAGTATGATATTATTTTTACATTTTTTGGACACATACTAAGGTATGATATTATTTATACATTTTTAGGACACATACTATAGTATGATATCATTTATACATTTTTAGGACACATACCTTAGTATGATATTATTTATACATTTTTAGGACACATACCTTAGTATGATATTATTTATACATTTTTAAGACACATACTATAATATGATATTATTTATACATTTTTAGGACACATTTTATAGTATGCAATTATTTATACATTTTTAGGACACATACTGTAGTATGATATTATTTATACATTTTTAGGACACATACTATAATATGATATTATTTATACATTTTTAGGACACATACTATAGTATGATATTATTTTTACATTTTTTGGACACATACTATAGTATGATATTATTTTTACATTTTTTGAACACATACTAAAGTATGATATTATTTATACATTTTTAGGACACATACCTTAGTATGATATTATTTATACATTTTTAGGACACATACTGTAGTATGACATTATTTATACATTTTTAGGACACATACTATAGTATGCAATTATTTTTACATTTTTTAGGACACATACTATAGTATGATATTATTTATACATTTTTAGGACACATACCTTAGTATGATATTATTTATACATTTTTAGGTCACATACCTTAGTATGATATTATTTATACATTTTTAGGACACATACCTTAGTATGATATTATTTATACATTTTTAGGACACATACTATAATATGATATTATTTATACATTTTAGGACACATACTATAATATGATATTATTTTTACATTTTTTGGACACATACTAAAGTATGATATTATTTATACATTTTTAGGACACATACCTTAGTATGATATTATTTATACATTTTTAGGACACATACTATAATATGATATTATTTATACATTTTTAGGACACATACCTTAATATGATATTATTTATACATTTTTAGGACACATACTATAATATGATATTATTTATACATTTTTAGGACACATACTGTAGTATGATATTATTTATACATTTTTAGGACACATACTATAATATGATATTATTTATACATTTTTAGGACACATACTATAGTATGATATTATTTATACATTTTTAGGACACATACTGTAGTATGACATTATTTATACATTTTTAGGACACATACTATAGTATGCAATTATTTTTACATTTTTTAGGACACATACTATAGTATGATATTATTTATACATTTTTAGGACACATACCTTAGTATGATATTATTTATACATTTTTAGGACACATACCTTAGTATGATATTATTCATACATTTTTAGGACACATACTGTAGTTTGACATTATTTATACATTTTTAGGACACATACTACAGTATGCAATTATTTTTACATTTTTTAGGACACATACTATAGTATGATATTATTTATAAATTTTGAGGACACATACTATAGTATGCAATTATTTATACATTTTTAGGACACATACTGTAGTATGATATTATTTATACATTTTTAGGACACATACTGTAATATGATATTATTTATACATTTTTAGGACACATACTATAGTATGATATTATTTTTACATTTTTTGGACACATACTAAAGTATGATATTATTTATACATTTTTAGGACACATACCTTAGTATGATATTATTTATACATTTTTAGGACACATACTGTAGTATGATATTATTTATACATTTTTAGGACACATACTATAATATGATATTATTTATACATTTTTAGGACACATACCTTAGTATGATATTATTTATACATTTTTAGGACACATACTGTAGTATGACATTATTTATACATTTTTAGGACACATACTATAGTATGCAATTATTTTTACATTTTTTAGGACACATACTATAGTATGATATTATTTATAAATTTTGAGGACACATACAATAGTATGATATTATTTTTACATTTTTTGGACACATACTAAAGTATGATATTATTTATACATTTTTAGGACACATAGTATAGTATGCAATTTTTTAAACATTTTTTAGGACACATACTATAGTATGATATTATTTATACATTTTTAGGACACATACCTTAGTATGATATCATTTATACATTTTTAGGACACATACCTTAGTTTGATATTATTTATACATTTTTAGGACACATACTATAATATGATATTATTTATACATTTTTAGGACACATACCTTAGTATGATATTATTTATACATTTTTAGGACACATACTATAATATGATATTATTTATACATTTTTAGGACACATACTATAGTATGATATTATTTTTACATTTTTTGGACACATACTAAAGTATGATATTATTTATACATTTTTAGGACACATACTGTAGTATGATATTATTTATACATTTTTAGGACACATACTATAATATGATATTATTTATACATTTTTAGGACGCATACCTTAGTATGATATTATTTATACATTTTTAGGACACATAGTATAGTATGCAATTTTTTTAACATTTTTTAGGACACATACTATAGTATGATATTATTTATACATTTTTAGGACACATACCTTAGTATGATATTATTTATACATTTTTAGGACACATACTATAATATGATATTATTTATACATTTTTAGGACACATACTATAGTATGCAATTATTTATACATTTTTAGGACACATACTGTAGTATGATCTTATTTATACATTTTTAGGACACATACTATAATATGATATTATTTATACATTTTTAGGACACATACTATAGTATGATATTATTTTTACATTTTTTGGACACATACCTTAGTATGATATTATTTATACATTTTTAGGACACATAGTATAGTATGCAATTTTTTTAACATTTTTTAGGACACATACTATAGTATGATATTATTTATACATTTTTAGGACACATACCTTAGTATGATATTATTTATACATTTTTAGGACACATACCTTAGTATGATATTATTTATACATTTTTAGGACACATACTATAATATGATATTATTTATACATTTTTAGGACACACACTTTAGTATGATATTATTTATACATTTTTAGGACACATACTATAATATGATATTATTTATACATTTTTAGGACACATACTATAGTATGATATTATTTTTACATTTTTTGGACACATACTAAAGTATGATATTATTTATACATTTTTAGGACACATACTGTAGTATGATATTATTTATACATTTTTAGGACACATACTATAAAATGATATTATTTATACATTTTTAGGACACATACTATAGTATGATATTATTTTTACATTTTTTGGACACATACTAAAGTATGATATTATTTATACATTTTTAGGACACATACCTTAGTATGATATTATTTATACATTTTTAGGACACATACTGTAGTATGATATTATTTATACGTTTTTAGGACACATACTATAATATGATATTATTTATACATTTTTAGGACACATACCTTAGTATGATATTATTTATACATTTTTAGGACACATACTGTAGTATGACATTATTTATACATTTTTAGGACACATACTATAGTATGCAATTATTTTTACATTTTTTAGGACACATACTATAGTATGATATTATTTATAAATTTTGAGGACACATACTATAGTATGATATTATTTTTACATTTTTTGGACACATACTAAAGTATGATATTATTTATACATTTTTAGGACACATACTATAGTATGATATCATTTATACATTTTTAGGACACATACCTTAGTATGATATTATTTATACATTTTTAGGACACATACCTTAGTATGATATTATTTATACATTTTTAAGACACATACTATAATATGATATTATTTATACATTTTTAGGACACATACTATAGTATGATATTATTTTTTTACATTTTTTGGACACATACTATAGTATGATATTATTTTTACATTTTTTGGACACATACTAAAGTATGATATTATTTATACATTTTTAGGACACATACCTTAGTATGATATTATTTATACATTTTTAGGACACATACTATAATATGATATTATTTATACATTTTTAGGACACATACCTTAGTATGATATTATTTATACATTTTAGGACACATACTATAATATGATATTATTTATACATTTTTAGGACACATACTGTAGTATGATATTATTTATACATTTTTAGGACACATACTATAATATGATATTATTTATACTTTTTTAGGACACATACTATAGTATGATATTATTTTTACATTTTTTGGACACATACTAAAGTATGATATTATTTATACATTTTTAGGACACATACCTTAGTATGATATTATTTATACATTTTTAGGACACATACTATAATATGATATTATTTATACATTTTTAGGACACATACTATAGTATGATATTATTTTTACATTTTTTGGACACATACTAAAGTATGATATTATTTATACATTTTTAGGACACATACTGTAGTATGATATTATTTATACATTTTTAGGACACATACTATAAAATGATATTATTTATACATTTTTAGGACACATACTATAGTATGATATTATTTTTACATTTTTTGGACACATACTAATGTATGATATTATTTATACATTTTTAGGACACATACCTTAGTATGATATTATTTATACATTTTTAGGACACATACTGTAGTATGATATTATTTATACGTTTTTAGGACACATACTATAATATGATATTATTTATACATTTTTAGGACACATACCTTAGTATGATATTATTTATACATTTTTAGGACACATACTGTAGTATGACATTATTTATACATTTTTAGGACACATACTATAGTATGCAATTATTTTTACATTTTTTAGGACACATACTATAGTATGATATTATTTATAAATTTTGAGGACACATACTATAGTATGATATTATTTTTACATTTTTTGGACACATACTAAGGTATGATATTATTTATACATTTTTAGGACACATACTATAGTATGATATCATTTATACATTTTTAGGACACATACCTTAGTATGATATTATTTATACATTTTTAGGACACATACCTTAGTATGATATTATTTATACATTTTTAAGACACATACTATAATATGATATTATTTATACATTTTTAGGACACATTTTATAGTATGCAATTATTTATACATTTTTAGGACACATACTGTAGTATGATATTATTTATACATTTTTAGGACACATACTATAATATGATATTATTTATACATTTTTAGGACACATACTATAGTATGATATTATTTTTACATTTTTTGGACACATACTATAGTATGATATTATTTTTACATTTTTTGAACACATACTAAAGTATGATATTATTTATACATTTTTAGGACACATACCTTAGTATGATATTATTTATACATTTTTAGGACACATACTATAATATGATATTATTTATACATTTTTAGGACACATACCTTAGTATGATATTATTTATACATTTTAGGACACATACTATAATATGATATTATTTATACATTTTTAGGACACATACAGTAGTATGATATTATTTATACATTTTTAGGACACATACTATAATATGATATTATTTATACATTTTTAGGACACTTACTATAGTATGATATTATTTTTACATTTTTTGGACACATACTAAAGTATGATATTATTTATACATTTTTAGGACACATACCTTAGTATGATATTATTTATACATTTTTAGGACACATACTGTAGTATGACATTATTTATACATTTTTAGGACACATACTATAGTATGCAATTATTTTTACATTTTTTAGGACACATACTATAGTGTGATATTATTTATACATTTTTAGGACACATACCTTAGTATGATATTATTTATAAATTTTTAGGACACATACCTTAGTATGATATTATTTATACATTTTTAGGACACATACCTTAGTATGATATTATTTATACATTTTTAGGACACATACTATAATATGATATTATTTATACATTTTTAGGACACATACTATAGTATGATATTATTTTTACATTTTTTGGACACATACTAAAGTATGATATTATTTATACATTTTTAGGACACATACCTTAGTATGATATTATTTATACATTTTTAGGACACATACTAAAATATGATATTATTTATACATTTATAGGACACATACCTTAGTATGATATTATTTATACATTTTTAGGACACATACTATAATATGATATTATTTATACATTTTTAGGACACATACTGTAGTATGATATTATTTATACATTTTTAGGACACATACTATAATATGATATTATTTATACATTTTTAGGACACATAAAATAGTATGATATTATTTATACATTTTTAGGACACATACTGTAGTATGACATTATTTATACATTTTTAGGACACATACTATTGTATGCAATTATTTTTACATTTTTTAGGACACATACTATAGTATGATATTATTTATGCATTTTTAGGACACATACCTTAGTATGATATTATTTATACATTTTTAGGACACATACCTTAGTATGATATTATTTATACATTTTTAGGACACATACTATAATATGATATTATTTATACATTTTTAGGACACATACCTTAGTATGATATTATTTATACATTTTTAGGACACATACTATAATATGATATTATCTATACATTTTAGGACACATACTGTAGTATGATATTATTTATACATTTTTAGGACACATACTATAGTATTATATTATTTATACATTTTTAGGACACATACTGTAGTATGACATTATTTATACATTTTTAGGACACATACTATAGTATGCAATTATTTTTACATTTTTTAGGACACATACTATAGTATGATATTATTTATACATTTTTAGGACACATACCTTAGTATGATATTATTTATACATTTTTAGGACACATACCTTAGTATGATATTATTTATACATTTTTAGGACACATACCTTAGTATGATATTATTTATACATTTTTAGGACACATACTATAATATGATATTATTTATACATTTTTAGGACACATACTATAGTATGATATTATTTTTACATTTTTTGGACACATACTAAAGTATGATATTATTTATACATTTTTAGGACACATACCTTAGTATGATATTATTTATACATTTTTAGGACACATACTGTAGTATGACATTATTTATACATTTTTAGGACACATACTATAGTATGCAATTATTTTTACATTTTTTAGGACACATACTATAGTATGATATTATTTTTACATTTTTGGACACATACTAAAGTATGATATTATTTATACATTTTTAGGACACATACCTTAGTATGATATTATTTATACATTTTTAGGACACATACTATAATATGATATTATTTATACATTTTTAGGACACATACCTTAGTATGATATTATTTATACATTTTTAGGACACATACCTTAGTATGATATTATTTATACATTTTTAGGACACATACTGTAGTTTGACATTATTTATACATTTTTAGGACACATTCTATAGTATGCAATTATTTTTACATTTTTTAGGACACATACTATAGTATGATATTATTTATAAATTTTGAGGACACATACTATAGTATGCAATTATTTATACATTTTTAGGACACATACTGTAGTATGATATTATTTATACATTTTTAGGACACATACTATAATATTATATTATTTATACATTTTTAGGACACATACTATAGTATGATATTATTTTTACATTTTTTGGACACATACTAAAGTATGATATTATTTATACATTTTTAGGACACATACCTTAGTATGATATTATTTATACATTTTTAGGACACACACTGTAGTATGATATTATTTATACATTTTTAGGACACATACTATAATATGATATTATTTATACATTTTTAGGACACATACCTTAGTATGATATTATTTATATATTTTTAGGACACATACTATAATATGATATTATTTATACATTTTTAGGACACATACCTTAGTATGATATCATTTATACATTTTTAGGACACATACCTTAGTTTGATATTATTTATACATTTTTAGGACACATACTGTAGTATGATATTATTTATATATTTTTAGGACACATACCTTAGTATGATATTATTTATATATTTTTAGGACACATACTATAATATGATATTATTTATACATTTTTAGGACACATACCTTAGTATGATATTATTTATATATTTTTAGGACACATACTATAATATGATATTATTTATACATTTTTAGGACACATACCTTAGTATGATATCATTTATACATTTTTAGGACACATACCTTAGTTTGATATTATTTATACATTTTTAGGACACATACTATAATATGATATTATTTATACATTTTTAGGACACATACCTTAGTATGATATTATTTATACATTTTTAGGACACATACTATAATATGATATTATTTATACATTTTTAGGACACATACCTTAGTATGATATTATTTATACATTTTAGGACACATACTATAATATGATATTATTTATACATTTTTAGGACACATACAGTAGTATGATATTATTTATACATTTTTAGGACACATACTATAATATGATATTATTTATACATTTTTAGGACACTTACTATAGTATGATATTATTTTTACATTTTTTGGACACATACTAAAGTATGATATTATTTATACATTTTTAGGACACATACCTTAGTATGATATTATTTATACATTTTTAGGACACATACTGTAGTATGACATTATTTATACATTTTTAGGACACATACTATAGTATGCAATTATTTTTACATTTTTTAGGACACATACTATAGTGTGATATTATTTATACATTTTTAGGACACATACCTTAGTATGATATTATTTATAAATTTTTAGGACACATACCTTAGTATGATATTATTTATACATTTTTAGGACACATACCTTAGTATGATATTATTTATACATTTTTAGGACACATACTATAATATGATATTATTTATACATTTTTAGGACACATACTATAGTATGATATTATTTTTACATTTTTTGGACACATACTAAAGTATGATATTATTTATACATTTTTAGGACACATACATTAGTATGATATTATTTATACATTTTTAGGACACATACTAAAATATGATATTATTTATACATTTATAGGACACATACCTTAGTATGATATTATTTATACATTTTTAGGACACATACTATAATATGATATTATTTATACATTTTTAGGACACATACTGTAGTATGATATTATTTATACATTTTTAGGACACATACTATAATATGATATTATTTATACATTTTTAGGACACATAAAATAGTATGATATTATTTATACATTTTTAGGACACATACTGTAGTATGACATTATTTATACATTTTTAGGACACATACTATTGTATGCAATTATTTTTACATTTTTTAGGACACATACTATAGTATGATATTATTTATACATTTTTAGGACACATACCTTAGTATGATATTATTTATACATTTTTAGGACACATACCTTAGTATGATATTATTTATACATTTTTAGGACACATACTATAATATGATATTATTTATACATTTTTAGGACACATACCTTAGTATGATATTATTTATACATTTTTAGGACACATACTATAATATGATATTATCTATACATTTTAGGACACATACTGTAGTATGATATTATTTATACATTTTTAGGACACATACTATAGTATTATATTATTTATACATTTTTAGGACACATACTGTAGTATGACATTATTTATACATTTTTAGGACACATACTATAGTATGCAATTATTTTTACATTTTTTAGGACACATACTATAGTATGATATTATTTATACATTTTTAGGACACATACCTTAGTATGATATTATTTATACATTTTTAGGACACATACCTTAGTATGATATTATTTATACATTTTTAGGACACATACCTTAGTATGATATTATTTATACATTTTTAGGACACATACTATAATATGATATTATTTATACATTTTTAGGACACATACTATAGTATGATATTATTTTTACATTTTTTGGACACATACTAAAGTATGATATTATTTATACATTTTTAGGACACATACCTTAGTATGATATTATTTATACATTTTTAGGACACATACTGTAGTATGACATTATTTATACATTTTTAGGACACATACTATAGTATGCAATTATTTTTACATTTTTTAGGACACATACTATAGTATGATATTATTTTTACATTTTTGGACACATACTAAAGTATGATATTATTTATACATTTTTAGGACACATACCTTAGTATGATATTATTTATACATTTTTAGGACACATACTATAATATGATATTATTTATACATTTTTAGGACACATACCTTAGTATGATATTATTTATACATTTTTAGGACACATACCTTAGTATGATATTATTTATACATTTTTAGGACACATACTGTAGTTTGACATTATTTATACATTTTTAGGACACATTCTATAGTATGCAATTATTTTTACATTTTTTAGGACACATACTATAGTATGATATTATTTATAAATTTTGAGGACACATACTATAGTATGCAATTATTTATACATTTTTAGGACACATACTGTAGTATGATATTATTTATACATTTTTAGGACACATACTATAATATTATATTATTTATACATTTTTAGGACACATACTATAGTATGATATTATTTTTACATTTTTTGGACACATACTAAAGTATGATAGTATTTATACATTTTTGGACACATACCTTAGTATGATATTATTTATACATTTTTAGGACACACACTGTAGTATGATATTATTTATACATTTTTAGGACACATACTATAATATGATATTATTTATACATTTTTAGGACACATACCTTAGTATGATATTATTTATATATTTTTAGGACACATACTATAATATGATATTATTTATACATTTTTAGGACACATACCTTAGTATGATATCATTTATACATTTTTAGGACACATACCTTAGTTTGATATTATTTATACATTTTTAGGACACATACTGTAGTATGATATTATTTATATATTTTTAGGACACATACCTTAGTATGATATTATTTATATATTTTTAGGACACATACTATAATATGATATTATTTATACATTTTTAGGACACATACCTTAGTATGATATTATTTATATATTTTTAGGACACATACTATAATATGATATTATTTATACATTTTTAGGACACATACCTTAGTATGATATCATTTATACATTTTTAGGACACATACCTTAGTTTGATATTATTTATACATTTTTAGGACACATACTATAATATGATATTATTTATACATTTTTAGGACACATACCTTAGTATGATATTATTTATACATTTTTAGGACACATACTAAAGTATGATATTATTTATACATTTTTAGGACACATACCTTAGTATTATATTATTTATACATTTTTAGGACACATACTGTAGTATGATATTATTTATACATTTTTTGGACACATACTAAAGTATTATATTATTTATACATTTTTAGGACACATACCTTAGTATGATATTATTTATACATTTTTAGGACACATACTATAATATGATATTATTTATACATTTTTAGGACACATACCTTAGTATGATATTATTTATACATTTTTAGGACACATACTATAATATGATATTATTTATACATTTTTAGGACACATACCTTAGTATGATATTATTTATACATTTTAGGACACATACTATAATATGATATTATTTATACATTTTTAGGACACATACAGTAGTATGATATTATTTATACATTTTTAGGACACATACTATAATATGATATTATTTATACATTTTTAGGACACTTACTATAGTATGATATTATTTTTACATTTTTTGGACACATACTAAAGTATGATATTATTTATACATTTTTAGGACACATACCTTAGTATGATATTATTTATACATTTTTAGGACACATACTGTAGTATGACATTATTTATACATTTTTAGGACACATACTATAGTATGCAATTATTTTTACATTTTTTAGGACACATACTATAGTGTGATATTATTTATACATTTTTAGGACACATACCTTAGTATGATATTATTTATAAATTTTTAGGACACATACCTTAGTATGATATTATTTATACATTTTTAGGACACATACCTTAGTATGATATTATTTATACATTTTTAGGACACATACTATAATATGATATTATTTATACATTTTTAGGACACATACTATAGTATGATATTATTTTTACATTTTTTGGACACATACTAAAGTATGATATTATTTATACATTTTTAGGACACATACCTTAGTATGATATTATTTATACATTTTTAGGACACATACTAAAATATGATATTATTTATACATTTATAGGACACATACCTTAGTATGATATTATTTATACATTTTTAGGACACATACTATAATATGATATTATTTATACATTTTTAGGACACATACTGTAGTATGATATTATTTATACATTTTTAGGACACATACTATAATATGATATTATTTATACATTTTTAGGACACATAAAATAGTATGATATTATTTATACATTTTTAGGACACATACTGTAGTATGACATTATTTATACATTTTTAGGACACATACTATTGTATGCAATTATTTTTACATTTTTTAGGACACATACTATAGTATGATATTATTTATACATTTTTAGGACACATACCTTAGTATGATATTATTTATACATTTTTAGGACACATACCTTAGTATGATATTATTTATACATTTTTAGGACACATACTATAATATGATATTATTTATACATTTTTAGGACACATACCTTAGTATGATATTATTTATACATTTTTAGGACACATACTATAATATGATATTATCTATACATTTTAGGACACATACTGTAGTATGATATTATTTATACATTTTTAGGACACATACTATAGTATTATATTATTTATACATTTTTAGGACACATACTGTAGTATGACATTATTTATACATTTTTAGGACACATACTATAGTATGCAATTATTTTTACATTTTTTAGGACACATACTATAGTATGATATTATTTATACATTTTTAGGACACATACCTTAGTATGATATTATTTATACATTTTTAGGACACATACCTTAGTATGATATTATTTATACATTTTTAGGACACATACCTTAGTATGATATTATTTATACATTTTTAGGACACATACTATAATATGATATTATTTATACATTTTTAGGACACATACTATAGTATGATATTATTTTTACATTTTTTGGACACATACTAAAGTATGATATTATTTATACATTTTTAGGACACATACCTTAGTATGATATTATTTATACATTTTTAGGACACATACTGTAGTATGACATTATTTATACATTTTTAGGACACATACTATAGTATGCAATTATTTTTACATTTTTTAGGACACATACTATAGTATGATATTATTTTTACATTTTTGGACACATACTAAAGTATGATATTATTTATACATTTTTAGGACACATACCTTAGTATGATATTATTTATACATTTTTAGGACACATACTATAATATGATATTATTTATACATTTTTAGGACACATACCTTAGTATGATATTATTTATACATTTTTAGGACACATACCTTAGTATGATATTATTTATACATTTTTAGGACACATACTGTAGTTTGACATTATTTATACATTTTTAGGACACATTCTATAGTATGCAATTATTTTTACATTTTTTAGGACACATACTATAGTATGATATTATTTATAAATTTTGAGGACACATACTATAGTATGCAATTATTTATACATTTTTAGGACACATACTGTAGTATGATATTATTTATACATTTTTAGGACACATACTATAATATTATATTATTTATACATTTTTAGGACACATACTATAGTATGATATTATTTTTACATTTTTTGGACACATACTAAAGTATGATATTATTTATACATTTTTGGACACATACCTTAGTATGATATTATTTATACATTTTTAGGACACACACTGTAGTATGATATTATTTATACATTTTTAGGACACATACTATAATATGATATTATTTATACATTTTTAGGACACATACCTTAGTATGATATTATTTATATATTTTTAGGACACATACTATAATATGATATTATTTATACATTTTTAGGACACATACCTTAGTATGATATCATTTATACATTTTTAGGACACATACCTTAGTTTGATATTATTTATACATTTTTAGGACACATACTGTAGTATGATATTATTTATATATTTTTAGGACACATACCTTAGTATGATATTATTTATATATTTTTAGGACACATACTATAATATGATATTATTTATACATTTTTAGGACACATACCTTAGTATGATATTATTTATATATTTTTAGGACACATACTATAATATGATATTATTTATACATTTTTAGGACACATACCTTAGTATGATATCATTTATACATTTTTAGGACACATACCTTAGTTTGATATTATTTATACATTTTTAGGACACATACTATAATATGATATTATTTATACATTTTTAGGACACATACCTTAGTATGATATTATTTATACATTTTTAGGACACATACTAAAGTATGATATTATTTATACATTTTTAGGACACATACCTTAGTATTATATTATTTATACATTTTTAGGACACATACTGTAGTATGATATTATTTATACATTTTTTGGACACATACTAAAGTATTATATTATTTATACATTTTTAGGACACATACCTTAGTATGATATTATTTATACATTTTTAGGACACATACTATAATATGATATTATTTATACATTTTTAGGACACATACCTTAGTATGATATTATTTATACATTTTTAGGACACATACTATAATATGATATTATTTATACATTTTTAGGACACATACTGTAGTATGATATTATTTATACATTTTTAGGACACATACTATAATATGATATTATTTATACATTTTTAGGACACATACTATAGTATGATATTATTTATACATTTTTAGGACACATACTGTAGTATGACATTATTTATACATTTTTAGGACACATACTATTGTATGCAATTATTTTTACATTTTTTAGGACACATACTATAGTATGATATTATTTATACATTTTTAGGACACATACCTTAGTATGATATTATTTATACATTTTTAGGACACATACCTTAGTATGATATTATTTATACATTTTTAGGACACATACTATAATATGATATTATTTATACATTTTTAGGACACATACCTTAGTATGATATTATTTATAAATTTTTAGGACACATACTATAATATGATATTATCTATACATTTTTAGGACACATACTGTAGTATGATATTATTTATACATTTTTAGGACACATACTATAATATGATATTATTTATACATTTTTAGGACACATACTATAGTATGATATTATTTATACATTTTTAGGACACATACTGTAGTATGACATTATTTATACATTTTTAGGACACATACTATTGTATGCAATTATTTTTACATTTTTTAGGACACATACTATAGTATGATATTATTTATACATTTTTAGGACACATACCTTAGTATGATATTATTTATACATTTTTAGGACACATACCTTAGTATGATATTATTTATACATTTTTAGGACACATACTATAATATGATATTATTTATACATTTTTAGGACACATACCTTAGTATGATATTATTTATACATTTTTAGGACACATACTATAATATGATATTATCTATACATTTTTAGGACACATACTGTAGTATGATATTATTTATACATTTTTAGGACACGTACTATAATATGATATTATTTATACATTTTTAGGACACATACTATAGTATTATATTATTTATACATTTTTAGGACACATACTGTAGTATGACATTATTTATACATTTTTAGGACACATACTATAGTATGATATTATTTATACATTTTTAGGACACATACCTTAGTATGATATTATTTATACATTTTTAGGACACATACCTTAGTATGATATTATTTATACATTTTTAGGACACATACCTTAGTATGATATTATTTATACATTTTTAGGACACATACTATAATATGATATTATTTATACATTTTTAGGACACATACTATAGTATGATATTATTTTTACATTTTTTGGACACATACTAAAGTATGATATTATTTATACATTTTTAGGACACATACCTTAGTATGATATTATTTATACATTTTTAGGACACATACTGTAGTATGACATTATTTATACATTTTTAGGACACATACTATAGTATGCAATTATTTTTACATTTTTTAGGACACATACTATAGTATGATATTATTTTTACATTTTTTGGACACATACTAAAGTATGATATTATTTACACATTTTTAGGACACATACCTTAGTATGATATTATTTATACATTTTTAGGACACATACTATAGTATGATATTATTTATAAATTTTGAGGACACGTACTATAGTATGCAATTATTTATACATTTTTAGGACACATACTGTAGTATGATATTATTTATACATTTTTAGGACACATACTATAATATTATATTATTTATACATTTTTAGGACACATACTATAGTATGATATTATTTTTACATTTTTTGGACACATACTAAAGTATGATATTATTTATACATTTTTAGGACACATACCTTAGTATGATATTATTTATACATTTTTAGGACACATACTGTTGTATGATATTATTTATACATTTTTAGGACACATACTATAATATGATATTATTTATACATTTTTAGGACACATACTATATTATGATATTATTTTTACATTTTTTGGACACATACTAAAGTATGATATTATTTATACATTTTTAGGACACATACTATATTATGATATTATTTTTACATTTTTTGGACACATACTAAAGTATGATATTATTTATACATTTTTAGGACACATACTATAGTATGATATTATTTATACATTTTTAGGACACATACCTTAGTATGATATTATTTATACATTTTTAGGACACATACCTTAGTATGATATTATTTATACATCTTTAGGACACATAGTATAGTATGCAATTTTTTAAACATTTTTTAGGACACATACTATAGTATGATATTATTTATACATTTTTAGGACACATACCTTAGTATGATATTATTTATACATTTTTAGGACACATAATGTAGTATGATATTATTTATACATTTTTAGGACACATACTATAATATGATATTATTTATACATTTTTAGGACACATACCTTAGTATGATATTATTTATACATTTTTAGGACACATACTGTAGTATGACATTAATTATACATTTTTAGGACACATACTATAGTATGCAATTATTTTTACATTTTTTAGGACACATACTATAGTATGATATTATTTATAAATTTTGAGGACACATACTATATTATGATATTATTTTTACATTTTTTGGACACATACTAAAGTATGATATTATTTATACATTTTTAGGACACATACTATAGTATGATATTATTTATACATTTTTAGGACAAATACCTTAGTATGATATTATTTATACATCTTTAGGACACATACCTTAGTATGATATTATTTATACATTTTTAGGACACATACCTTAGTATGATATTATTTATACATTTTTAGGACACATACTGTAGTATGACATTATTTATACATTTTTAGGACACATACTATAGTATGCAATTATTTTTACATTTTTTAGGACACATACTATAGTATGATATTATTTTTACATTTTTTGGACACATACTAAAGTATGATATTATTTACACATTTTTAGGACACATACCTTAGTATGATATTATTTATACATTTTTAGGACACATACTATAATATGATATTATTTATACATTTTTAGGACACATACCTTAGTATGATATTATTTATACATTTTTAGGACACATACCTTAGTATGATATTATTTATACATTTTTAGGACACATACTGTAGTTTGACATTATTTATACATTTTTAGGACACATTCTATAGTATGCAATTATTTTTACATTTTTTAGGACACATACTATAGTATGATATTATTTATAAATTTTGAGGACACGTACTATAGTATGCAATTATTTATACATTTTTAGGACACATACTGTAGTATGATATTATTTATACATTTTTAGGACACATACTATAATATTATATTATTTATACATTTTTAGGACACATACTATAGTATGATATTATTTTTACATTTTTTGGACACATACTAAAGTATGATATTATTTATACATTTTTAGGACACATACCTTAGTATGATATTATTTATACATTTTTAGGACACATACTGTTGTATGATATTATTTATACATTTTTAGGACACATACTATAATATGATATTATTTATACATTTTTAGGACACATACTATATTATGATATTATTTTTACATTTTTTGGACACATACTAAAGTATGATATTATTTATACATTTTTAGGACACATACTATATTATGATATTATTTTTACATTTTTTGGACACATACTAAAGTATGATATTATTTATACATTTTTAGGACACATACTATAGTATGATATTATTTATACATTTTTAGGACACATACCTTAGTATGATATTATTTATACATTTTTAGGACACATACCTTAGTATGATATTATTTATACATCTTTAGGACACATAGTATAGTATGCAATTTTTTTAACATTTTTTAGGACACATACTATAGTATGATATTATTTATACATTTTTAGGACACATACCTTAGTATGATATTATTTATACATTTTTAGGACACATAATGTAGTATGATATTATTTATACATTTTTAGGACACATACTATAATATGATATTATTTATACATTTTTAGGACACATACCTTAGTATGATATTATTTATACATTTTTAGGACACATACTGTAGTATGACATTAATTATACATTTTTAGGACACATACTATAGTATGCAATTATTTTTACATTTTTTAGGACACATACTATAGTATGATATTATTTATAAATTTTGAGGACACATACTATATTATGATATTATTTTTACATTTTTTGGACACATACTAAAGTATGATATTATTTATACATTTTTAGGACACATACTATAGTATGATATTATTTATACATTTTTAGGACAAATACCTTAGTATGATATTATTTATACATCTTTAGGACACATAGTATAGTATGCAATTTTTTTAACATTTTTTAGGACACATACTATAGTATGATATTATTTATACATTTTTAGGACACATACCTTAGTATGATATTATTTATACATTTTTAGGACACATACCTTAGTATGATATTATTTATACATCTTTAGGACACATAGTATAGTATGCAATTTTTTAAACATTTTTTAGGACACATACTATAGTATGATATTATTTATACATTTTTAGGACACATACCTTAGTATGATATTATTTATACATTTTTAGGACACATACCTTAGTTTGATATTATTTATACATTTTTAGGACACGTACTATAATATGATATTATTTATACATTTTTAGGACACATACCTTAGTATGATATTATTTATACATTTTTAGGACACATACTATAATATGATATTATTTATACATTTTTAGGACACATACTATAGTATGATATTATTTTTACATTTTTTGGACACATACTAAAGTATGATATTATTTATACATTTTTAGGACACATACTGTAGTATGATATTATTTATACATTTTTAGGACACATACTATAATATGATATTATTTATACATTTTTAGGACACATACTATAGTATGATATTATTTTTACATTTTTTGGACACATACTAAAGTATGATATTATTTATACATTTTTAGGACACATACTATAGTATGATATTATTTATACATTTTTAGGACACATACCTTAGTATGATATTATTTATACATTTTTAGGACACATACTATAATATGATAGTATTTATACATTTTTAGGACACATACTATAGTATGCAATTATTTATACATTTTTAGGACACATACTGTAGTATGATATTATTTATACATTTTTAGGACACATACTATAATATGATATTATTTATACATTTTTAGGACACATACTATAGTATGATATTATGTTTACATATTTTAGACACATACTAAAGTATGATATTATTTATGCATTTTTAGGACACATACCTTAGTATGATATTATTTATACATTTTTAGGACACATAGTATAGTATGCAATTTTTTAAACATTTTTTAGGACACATACTATAATATGATATTATTTACACATTTTTAGGACACATACTATAGTATCATATTATTTTTACATTTTTTGGACACATACTAAAGTATGATATTATTTATGCATTTTTAGGACACATACCTTAGTATGATATTATTTATACATTTTTAGGACACATAGTATAGTATGCAATTTTTTTAACATTTTTTAGGACACATACTATAGTATGATATTATTTATACATTTTTAGGACACATACCTTAGTATGATATTATTTATACATTTTTAGGACACATACTATAGTATGATATTATTTATACATTTTTAGGACACATACCTTAGTATGATATTTTTTATACATTTTTAGGACACATACCTTTGTATGATATTATTTATACATTTTTAGGACACATACTATAATATGATATTATTTATACATTTTTAGGACACATACCTTAGTATGATATTATTTATACATTTTTAGGACACATACTATAATATGATATTATTTATACATTTTTAGGACACATACTATAGTATGATATTATTTTTACATTTTTTGGACACATACTAAAGTATGATATTATTTATTAATTTTTAGGACACATACTGTAGTATGATATTATTTATACATTTTTAGGACACATACTATAAAATGATATTATTTATACATTTTAGGACACATACTATAGTATGATATTATTTATACATTTTTAGGACACATACTATAGTATGATATTATTTATACATTTTTAGGACACATACCTTAGTATGATATTATTTATACATTTTTAGGACACATACCTTAGTATGATATTATTTATACATCTTTAGGACACATAGTATAGTATGCAATTTTTTTAACATTTTTTAGGACACATACTATAGTATGATATTATTTATACATTTTTAGGACACATACCTTAGTATGAT
Source organism: Nothobranchius furzeri (assembly GCF_043380555.1). Taxonomy (NCBI): domain Eukaryota; kingdom Metazoa; phylum Chordata; class Actinopteri; order Cyprinodontiformes; family Nothobranchiidae; genus Nothobranchius; species Nothobranchius furzeri. The sequence continues at coordinate 23,767,460 of NC_091759.1, read as the reverse complement.
ATTATTTATACATTTTTAGGACACATACCTTAGTATGATATTATTTATACATCTTTAGGACACATAGTATAGTATGCAATTTTTTTAACATTTTTTAGGACACATACTATAGTATGATATTATTTATACATTTTTAGGACACATACCTTAGTATGATATTATTTATACATTTTTAGGACACATACCTTAGTTTGATATTATTTATACATTTTTAGGACACATACTATAATATGATATTATTTATACATTTTTAGGACACATGCCTTAGTATGATATTATTTATACATTTTTAGGACACATACTATAATATGATATTATTTATACATTTTTAGGACACATACTATAGTATGATATTATTTTTACATTTTTTGGACACATACTAAAGTATGATATTATTTATACATTTTTAGGACACATACTGTAGTATGATATTATTTATACATTTTTAGGACACATACTATAATATGATATTATTTATACATTTTTAGGACACATACTATAGTATGATATTATTTTTACATTTTTTGGACACATACTAAAGTATGATATTATTTATACATTTTTAGGACACATACTATAGTATGATATTATTTATACATTTTTAGGACACATACCTTAGTATGATATTATTTATACATTTTTAGGACACATACCTTAGTATGATATTATTTATACATCTTTAGGACACATAGTATAGTATGCAATTTTTTTAACATTTTTTAGGACACATACTATAGTATGATATTATTAATACATTTTTAGGACACATACCTTAGTATGATATTATTTATACATTTTTAGGACACATACCTTAGTTTTATATTATTTATACATTTTTAGGACACATACTATAATATGATATTATTTATACATTTTTAGGACACATACCTTAGTATGATATTATTTACACATTTTTAGGACACATAATATAATATGATATTATTTATACATTTTTAGGACACATACTATAGTATGATATTATTTTTACATTTTTTGGACACATACTAAAGTATGATATTATTTATACATTTTTAGGACACATACTGTAGTATGATATTATTTATACATTTTTAGGACACATACTATAATATGATATTATTTATACATTTTTAGGACACATACTATAGTATGATATTATTTTTACATTTTTTGGACACATACTAAAGTATGATATTATTTATACATTTTTAGGACACATACCTTAGTATGATATTATTTATACATTTTTAGGACACATACCTTAGTATGATATTATTTATACATCTTTAGGACACATAGTATAGTATGCAATTTTTTAAACATTTTTTAGGACACATACTATAGTATGATATTATTTTTACATTTTTTGGACACATACTAAAGTATGATATTATTTATACATTTTTAGGACACATACTGTAGTATGATACTATTTATACATTTTTAGGACACATACTATAATATGATATTATTTATACATTTTTAGGACACATACTATAGTATGATATTATTTTTACATTTTTTGGACACATACTAAAGTATGATATTATTTATACATTTTTAGGACACATACCTTAGTATGATATTATTTATACATTTTTAGGACACATAGTATAGTATGCAATTTTTTTAACATTTTTTAGGACACATACTATAGTATGATATTATTTATACATTTTTAGGACACATACCTTAGTATGATATTATTTATACATTTTTAGGACACATACTATAATATGATATTATTTATACATTTTTAGGACACATACTATAGTATGCAATTATTTATACATTTTTAGGACACATACTGTAGTATGATATTATTTATACATTTTTAGGACACATACTATAATATGATATTATTTATACATTTTTAGGACACATACTATAGTATGATATTATGTTTACATTTTTTGGACACATACCTTAGTATGATATTATTTATACATTTTTAGGACACATAGTATAGTATGCAATTTTTTTAACATTTTTAGGACACATACTATAGTATGATATTATTTATACATTTTTAGGACACATACCTTAGTATGATATTATTTATACATTTTTAGGACACATACCTTAGTATGATATTATTTATACATTTTTAGGACACATACTATAATATGATATTATTTGTACATTTTTAGGACACATACCTTAGTATGATATTATTTATACATTTTTAGGACACATACCTTAGTATGATTTTATTTATACATTTTTAGGACACATACTATAGTATGATATTATTTATACATTTTTAGGACACATACTAAAGTATGAAATTATTTATACATTTTTAGGACACATACTATAATATGATATTATTTATACATTTTTAGGACACATACTATAATATGATATTATTTACACATTTTTAGGACACATACTATAGTATCATATTATTTTTACATTTTTTGGACACATACTAAAGTATGATATTATTTATACATTTTTAGGACACATACCTTAGTATGATATTATTTATACATTTTTAGGACACATAGTATAGTATGCAATTTTTTTTAACATTTTTTAGGACACATACTATAGTATGATATTATTTATACATTTTTAGGACACATACCTTAGTATGATATTATTTATACATTTTTAGGACACATACTATAGTATGATATTATTTATACATTTTTAGGACACATACCTTAGTATGATATTATTTATACATTTTTAGGACACATACCTTAGTATGATATTATTTATACATTTTTAGGACACATACTATAATATGATATTATTTATACATTTTTAGGACACATACCTTAGTATGATATTATTTATACATTTTTAGGACACATACTATAATATGATATTATTTATACATTTTTAGGACACATACTATAGTATGATATTATTTTTACATTTTTTGGACACATACTAAAGTATGATATTATTTATACATTTTTAGGACACATACTGTAGTATGATATTATTTATACATTTTTAGGACACATACCATAAAATGATATTATTTATACATTTTTAGGACACATACTATAGTATGATATTATTTTTACATTTTTTGGACACATACTAAAGTATGATATTATTTATACATTTTTAGGACACATTCCTTAGTATGATATTATTTATACATTTTTAGGACACATACTATAATATGATATTATTTATACATTTTTAGGACACATACCTTAGTATGATATTATTTATACATTTTTAGGACACATACTGTAGTATGACATTATTTATACATTTTTAGGACACATACTATAGTATGCAATTATTTTTACATTTTTTAGGACACATACTATCGTATGATATTATTTATAAATTTTGAGGACACATACTATAGTATGATATTATTTTTACATTTTTTGGACACATACTAAAGTATGATATTATTTATACATTTTTAGGACACATACTATAGTATGATATCATTTATACATTTTTAGGACACATACCTTAGTATGATATTATTTATACATTTTTAGTACACATACCTTAGTATGATATTATTTATACATTTTTAGGACACATACTATAATATGATAATATTCATACATTTTTAGGACACATACTATAGTATGCAATTATTTATACATTTTTAGGACACATACTGTAGTATGATATTATTTATACATTTTTAGGACACATACTATAGTATGCAATTATTTTTACATTTTTAGGACACATACTATAGTATGATATTATTTATAAATTTTGAGGACACATACTATAGTATGATATTATTTTTACATTTTTTGGACACATACTAAAGTATGATATTATTTATACATTTTTAGGACACATACTATAGTATGATATCATTTATACATTTTTAGGACACATACCTTAGTATGATATTATTTATACATTTTTAGGACACATACCTTAGTATGATATTATTTATACATTTTTAGGACACATACTATAATATGATATTATTTATACATTTTTAGGACACATACTATAGTATGCAATTATTTATACATTTTTAGGACACATACTGTAGTATGATATTATTTATACATTTTTAGGACACATACTATAATATGATATTATTTATACATTTTTAGGACACATACTATAGTATGATATTATTTTTACATTTTTTGGACACATACTATAGTATGATATTATTTTTACATTTTTTGGACACATACTAAAGTATGATATTATTTATACATTTTTAGGACACATACCTTAGTATGATATTATTTATACATTTTTAGGACACATACTATAATATGATATTATTTATACATTTTTAGGACACATACCTTAGTATGATATTATTTATACATTTTTAGGACACATACTATAATATGATATTATTTATACATTTTTAGGACACATACTATAATATGATATTATTTACACATTTTTAGGACACATACTATAGTATCATATTATTTTTACATTTTTTGGACACATACTAAAGTATGATATTATTTATACATTTTTAGGACACATACCTTAGTATGATATTATTTATACATTTTTAGGACACATAGTATAGTATGCAATTTTTTTTAACATTTTTTAGGACACATACTATAGTATGATATTATTTATACATTTTTAGGACACATACCTTAGTATGATATTATTTATACATTTTTAGGACACATACTATAGTATGATATTATTTATACATTTTTAGGACACATACCTTAGTATGATATTATTTATACATTTTTAGGACACATACCTTAGTATGATATTATTTATACATTTTTAGGACACATACTATAATATGATATTATTTATACATTTTTAGGACACATACTATAGTATGATATTATTTTTACATTTTTTGGACACATACTAAAGTATGATATTATTTATACATTTTTAGGACACATACTAAAGTATGATATTATTTATACATTTTTAGGACACATACTATAGTATGATATCATTTATACATTTTTAGGACACATACCTTAGTATGATATTATTTATACATTTTTAGTACACATACCTTAGTATGATATTATTTATACATTTTTAGGACACATACTATAATATGATAATATTCATACATTTTTAGGACACATACTATAGTATGCAATTATTTATACATTTTTAGGACACATACTGTAGTATGATATTATTTATACATTTTTAGGACACATACTATAGTATGCAATTATTTTTACATTTTTAGGACACATACTATAGTATGATATTATTTATAAATTTTGAGGACACATACTATAGTATGATATTATTTTTACATTTTTTGGACACATACTAAAGTATGATATTATTTATACATTTTTAGGACACATACTATAGTATGATATCATTTATACATTTTTAGGACACATACCTTAGTATGATATTATTTATACATTTTTAGGACACATACCTTAGTATGATATTATTTATACATTTTTAGGACACATACTATAATATGATATTATTTATACATTTTTAGGACACATACTATAGTATGCAATTATTTATACATTTTTAGGACACATACTGTAGTATGATATTATTTATACATTTTTAGGACACATACTATAATATGAAATTATTTATACATTTTTAGGACACATACTATAGTATGATATTATTTTTACATTTTTTGGACACATACTATAGTATGATATTATTTTTACATTTTTTGGACACATACTAAAGTATGATATTATTTATACATTTTTAGGACACATACCTTAGTATGATATTATTTATACATTTTTAGGACACATACTATAATATGATATTATTTATACATTTTTAGGACACATACCTTAGTATGATATTATTTATACATTTTTAGGACACATACTATAATATGATATTATTTATACATTTTTAGGACACATACTATAATATGATATTATTTACACATTTTTAGGACACATACTATAGTATCATATTATTTTTACATTTTTTGGACACATACTAAAGTATGATATTATTTATACATTTTTAGGACACATACCTTAGTATGATATTATTTATACATTTTTAGGACACATAGTATAGTATGCAATTTTTTTTAACATTTTTTAGGACACATACTATAGTATGATATTATTTATACATTTTTAGGACACATACCTTAGTATGATATTATTTATACATTTTTAGGACACATACTATAGTATGATATTATTTATACATTTTTAGGACACATACCTTAGTATGATATTATTTATACATTTTTAGGACACATACCTTAGTATGATATTATTTATACATTTTTAGGACACATACTATAATATGATATTATTTATACATTTTTAGGACACATACCTTAGTATGATATTATTTATACATTTTTAGGACACATACTATAATATGATATTATTTATACATTTTTAGGACACATACTATAGTATGATATTATTTTTACATTTAATGGACACATACTAAAGTATGATATTATTTATACATTTTTAGGACACATACTGTAGTATGATATTATTTATACATTTTTAGGACACATACTATAAAATGATATTATTTATACATTTTTAGGACACATACTATAGTATGATATTATTTTTACATTTTTTGGACACATACTAAAGTATGATATTATTTATACATTTTTAGGACACATACTATAGTATGATATCATTTATACATTTTTAGGACACATACCTTAGTATGATATTATTTATACATTTTTAGGACACATACCTTAGTATGATATTATTTATACATTTTTAGGACACATACTATAATATGATATTATTTATACATTTTTAGGACACATACTATAGTATGCAATTATTTATACATTTTTAGGACACATACTGTAGTATGATATTATTTATACATTTTTAGGACACATACTATAATATGATATTATTTATACATTTTTAGGACACATACTATAGTATGATATTATTTTTACATTTTTTGGACACATACTATAGTATGATATTATTTTTACATTTTTTGGACACATACTAAAGTATGATATTATTTATACATTTTTAGGACACATACCTTAGTATGATATTATTTATACATTTTTAGGACACATACTATAATATGATATTATTTATACATTTTTAGGACACATACCTTAGTATGAAATTATTTATACATTTTTAGGACACATACTATAATATGATATTATTTATACATTTTTAGGACACATACTGTAGTATGATATTATTTATACATTTTTAGGACACATACCTTAGTATGATATTATTTATACATTTTTAGGACACATACTGTAGTATGACATTATTTATACATTTTTAGGACACATACCATAGTATGCAATTATTTTTACATTTTTTAGGACACATACTATAGTATGATATTATTTATACATTTTTAGGACACATACCTTAGTATGATATTATTTATACATTTTTAGGACACATACCTTAGTATGATATTATTTATACATTTTTAGGACACATACCTTAGTATGATATTATTTATACATTTTTAGGACACATACTATAATATGATATTATTTATACATTTTTAGGACACATACTATAGTATGATATTATTTTTACATTTTTTGGACACATACCTTAGTATGATATTATTTATACATTTTTAGGACACATACTGTAGAATGACATTATTTATACATTTTTAGGACACATACTATAGTATGCAATTATTTTTACATTTTTTGGACACATACTATAGTATGATATTATTTTTACATTTTTTGGACACATACTAAAGTATGATATTATTTATACATTTTTAGGACACATACCTTAGTATGATATTATTTATACATTTTTAGGACACATACTATAATATGATATTATTTATACATTTTTAGGACACATACCTTAGTATGATATTATTTATACATTTTTAGGACACATACTATAATATGATATTATTTATACATTTTTAGGACACATACTGTAGTATGATATTATTTATACATTTTTAGGACACATACCTTAGTATGATATTATTTATACATTTTTAGGACACATACTGTAGTATGACATTATTTATACATTTTTAGGACACATACCATAGTATGCAATTATTTTTACATTTTTTAGGACACATACTATAGTATGATATTATTTATACATTTTTAGGACACATACCTTAGTATGATATTATTTATACATTTTTAGGACACATACTATAATATGATATTATTTATACATTTATAGGACACATACCTTAGTATGATATTATTTATACATTTTTAGGACACATACTATAATATGATATTATTTATACATTTTTAGGACACATACTGTAGTATGATATTATTTATACATTTTTAGGACACATACTATAATATGATATTATTTATACATTTTTAGGACACATAAAATAGTATGATATTATTTATACATTTTTAGGACACATACTGTAGTATGACATTATTTATACATTTTTAGGACACATACTATTGTATGCAATTATTTTTACATTTTTTAGGTCACATACTATAGTATGATATTATTTATACATTTTTAGGACACATACCTTAGTATGATATTATTTATACATTTTTAGGACACATACCTTAGTATGATATTATTTATACATTTTTAGGACACATACTATAATATGATATTATTTATACATTTTTAGGACACATACCTTAGTATGATATTATTTATACATTTTTAGGACACATACTATAATATGATATTATCTATACATTTTAGGACACATACTGTAGTATGATATTATTTATACATTTTTAGGACACATACTATAGTATTATATTATTTATACATTTTTAGGACACATACTGTAGTATGACATTATTTATACATTTTTAGGACACATACTATAGTATGCAATTATTTTTACATTTTTTAGGACACATACTATAGTATGATATTATTTATACATTTTTAGGACACATACCTTAGTATGATATTATTTATACATTTTTAGGACACATACCTTAGTATGATATTATTTATACATTTTTAGGACACATACTATAATATGATATTATTTATACATTTTTAGGACACATACTATAGTATGATATTATTTTTACATTTTTTGGACACATACTAAAGTATGATATTATTTATACATTTTTAGGACACATACCTTAGTATGATATTATTTATACATTTTTAGGACACATACTGTAGTATGACATTATTTATACATTTTTAGGACACATACTATAGTATGCAATTATTTTTACATTTTTAGGACACATACTATAGTATGATATTATTTTTACATTTTTGGACACATACTAAAGTATGATATTATTTATACATTTATAGGACACATACCTTAGTATGATATTATTTATACATTTTTAGGACACATACTATAATATGATATTATTTATACATTTTTAGGACACATACCTTAGTATGATATTATTTATACATTTTTAGGACACATACCTTAGTATGATATTATTTATACATTTTTAGGACACATACTGTAGTTTGACATTATTTATACATTTTTAGGACACATTCTATAGTATGCAATTATTTTTACATTTTTTAGGACACATACTATAGTATGATATTATTTATAAATTTTGAGGACACATACTATAGTATGCAATTATTTATACATTTTTAGGACACATACTGTAGTATGATATTATTTATACATTTTTAGGACACATACTATAATATTATATTATTTATACATTTTTAGGACACATACTATAGTATGATATTATTTTTACATTTTTTGGACACATACTAAAGTATGATATTATTTATACATTTTTAGGACACATACCTTAGTATGATATTATTTATACATTTTTAGGACACATACTGTAGTATGATATTATTTATACATTTTTAGGACACATACTATAATATGATATTATTTATACATTTTTAGGACACATACTGTAGTATGACATTATTTATACATTTTTAGGACACATACTATAGTATGCATATATTTTTACATTTTTAGGACACATACTATAGTATGATATTATTTTTACATTTTTGGACACATACTAAAGTATGATATTATTTATACATTTATAGGACACATACCTTAGTATGATATTATTTATACATTTTTAGGACACATACTATAATATGATATTATTTATACATTTTTAGGACACATACCTTAGTATGATATTATTTATACATTTTTAGGACACATACCTTAGTATGATATTATTTATACATTTTTAGGACACATACTGTAGTTTGACATTATTTATACATTTTTAGGACACATTCTATAGTATGCAATTATTTTTACATTTTTTAGGACACATACTATAGTATGATATTATTTATAAATTTTGAGGACACATACTATAGTATGCAATTATTTATACATTTTTAGGACACATACTGTAGTATGATATTATTTATACATTTTTAGGACACATACTATAATATTATATTATTTATACATTTTTAGGACACATACTATAGTATGATATTATTTTTACATTTTTTGGACACATACTAAAGTATGATATTATTTATACATTTTTAGGACACATACCTTAGTATGATATTATTTATACATTTTTAGGACACATACTGTAGTATGATATTATTTATACATTTTTAGGACACATACTATAATATGATATTATTTATACATTTTTAGGACACATACCTTAGTATGATATTATTTATATATTTTTAGGACACATACTATAATATGATATTATTTATACATTTTTAGGACACATACTATAGTATGATATTATTTTTACATTTTTTGGACACATACTAAAGTATGATATTATTTATACGTTTTTAGGACACATACCTTAGTATGATATTATTTATACATTTTTAGGACACATACTATAATATGATATTATTTATACATTTTTAGGACACATACTATAGTATGATATTATTTTTACATTTTTTGGACACATACTAAAGTATGATATTATTTATACATTTTTAGGACACATACCTTAGTATTATATTATTTATACATTTTTAGGACACATACTGTAGTATGATATTATTTATACATTTTTTGGACACATACTAAAGTATTATATTATTTATACATTTTTAGGACACATACCTTAGTATGATATTATTTATACATTTTTAGGACACATACTATAATATGATATTATTTATACATTTTTAGGACACATACCTTAGTATGATATTATTTATACATTTTTAGGACACATACTATAATATGATATTATTTATACATTTTTAGGACACATACTGTAGTATGATATTATTTATACATTTTTAGGACACATACTATAATATGATATTATTTATACATTTTTAGGACACATACTATAGTATGATATTATTTATACATTTTTAGGACACATACTGTAGTATGACATTATTTATACATTTTTAGGACACATACTATTGTATGCAATTATTTTTACATTTTTTAGGACACATACTATAGTATGATATTATTTATACATTTTTAGGACACATACCTTAGTATGATATTATTTATACATTTTTAGGACACATACCTTAGTATGATATTATTTATACATTTTTAGGACACATACTATAATATGATATTATTTATACATTTTTAGGACACATACCTTAGTATGATATTATTTATACATTTTTAGGACACATACTATAATATGATATTATCTATACATTTTTAGGACACATACTGTAGTATGATATTATTTATACATTTTTAGGACACATACTATAATATGATATTATTTATACATTTTTAGGACACATACTATAGTATTATATTATTTATACATTTTTAGGACACATACTGTAGTATGACATTATTTATACATTTTTAGGACACATACTATAGTATGCAATTATTTTTACATTTTTTAGGACACATACTATAGTATGATATTATTTATACATTTTTAGGACACATACCTTAGTATGATATTATTTATACATTTTTAGGACACATACCTTAGTATGATATTATTTATACATTTTTAGGACACATACCTTAGTATGATATTATTTATACATTTTTAGGACACATACTATAATATGATATTATTTATACATTTTTAGGACACATACTATAGTATGATATTATTTTTACATTTTTTGGACACATACTAAAGTATGATATTATTTATACATTTTTAGGACACATACCTTAGTATGATATTATTTATACATTTTTAGGACACATACTGTAGTATGACATTATTTATACATTTTTAGGACACATACTATAGTATGCAATTATTTTTACATTTTTTAGGACACATACTATAGTATGATATTATTTTTACATTTTTTGGACACATACTAAAGTATGATATTATTTACACATTTTTAGGACACATACCTTAGTATGATATTATTTATACATTTTTAGGACACATACTATAATATGATATTATTTATACATTTTTAGGACACATACCTTAGTATGATATTATTTATACATTTTTAGGACACATACCTTAGTATGATATTATTTATACATTTTTAGGACACATACTGTAGTTTGACATTATTTATACATTTTTAGGACACATTCTATAGTATGCAATTATTTTTACATTTTTTAGGACACATACTATAGTATGATATTATTTATAAATTTTGAGGACACATACTATAGTATGCAATTATTTATACATTTTTAGGACACATACTGTAGTATGATATTATTTATACATTTTTAGGACACATACTATAATATTATATTATTTATACATTTTTAGGACACATACTATAGTATGATATTATTTTTACATTTTTTGGACACATACTAAAGTATGATATTATTTATACATTTTTAGGACACATACCTTAGTATGATATTATTTATACATTTTTAGAACACATACTGTAGTATGATATTATTTATACATTTTTAGGACACATACTATAATATGATATTATTTATACATTTTTAGGACACATACCTTAGTATGATATTATTTATACATTTTTAGGACACATACTGTAGTATGACATTATTTATACATTTTTAGGACACATACTATAGTATGCAATTATTTTTACATTTTTTAGGACACATACTATAGTATGATATTATTTATAAATTTTGAGGACACATACTATATTATGATATTATTTTTACATTTTTTGGACACATACTAAAGTATGATATTATTTATACATTTTTAGGACACATACTATAGTATGATATTATTTATACATTTTTAGGACACATACCTTAGTATGATATTATTTATACATTTTTAGGACACATACCTTAGTATGATATTATTTATACATCTTTAGGACACATAGTATAGTATGCAATTTTTTTAACATTTTTTAGGACACATACTATAGTATGATATTATTTATACATTTTTAGGACACATACCTTAGTATGATATTATTTATACATTTTTAGGACACATAATGTAGTATGATATTATTTATACATTTTTAGGACACATACTATAATATGATATTATTTATACATTTTTAGGACACATACCTTAGTATGATATTATTTATACATTTTTAGGACACATACTGTAGTATGACATTAATTATACATTTTTAGGACACATACTATAGTATGCAATTATTTTTACATTTTTTAGGACACATACTATAGTATGATATTATTTATAAATTTTGAGGACACATACTATATTATGATATTATTTTTACATTTTTTGGACACATACTAAAGTATGATATTATTTATACATTTTTAGGACACATACTATAGTATGATATTATTTATACATTTTTAGGACAAATACCTTAGTATGATATTATTTATACATTTTTAGGACACATACCTTAGTATGATATTATTTATACATCTTTAGGACACATAGTATAGTATGCAATTTTTTTAACATTTTTTAGGACACATACTATAGTATGATATTATTTATACATTTTTAGGACACATACCTTAGTATGATATTATTTATACATTTTTAGGACACATACCTTAGTATGATATTATTTATACATCTTTAGGACACATAGTATAGTATGCAATTTTTTAAACATTTTTTAGGACACATACTATAGTATGATATTATTTATACATTTTTAGGACACATACCTTAGTATGATATTATTTATACATTTTTAGGACACATACCTTAGTTTGATATTATTTATACATTTTTAGGACACGTACTATAATATGATATTATTTATACATTTTTAGGACACATACCTTAGTATGATATTATTTATACATTTTTAGGACACATACTATAATATGATATTATTTATACATTTTTAGGACACATACTATAGTATGATATTATTTTTACATTTTTTGGACACATACTAAAGTATGATATTATTTATACATTTTTAGGACACATACTGTAGTATGATATTATTTATACATTTTTAGGACACATACTATAATATGATATTATTTATACATTTTTAGGACACATACTATAGTATGATATTATTTTTACATTTTTGGACACATACTAAAGTATGATATTATTTATACATTTTTAGGACACATACTATAGTATGATATTATTTATACATTTTTAGGACACATACCTTAGTATGATATTATTTATACATTTTTAGGACACATACTATAATATGATAGTATTTATACATTTTTAGGACACATACTATAGTATGCAATTATTTATACATTTTTAGGACACATACTATAGTATGATATTATTTATACATTTTTAGGACACATACCTTAGTATGATATTATTTATATATTTTTAGGACACATACTATAATATGATATTATTTATACATTTTTAGGACACATACTATAGTATGATATTATTTTTACATTTTTTGGACACATACTAAAGTATGATATTATTTATACGTTTTTAGGACACATACCTTAGTATGATATTATTTATACATTTTTAGGACACATACTATAATATGATATTATTTATACATTTTTAGGACACATACTATAGTATGATATTATTTTTACATTTTTTGGACACATACTAAAGTATGATATTATTTATACATTTTTAGGACACATACCTTAGTATTATATTATTTATACATTTTTAGGACACATACTGTAGTATGATATTATTTATACATTTTTTGGACACATACTAAAGTATTATATTATTTATACATTTTTAGGACACATACCTTAGTATGATATTATTTATACATTTTTAGGACACATACTATAATATGATATTATTTATACATTTTTAGGACACATACCTTAGTATGATATTATTTATACATTTTTAGGACACATACTATAATATGATATTATTTATACATTTTTAGGACACATACTGTAGTATGATATTATTTATACATTTTTAGGACACATACTATAATATGATATTATTTATACATTTTTAGGACACATACTATAGTATGATATTATTTATACATTTTTAGGACACATACTGTAGTATGACATTATTTATACATTTTTAGGACACATACTATTGTATGCAATTATTTTTACATTTTTTAGGACACATACTATAGTATGATATTATTTATACATTTTTAGGACACATACCTTAGTATGATATTATTTATACATTTTTAGGACACATACCTTAGTATGATATTATTTATACATTTTTAGGACACATACTATAATATGATATTATTTATACATTTTTAGGACACATACCTTAGTATGATATTATTTATACATTTTTAGGACACATACTATAATATGATATTATCTATACATTTTTAGGACACATACTGTAGTATGATATTATTTATACATTTTTAGGACACATACTATAATATGATATTATTTATACATTTTTAGGACACATACTATAGTATTATATTATTTATACATTTTTAGGACACATACTGTAGTATGACATTATTTATACATTTTTAGGACACATACTATAGTATGCAATTATTTTTACATTTTTTAGGACACATACTATAGTATGATATTATTTATACATTTTTAGGACACATACCTTAGTATGATATTATTTATACATTTTTAGGACACATACCTTAGTATGATATTATTTATACATTTTTAGGACACATACCTTAGTATGATATTATTTATACATTTTTAGGACACATACTATAATATGATATTATTTATACATTTTTAGGACACATACTATAGTATGATATTATTTTTACATTTTTTGGACACATACTAAAGTATGATATTATTTATACATTTTTAGGACACATACCTTAGTATGATATTATTTATACATTTTTAGGACACATACTGTAGTATGACATTATTTATACATTTTTAGGACACATACTATAGTATGCAATTATTTTTACATTTTTTAGGACACATACTATAGTATGATATTATTTTTACATTTTTTGGACACATACTAAAGTATGATATTATTTACACATTTTTAGGACACATACCTTAGTATGATATTATTTATACATTTTTAGGACACATACTATAATATGATATTATTTATACATTTTTAGGACACATACCTTAGTATGATATTATTTATACATTTTTAGGACACATACCTTAGTATGATATTATTTATACATTTTTAGGACACATACTGTAGTTTGACATTATTTATACATTTTTAGGACACATTCTATAGTATGCAATTATTTTTACATTTTTTAGGACACATACTATAGTATGATATTATTTATAAATTTTGAGGACACATACTATAGTATGCAATTATTTATACATTTTTAGGACACATACTGTAGTATGATATTATTTATACATTTTTAGGACACATACTATAATATTATATTATTTATACATTTTTAGGACACATACTATAGTATGATATTATTTTTACATTTTTTGGACACATACTAAAGTATGATATTATTTATACATTTTTAGGACACATACCTTAGTATGATATTATTTATACATTTTTAGAACACATACTGTAGTATGATATTATTTATACATTTTTAGGACACATACTATAATATGATATTATTTATACATTTTTGGGACACATACCTTAGTATGATATTATTTATACATTTTTAGGACACATACTGTAGTATGACATTATTTATACATTTTTAGGACACATACTATAGTATGCAATTATTTTTACATTTTTTAGGACACATACTATAGTATGATATTATTTATAAATTTTGAGGACACATACTATATTATGATATTATTTTTACATTTTTTGGACACATACTAAAGTATGATATTATTTATACATTTTTAGGACACATACTATAGTATGATATTATTTATACATTTTTAGGACACATACCTTAGTATGATATTATTTATACATTTTTAGGACACATACCTTAGTATGATATTATTTATACATCTTTAGGACACATAGTATAGTATGCAATTTTTTTAACATTTTTTAGGACACATACTATAGTATGATATTATTTATACATTTTTAGGACACATACCTTAGTATGATATTATTTATACATTTTTAGGACACATAATGTAGTATGATATTATTTATACATTTTTAGGACACATACTATAATATGATATTATTTATACATTTTTAGGACACATACCTTAGTATGATATTATTTATACATTTTTAGGACACATACTGTAGTATGACATTAATTATACATTTTTAGGACACATACTATAGTATGCAATTATTTTTACATTTTTTAGGACACATACTATAGTATGATATTATTTATAAATTTTGAGGACACATACTATATTATGATATTATTTTTACATTTTTTGGACACATACTAAAGTATGATATTATTTATACATTTTTAGGACACATACTATAGTATGATATTATTTATACATTTTTAGGACAAATACCTTAGTATGATATTATTTATACATTTTTAGGACACATACCTTAGTATGATATTATTTATACATCTTTAGGACACATAGTATAGTATGCAATTTTTTTAACATTTTTTAGGACACATACTATAGTATGATATTATTTATACATTTTTAGGACACATACCTTAGTATGATATTATTTATACATTTTTAGGACACATACCTTAGTATGATATTATTTATACATCTTTAGGACACATAGTATAGTATGCAATTTTTTAAACATTTTTTAGGACACATACTATAGTATGATATTATTTATACATTTTTAGGACACATACCTTAGTATGATATTATTTATACATTTTTAGGACACATACCTTAGTTTGATATTATTTATACATTTTTAGGACACGTACTATAATATGATATTATTTATACATTTTTAGGACACATACCTTAGTATGATATTATTTATACATTTTTAGGACACATACTATAATATGATATTATTTATACATTTTTAGGACACATACTATAGTATGATATTATTTTTACATTTTTTGGACACATACTAAAGTATGATATTATTTATACATTTTTAGGACACATACTGTAGTATGATATTATTTATACATTTTTAGGACACATACTATAATATGATATTATTTATACATTTTTAGGACACATACTATAGTATGATATTATTTTTACATTTTTGGACACATACTAAAGTATGATATTATTTATACATTTTTAGGACACATACTATAGTATGATATTATTTATACATTTTTAGGACACATACCTTAGTATGATATTATTTATACATTTTTAGGACACATACTATAATATGATAGTATTTATACATTTTTAGGACACATACTATAGTATGCAATTATTTATACATTTTTAGGACACATACTGTAGTATGATATTATTTATACATTTTTAGGACACATACTATAATATGATATTATTTATACATTTTTAGGACACATACTATAGTATGATATTATGTTTACATTTTTTGGACACATACCTTAGTATGATATTATTTATACATTTTTAGGACACATAGTATAGTATGCAATTTTTTTAACATTTTTTAGGACACATACTATAATATGATATTATTTACACATTTTTAGGACACATACTATAGTATCATATTATTTTTACATTTTTTGGACACATACTAAAGTATGATATTATTTATGCATTTTTAGGACACATACCTTAGTATGATATTATTTATACATTTTTAGGACACATAGTATAGTATGCAATTTTTTTAACATTTTTTAGGACACATACTATAGTATGATATTATTTATACATTTTTAGGACACATACCTTAGTATGATATTATTTATACATTTTTAGGACACATACTATAGTATGATATTATTTATACATTTTTAGGACACATACCTTATTATGATATTTTTTATACATTTTTAGGACACATACCTTAGTATGATATTATTTATACATTTTTAGGACACATACTATAATATGATATTATTTATACATTTTTAGGACACATACCTTAGTATGATATTATTTATACATTTTTAGGACACATACTATAATATGATATTATTTATACATTTTTAGGACACATACTATAGTATGATATTATTTTTACATTTTTTGGACACATACTAAAGTATGATATTATTTATTAATTTTTAGGACACATACTGTAGTATGATATTATTTATACATTTTTAGGACACATACTATAAAATGATATTATTTATACATTTTAGGACACATACTATAGTATGATATTATTTATACATTTTTAGGACACATACTATAGTATGATATTATTTATACATTTTTAGGACACATACCTTAGTATGATATTATTTATACATTTTTAGGACACATACCTTAGTATGATATTATTTATACATCTTTAGGACACATAGTATAGTATGCAATTTTTTTAACATTTTTTAGGACACATACTATAGTATGATATTATTTATACATTTTTAGGACACATACCTTAGTATGATATTATTTATACATTTTTAGGACACATACCTTAGTATGATATTATTTATACATCTTTAGGACACATAGTATAGTATGCAATTTTTTTAACATTTTTTAGGACACATACTATAGTATGATATTATTTATACATTTTTAGGACACATACCTTAGTATGATATTATTTATACATTTTTAGGACACATACCTTAGTTTGATATTATTTATACATTTTAGGACACATACTATAATATGATATTATTTATACATTTTTAGGACACATGCCTTAGTATGATATTATTTATACATTTTTAGGACACATACTATAATATGATATTATTTATACATTTTTAGGACACATACTATAGTATGATATTATTTTTACATTTTTTGGACACATACTAAAGTATGATATTATTTATACATTTTTAGGACACATACTGTAGTATGATATTATTTATACATTTTTAGGACACATACTATAATATGATATTATTTATACATTTTTAGGACACATACTATAGTATGATATTATTTTTACATTTTTTGGACACATACTAAAGTATGATATTATTTATACATTTTTAGGACACATACTATAGTATGATATTATTTATACATTTTTAGGACACATACCTTAGTATGATATTATTTATACATTTTTAGGACACATACCTAAGTATGATATTTTTTATACATCTTTAGGACACATAGTATAGTATGCAATTTTTTTAACATTTTTTAGGACACATACTATAGTATGATATTATTTATACATTTTTAGGACACATACCTTAGTATGATATTATTTATACATTTTTAGGACACATACCTTAGTTTGATATTATTTATACATTTTTAGGACACATACTATAATATGATATTATTTATACATTTTTAGGACACATACCTTAGTATGATATTATTTATACATTTTTAGGACACATACTATAATATGATATTATTTATACATTTTTAGGACACATACTATAGTATGATATTATTTTTACATTTTTTGGACACATACTAAAGTATGATATTATTTATACATTTTTAGGACACATACTGTAGTATGATATTATTTATACATTTTTAGGACACATACTATAATATGATATTATTTATACATTTTTAGGACACATACTGTAGTATGACATTATTTATACATTTTTAGGACACATACCATAGTATGCAATTATTTTTACATTTTTTAGGACACATACTATAGTATGATATTATTTATACATTTTTAGGACACATACCTTAGTATGATATTATTTATACATTTTTAGGACACATACCTTAGTATGATATTATTTATACATTTTTAGGACACATACTATAATATGATATTATTTATACATTTTTAGGACACATACTATAGTATGATATTATTTTTACATTTTTTGGACACATACCTTAGTATGATATTATTTATACATTTTTAGGACACATACTGTAGAATGACATTATTTATACATTTTTAGGACACATACTATAGTATGCAATTATTTTTACATTTTTTGGACACATACTATAGTATGATATTATTTTTACATTTTTTGGACACATACTAAAGTATGATATTATTTATACATTTTTAGGACACATACCTTAGTATGATATTATTTATACATTTTTAGGACACATACTATAATATGATATTATTTATACATTTTTAGGACACATACCTTAGTATGATATTATTTATACATTTTTAGGACACATACTATAATATGATATTATTTATACATTTTTAGGACACATACTGTAGTATGATATTATTTATACATTTTTAGGACACATACCTTAGTATGATATTATTTATACATTTTTAGGACACATACTGTAGTATGACATTATTTATACATTTTTAGGACACATACCATAGTATGCAATTATTTTTACATTTTTTAGGACACATACTATAGTATGATATTATTTATACATTTTTAGGACACATACCTTAGTATGATATTATTTATACATTTTTAGGACACATACTATAATATGATATTATTTATACATTTATAGGACACATACCTTAGTATGATATTATTTATACATTTTTAGGACACATACTATAATATGATATTATTTATACATTTTTAGGACACATACTGTAGTATGATATTATTTATACATTTTTAGGACACATACTATAATATGATATTATTTATACATTTTTAGGACACATAAAATAGTATGATATTATTTATACATTTTTAGGACACATACTGTAGTATGACATTATTTATACATTTTTAGGACACATACTATTGTATGCAATTATTTTTACATTTTTTAGGACACATACTATAGTATAATATTATTTATACATTTTTAGGACACATACCTTAGTATGATATTATTTATACATTTTTAGGACACATACCTTAGTATGATATTATTTATACATTTTTAGGACACATACTATAATATGATATTATTTATACATTTTTAGGACACATACCTTAGTATGATATTATTTATACATTTTTAGGACACATACTATAATATGATATTATCTATACATTTTAGGACACATACTGTAGTATGATATTATTTATACATTTTTAGGACACATACTATAGTATTATATTATTTATACATTTTTAGGACACATACTGTAGTATGACATTATTTATACATTTTTAGGACACATACTATAGTATGCAATTATTTTTACATTTTTTAGGACACATACTATAGTATGATATTATTTATACATTTTTAGGACACATACCTTAGTATGATATTATTTATACATTTTTAGGACACATACCTTAGTATGATATTATTTATACATTTTTAGGACACATACCTTAGTATGATATTATTTATACATTTTTAGGACACATACTATAATATGATATTATTTATACATTTTTAGGACACATACTATAGTATGATATTATTTTTACATTTTTTGGACACATACTAAAGTATGATATTATTTATACATTTTTAGGACACATACCTTAGTATGATATTATTTATACATTTTTAGGACACATACTGTAGTATGACATTATTTATACATTTTTAGGACACATACTATAGTATGCAATTATTTTTACATTTTTAGGACACATACTATAGTATGATATTATTTTTACATTTTTGGACACATACTAAAGTATGATATTATTTATACATTTTTAGGACACATACCTTAGTATGATATTATTTATACATTTTTAGGACACATACTATAATATGATATTATTTATACATTTTTAGGACACATACCTTAGTATGATATTATTTATACATTTTTAGGACACATACCTTAGTATGATATTATTTATACATTTTTAGGACACATACTGTAGTTTGACATTATTTATACATTTTTAGGACACATTCTATAGTATGCAATTATTTTTACATTTTTTAGGACACATACTATAGTATGATATTATTTATAAATTTTGAGGACACATACTATAGTATGCAATTATTTATACATTTTTAGGACACATACTGTAGTATGATATTATTTATACATTTTTAGGACACATACTATAATATTATATTATTTATACATTTTTAGGACACATACTATAGTATGATATTATTTTTACATTTTTTGGACACATACTAAAGTATGATATTATTTATACATTTTTAGGACACATACCTTAGTATGATATTATTTATACATTTTTAGGACACATACTGTAGTATGATATTATTTATACATTTTTAGGACACATACTATAATATGATATTATTTATACATTTTTAGGACACATACCTTAGTATGATATTATTTATATATTTTTAGGACACATACTATAATATGATATTATTTATACATTTTTAGGACACATACTATAGTATGATATTATTTTTACATTTTTTGGACACATACTAAAGTATGATATTATTTATACGTTTTTAGGACACATACCTTAGTATGATATTATTTATACATTTTTAGGACACATACTATAATATGATATTATTTATACATTTTTAGGACACATACTATAGTATGATATTATTTTTACATTTTTTGGACACATACTAAAGTATGATATTATTTATACATTTTTAGGACACATACCTTAGTATTATATTATTTATACATTTTTAGGACACATACTGTAGTATGATATTATTTATACATTTTTTGGACACATACTAAAGTATTATATTATTTATACATTTTTAGGACACATACCTTAGTATGATATTATTTATACATTTTTAGGACACATACTATAATATGATATTATTTATACATTTTTAGGACACATACCTTAGTATGATATTATTTATACATTTTTAGGACACATACTATAATATGATATTATTTATACATTTTTAGGACACATACTGTAGTATGATATTATTTATACATTTTTAGGACACATACTATAATATGATATTATTTATACATTTTTAGGACACATACTATAGTATGATATTATTTATACATTTTTAGGACACATACTGTAGTATGACATTATTTATACATTTTTAGGACACATACTATTGTATGCAATTATTTTTACATTTTTTAGGACACATACTATAGTATGATATTATTTATACATTTTTAGGACACATACCTTAGTATGATATTATTTATACATTTTTAGGACACATACCTTAGTATGATATTATTTATACATTTTTAGGACACATACTATAATATGATATTATTTATACATTTTTAGGACACATACCTTAGTATGATATTATTTATACATTTTTAGGACACATACTATAATATGATATTATCTATACATTTTTAGGACACATACTGTAGTATGATATTATTTATACATTTTTAGGACACATACTATAATATGATATTATTTATACATTTTTAGGACACATACTATAGTATTATATTATTTATACATTTTTAGGACACATACTGTAGTATGACATTATTTATACATTTTTAGGACACATACTATAGTATGCAATTATTTTTACATTTTTTAGGACACATACTATAGTATGATATTATTTATACATTTTTAGGACACATACCTTAGTATGATATTATTTATACATTTTTAGGACACATACCTTAGTATGATATTATTTATACATTTTTAGGACACATACCTTAGTATGATATTATTTATACATTTTTAGGACACATACTATAATATGATATTATTTATACATTTTTAGGACACATACTATAGTATGATATTATTTTTACATTTTTTGGACACATACTAAAGTATGATATTATTTATACATTTTTAGGACACATACCTTAGTATGATATTATTTATACATTTTTAGGACACATACTGTAGTATGACATTATTTATACATTTTTAGGACACATACTATAGTATGCAATTATTTTTACATTTTTTAGGACACATACTATAGTATGATATTATTTTTACATTTTTTGGACACATACTAAAGTATGATATTATTTACACATTTTTAGGACACATACCTTAGTATGATATTATTTATACATTTTTAGGACACATACTATAATATGATATTATTTATACATTTTTAGGACACATACCTTAGTATGATATTATTTATACATTTTTAGGACACATACCTTAGTATGATATTATTTATACATTTTTAGGACACATACTGTAGTTTGACATTATTTATACATTTTTAGGACACATTCTATAGTATGCAATTATTTTTACATTTTTTAGGACACATACTATAGTATGATATTATTTATAAATTTTGAGGACACATACTATAGTATGCAATTATTTATACATTTTTAGGACACATACTGTAGTATGATATTATTTATACATTTTTAGGACACATACTATAATATTATATTATTTATACATTTTTAGGACACATACTATAGTATGATATTATTTTTACATTTTTTGGACACATACTAAAGTATGATATTATTTATACATTTTTAGGACACATACCTTAGTATGATATTATTTATACATTTTTAGAACACATACTGTAGTATGATATTATTTATACATTTTTAGGACACATACTATAATATGATATTATTTATACATTTTTAGGACACATACCTTAGTATGATATTATTTATACATTTTTAGGACACATACTGTAGTATGACATTATTTATACATTTTTAGGACACATACTATAGTATGCAATTAATTTTACATTTTTTAGGACACATACTATAGTATGATATTATTTATAAATTTTGAGGACACATACTATATTATGATATTATTTTTACATTTTTTGGACACATACTAAAGTATGATATTATTTATACATTTTTAGGACACATACTATAGTATGATATTATTTATACATTTTTAGGACACATACCTTAGTATGATATTATTTATACATTTTTAGGACACATACCTTAGTATGATATTATTTATACATCTTTAGGACACATAGTATAGTATGCAATTTTTTTAACATTTTTTAGGACACATACTATAGTATGATATTATTTATACATTTTTAGGACACATACCTTAGTATGATATTATTTATACATTTTTAGGACACATAATGTAGTATGATATTATTTATACATTTTTAGGACACATACTATAATATGATATTATTTATACATTTTTAGGACACATACCTTAGTATGATATTATTTATACCTTTTTTGGACACATACTGTAGTATGACATTAATTATACATTTTTAGGACACATACTATAGTATGCAATTATTTTTACATTTTTTAGGACACATACTATAGTATGATATTATTTATAAATTTTGAGGACACATACTATATTATGATATTATTTTTACATTTTTTGGACACATACTAAAGTATGATATTATTTATACATTTTTAGGACACATACTATAGTATGATATTATTTATACATTTTTAGGACAAATACCTTAGTATGATATTATTTATACATTTTTAGGACACATACCTTAGTATGATATTATTTATACATCTTTAGGACACATAGTATAGTATGCAATTTTTTTAACATTTTTTAGGACACATACTATAGTATGATATTATTTATACATTTTTAGGACACATACCTTAGTATGATATTATTTATACATTTTTAGGACACATACCTTAGTATGATATTATTTATACATCTTTAGGACACATAGTATAGTATGCAATTTTTTAAACATTTTTAGGACACATACTATAGTATGATATTATTTATACATTTTTAGGACACATACCTTAGTATGATATTATTTATACATTTTTAGGACACATACCTTAGTTTGATATTATTTATACATTTTTAGGACACGTACTATAATATGATATTATTTATACATTTTTAGGACACATACCTTAGTATGATATTATTTATACATTTTTAGGACACATACTATAATATGATATTATTTATACATTTTTAGGACACATACTATAGTATGATATTATTTTTACATTTTTTGGACACATACTAAAGTATGATATTATTTATACATTTTTAGGACACATACTGTAGTATGATATTATTTATACATTTTTAGGACACATACTATAATATGATATTATTTATACATTTTTAGGACACATACTATAGTATGATATTATTTTTACATTTTTTGGACACATACTAAAGTATGATATTATTTATACATTTTTAGGACACATACTATAGTATGATATTATTTATACATTTTTAGGACACATACCTTAGTATGATATTATTTATACATTTTTAGGACACATACTATAATATGATAGTATTTATACATTTTTAGGACACATACTATAGTATGCAATTATTTATACATTTTTAGGACACATACTGTAGT
This sequence comes from Nothobranchius furzeri, assembly GCF_043380555.1. Lineage (NCBI taxonomy): Eukaryota > Metazoa > Chordata > Actinopteri > Cyprinodontiformes > Nothobranchiidae > Nothobranchius > Nothobranchius furzeri. The sequence continues at coordinate 23,740,082 of NC_091759.1, read as the reverse complement.
ATGATATTATTTATACATTTTTAGGACACATACTATAATATGATATTATTTATACATTTTTAGGACACATACTATAGTATGATATTATGTTTACATTTTTTGGACACATACCTTAGTATGATATTATTTATACATTTTTAGGACACATAGTATAGTATGCAATTTTTTTAACATTTTTTAGGACACATACTATAATATGATATTATTTACACATTTTTAGGACACATACTATAGTATCATATTATTTTTACATTTTTTGGACACATACTAAAGTATGATATTATTTATGCATTTTTAGGACACATACCTTAGTATGATATTATTTATACATTTTTAGGACACATAGTATAGTATGCACTTTTTTTAACATTTTTTAGGACACATACTATAGTATGATATTATTTATACATTTTTTGGACACATACCTTAGTATGATATTATTTATACATTTTTAGGACACATACTATAGTATGATATTATTTATACATTTTTAGGACACATACCTTAGTATGATATTTTTTATACATTTTTAGGACACATACCTTAGTATGATATTATTTATACATTTTTAGGACACATACTATAATATGATATTATTTATACATTTTTAGGACACAGTATGATATTATTTATACATTTTTAGGACACATACTATAATATGATATTATTTATACATTTTTAGGACACATACTATAGTATGATATTATTTTTACATTTTTAGGACACATACTATAGTATGCAATTATTTATACATTTTAGGACACATACTGTAGTATGATATTATTTATACATTTTTAGGACACATACTATAATATGATATTATTTATACATTTTTAGGACACATACCTTAGTATGATATTATTTATATATTTTTAGGACACATACTATAATATGATATTATTTATACATTTTTAGGACACATACTATAGTATGATATTATTTTTACATTTTTTGGACACATACTAAAGTATGATATTATTTATACGTTTTTAGGACACATACCTTAGTATGATATTATTTATACATTTTTAGGACACATACTATAATATGATATTATTTATACATTTTTAGGACACATACTATAGTATGATATTATTTTTACATTTTTTGGACACATACTAAAGTATGATATTATTTATACATTTTTAGGACACATACCTTAGTATTATATTATTTATACATTTTTAGGACACATACTGTAGTATGATATTATTTATACATTTTTTGGACACATACTAAAGTATTATATTATTTATACATTTTTAGGACACATACCTTAGTATGATATTATTTATACATTTTTAGGACACATACTATAATATGATATTATTTATACATTTTTAGGACACATACCTTAGTATGATATTATTTATACATTTTTAGGACACATACTATAATATGATATTATTTATACATTTTTAGGACACATACTGTAGTATGATATTATTTATACATTTTTAGGACACATACTATAATATGATATTATTTATACATTTTTAGGACACATACTATAGTATGATATTATTTATACATTTTTAGGACACATACTGTAGTATGACATTATTTATACATTTTTAGGACACATACTATTGTATGCAATTATTTTTACATTTTTTAGGACACATACTATAGTATGATATTATTTATACATTTTTAGGACACATACCTTAGTATGATATTATTTATACATTTTTAGGACACATACCTTAGTATGATATTATTTATACATTTTTAGGACACATACTATAATATGATATTATTTATACATTTTTAGGACACATACCTTAGTATGATATTATTTATACATTTTTAGGACACATACTATAATATGATATTATCTATACATTTTTAGGACACATACTGTAGTATGATATTATTTATACATTTTTAGGACACATACTATAATATGATATTATTTATACATTTTTAGGACACATACTATAGTATTATATTATTTATACATTTTTAGGACACATACTGTAGTATGACATTATTTATACATTTTTAGGACACATACTATAGTATGCAATTATTTTTACATTTTTTAGGACACATACTATAGTATGATATTATTTATACATTTTTAGGACACATACCTTAGTATGATATTATTTATACATTTTTAGGACACATACCTTAGTATGATATTATTTATACATTTTTAGGACACATACCTTAGTATGATATTATTTATACATTTTTAGGACACATACTATAATATGATATTATTTATACATTTTTAGGACACATACTATAGTATGATATTATTTTTACATTTTTTGGACACATACTAAAGTATGATATTATTTATACATTTTTAGGACACATACCTTAGTATGATATTATTTATACATTTTTAGGACACATACTGTAGTATGACATTATTTATACATTTTTAGGACACATACTATAGTATGCAATTATTTTTACATTTTTTAGGACACATACTATAGTATGATATTATTTTTACATTTTTTGGACACATACTAAAGTATGATATTATTTACACATTTTTAGGACACATACCTTAGTATGATATTATTTATACATTTTTAGGACACATACTATAATATGATATTATTTATACATTTTTAGGACACATACCTTAGTATGATATTATTTATACATTTTTAGGACACATACCTTAGTATGATATTATTTATACATTTTTAGGACACATACTGTAGTTTGACATTATTTATACATTTTTAGGACACATTCTATAGTATGCAATTATTTTTACATTTTTTAGGACACATACTATAGTATGATATTATTTATAAATTTTGAGGACACATACTATAGTATGCAATTATTTATACATTTTTAGGACACATACTGTAGTATGATATTATTTATACATTTTTAGGACACATACTATAATATTATATTATTTATACATTTTTAGGACACATACTATAGTATGATATTATTTTTACATTTTTTGGACACATACTAAAGTATGATATTATTTATACATTTTTAGGACACATACCTTAGTATGATATTATTTATACATTTTTAGAACACATACTGTAGTATGATATTATTTATACATTTTTAGGACACATACTATAATATGATATTATTTATACATTTTTAGGACACATACCTTAGTATGATATTATTTATACATTTTTAGGACACATACTGTAGTATGACATTATTTATACATTTTTAGGACACATACTATAGTATGCAATTAATTTTACATTTTTTAGGACACATACTATAGTATGATATTATTTATAAATTTTGAGGACACATACTATATTATGATATTATTTTTACATTTTTTGGACACATACTAAAGTATGATATTATTTATACATTTTTAGGACACATACTATAGTATGATATTATTTATACATTTTTAGGACACATACCTTAGTATGATATTATTTATACATTTTTAGGACACATACCTTAGTATGATATTATTTATACATCTTTAGGACACATAGTATAGTATGCAATTTTTTTAACATTTTTTAGGACACATACTATAGTATGATATTATTTATACATTTTTAGGACACATACCTTAGTATGATATTATTTATACATTTTTAGGACACATAATGTAGTATGATATTATTTATACATTTTTAGGACACATACTATAATATGATATTATTTATACATTTTTAGGACACATACCTTAGTATGATATTATTTATACCTTTTTTGGACACATACTGTAGTATGACATTAATTATACATTTTTAGGACACATACTATAGTATGCAATTATTTTTACATTTTTTAGGACACATACTATAGTATGATATTATTTATAAATTTTGAGGACACATACTATATTATGATATTATTTTTACATTTTTTGGACACATACTAAAGTATGATATTATTTATACATTTTTAGGACACATACTATAGTATGATATTATTTATACATTTTTAGGACAAATACCTTAGTATGATATTATTTATACATTTTTAGGACACATACCTTAGTATGATATTATTTATACATCTTTAGGACACATAGTATAGTATGCAATTTTTTTAACATTTTTTAGGACACATACTATAGTATGATATTATTTATACATTTTTAGGACACATACCTTAGTATGATATTATTTATACATTTTTAGGACACATACCTTAGTATGATATTATTTATACATCTTTAGGACACATAGTATAGTATGCAATTTTTTAAACATTTTTAGGACACATACTATAGTATGATATTATTTATACATTTTTAGGACACATACCTTAGTATGATATTATTTATACATTTTTAGGACACATACCTTAGTTTGATATTATTTATACATTTTTAGGACACGTACTATAATATGATATTATTTATACATTTTTAGGACACATACCTTAGTATGATATTATTTATACATTTTTAGGACACATACTATAATATGATATTATTTATACATTTTTAGGACACATACTATAGTATGATATTATTTTTACATTTTTTGGACACATACTAAAGTATGATATTATTTATACATTTTTAGGACACATACTGTAGTATGATATTATTTATACATTTTTAGGACACATACTATAATATGATATTATTTATACATTTTTAGGACACATACTATAGTATGATATTATTTTTACATTTTTTGGACACATACTAAAGTATGATATTATTTATACATTTTTAGGACACATACTATAGTATGATATTATTTATACATTTTTAGGACACATACCTTAGTATGATATTATTTATACATTTTTAGGACACATACTATAATATGATAGTATTTATACATTTTTAGGACACATACTATAGTATGCAATTATTTATACATTTTTAGGACACATACTGTAGTATGATATTATTTATACATTTTTAGGACACATACTATAATATGATATTATTTATACATTTTTAGGACACATACTATAGTATGATATTATGTTTACATTTTTTGGACACATACCTTAGTATGATATTATTTATACATTTTTAGGACACATAGTATAGTATGCAATTTTTTTAACATTTTTTAGGACACATACTATAATATGATATTATTTACACATTTTTAGGACACATACTATAGTATCATATTATTTTTACATTTTTTGGACACATACTAAAGTATGATATTATTTATGCATTTTTAGGACACATACCTTAGTATGATATTATTTATACATTTTTAGGACACATAGTATAGTATGCACTTTTTTTAACATTTTTTAGGACACATACTATAGTATGATATTATTTATACATTTTTTGGACACATACCTTAGTATGATATTATTTATACATTTTTAGGACACATACTATAGTATGATATTATTTATACATTTTTAGGACACATACCTTAGTATGATATTTTTTATACATTTTTAGGACACATACCTTAGTATGATATTATTTATACATTTTTAGGACACATACTATAATATGATATTATTTATACATTTTTAGGACACAGTATGATATTATTTATACATTTTTAGGACACATACTATAATATGATATTATTTATACATTTTTAGGACACATACTATAGTATGATATTATTTTTACATTTTTTGGACACATACTAAAGTATGATATTATTTATTAATTTTTAGGACACATACTGTAGTATGATATTATTTATACATTTTTAGGACACATACTATAAAATGATATTATTTATACATTTTAGGACACATACTATAGTATGATATTATTTATACATTTTTAGGACACATACTATAGTATGATATTATTTATACATTTTTAGGACACATACCTTAGTATGATATTATTTATACATTTTTAGGACACATACCTTAGTATGATATTATTTATACATCTTTAGGACACATAGTATAGTATGCAATTTTTTTAACATTTTTTAGGACACATACTATAGTATGATATTATTTATACATTTTTAGGACACATACCTTAGTATGATATTATTTATACATTTTTAGGACACATACCTTAGTATGATATTATTTATACATCTTTAGGACACATAGTATAGTATGCAATTTTTTAACATTTTTTAGGACACATACTATAGTATGATATTATTTATACATTTTTAGGACACATACCTTAGTATGATATTATTTATACATTTTTAGGACACATACCTTAGTTTGATATTATTTATACATTTTTAGGACACATACTATAATATGATATTATTTATACATTTTTAGGACACATGCCTTAGTATGATATTATTTATACATTTTTAGGACACATACTATAATATGATATTATTTATACATTTTTAGGACACATACTATAGTATGATATTATTTTTACATTTTTTGGACACATACTAAAGTATGATATTATTTATACATTTTTAGGACACATACTGTAGTATGATATTATTTATACATTTTTAGGACACATACTATAATATGATATTATTTATACATTTTTAGGACACATACTATAGTATGATATTATTTTTACATTTTTTGGACACATACTAAAGTATGATATTATTTATACATTTTTAGGACACATACTATAGTATGATATTATTTATACATTTTTAGGACACATACCTTAGTATGATATTATTTATACATTTTTAGGACACATACCTTAGTATGATATTATTTATACATCTTTAGGACACATACCTTAGTATGATATTATTTATACATCTTTAGGACACATAGTATAGTATGCAATTTTTTAACATTTTTTAGGACACATACTATAGTATGATATTATTTATACATTTTTAGGACACATACCTTAGTATGATATTATTTATACATTTTTAGGACACATACCTTAGTTTGATATTATTTATACATTTTTAGGACACATACTATAATATGATATTATTTATACATTTTTAGGACACATACCTTAGTATGATATTATTTATACATTTTTAGGACACATACTATAATATGATATTATTTATACATTTTTAGGACACATACTATAGTATGATATTATTTTTACATTTTTTGGACACATACTAAAGTATGATATTATTTATACATTTTTAGGACACATACTGTAGTATGATATTATTTATACATTTTTAGGACACATACTATAATATGATATTATTTATACATTTTTAGGACACATACTATAGTATGATATTATTTTTACATTATTTGGACACATACTAAAGTATGATATTATTTATACATTTTTAGGACACATACCTTAGTATGATATTATTTATACATTTTTAGGACACATACCTTAGTATGATATTATTTATACATTTTTAGGACACATACCTTAGTATGATATTATTTATACATCTTTAGGACACATAGTATAGTATGCAATTTTTTAAACATTTTTTAGGACACATACTATAGTATGATATTATTTTTACATTTTTTGGACACATACTAAAGTATGATATTATTTATACATTTTTAGGACACATACTGTAGTATGATATTATTTATACATTTTTAGGACACATACTATAATATGATATTATTTATACATTTTTAGGACACATACTATAGTATGATATTATTTTTACATTTTTTGGACACATACTAAAGTATGATATTATTTATACATTTTTAGGACACATACCTTAGTATGATATTATTTATACATTTTTAGGACACATAGTATAGTATGCAATTTTTTTAACATTTTTTAGGACACATACTATAGTATGATATTATTTATACATTTTTAGGACACATACCTTAGTATGATATTATTTATACATTTTTAGGACACATACTATAGTATGATATTATTTTTACATTTTTTGGACACATACTAAAGTATGATATTATTTATTAATTTTTAGGACACATACTGTAGTATGATATTATTTATACATTTTTAGGACACATACTATAAAATGATATTATTTATACATTTTAGGACACATACTATAGTATGATATTATTTATACATTTTTAGGACACATACTATAGTATGATATTATTTATACATTTTTAGGACACATACCTTAGTATGATATTATTTATACATTTTTAGGACACATACCTTAGTATGATATTATTTATACATCTTTAGGACACATAGTATAGTATGCAATTTTTTTAACATTTTTTAGGACACATACTATAGTATGATATTATTTATACATTTTTAGGACACATACCTTAGTATGATATTATTTATACATTTTTAGGACACATACCTTAGTATGATATTATTTATACATCTTTAGGACACATAGTATAGTATGCAATTTTTTTAACATTTTTTAGGACACATACTATAGTATGATATTATTTATACATTTTTAGGACACATACCTTAGTATGATATTATTTATACATTTTTAGGACACATACCTTAGTTTGATATTATTTATACATTTTTAGGACACATACTATAATATGATATTATTTATACATTTTTAGGACACATGCCTTAGTATGATATTATTTATACATTTTAGGACACATACTATAATATGATATTATTTATACATTTTTAGGACACATACTATAGTATGATATTATTTTTACATTTTTTGGACACATACTAAAGTATGATATTATTTATACATTTTTAGGACACATACTGTAGTATGATATTATTTATACATTTTTAGGACACATACTATAATATGATATTATTTATACATTTTTAGGACACATACTATAGTATGATATTATTTTTACATTTTTTGGACACATACTAAAGTATGATATTATTTATACATTTTTAGGACACATACTATAGTATGATATTATTTATACATTTTTAGGACACATACCTTAGTATGATATTATTTATACATTTTTAGGACACATACCTTAGTATGATATTATTTATACATCTTTAGGACACATACCTTAGTATGATATTATTTATACATCTTTAGGACACATAGTATAGTATGCAATTTTTTAACATTTTTTAGGACACATACTATAGTATGATATTATTTATACATTTTTAGGACACATACCTTAGTATGATATTATTTATACATTTTTAGGACACATACCTTAGTTTGATATTATTTATACATTTTTAGGACACATACTATAGTATGATATTATGTTTACATTTTTTGGACACATACCTTAGTATGATATTATTTATACATTTTTAGGACACATAGTATAGTATGCAATTTTTTTAACATTTTTTAGGACACATACTATAATATGATATTATTTACACATTTTTAGGACACATACTATAGTATCATATTATTTTTACATTTTTTGGACACATACTAAAGTATGATATTATTTATGCATTTTTAGGACACATACCTTAGTATGATATTATTTATACATTTTTAGGACACATAGTATAGTATGCACTTTTTTTAACATTTTTTAGGACACATACTATAGTATGATATTATTTATACATTTTTTGGACACATACCTTAGTATGATATTATTTATACATTTTTAGGACACATACTATAGTATGATATTATTTATACATTTTTAGGACACATACCTTAGTATGATATTTTTTATACATTTTTAGGACACATACCTTAGTATGATATTATTTATACATTTTTAGGACACATACTATAATATGATATTATTTATACATTTTTAGGACACAGTATGATATTATTTATACATTTTTAGGACACATACTATAATATGATATTATTTATACATTTTTAGGACACATACTATAGTATGATATTATTTTTACATTTTTTGGACACATACTAAAGTATGATATTATTTATTAATTTTTAGGACACATACTGTAGTATGATATTATTTATACATTTTTAGGACACATACTATAAAATGATATTATTTATACATTTTAGGACACATACTATAGTATGATATTATTTATACATTTTTAGGACACATACTATAGTATGATATTATTTATACATTTTTAGGACACATACCTTAGTATGATATTATTTATACATTTTTAGGACACATACCTTAGTATGATATTATTTATACATCTTTAGGACACATAGTATAGTATGCAATTTTTTTAACATTTTTTAGGACACATACTATAGTATGATATTATTTATACATTTTTAGGACACATACCTTAGTATGATATTATTTATACATTTTTAGGACACATACCTTAGTATGATATTATTTATACATCTTTAGGACACATAGTATAGTATGCAATTTTTTAACATTTTTTAGGACACATACTATAGTATGATATTATTTATACATTTTTAGGACACATACCTTAGTATGATATTATTTATACATTTTTAGGACACATACCTTAGTTTGATATTATTTATACATTTTTAGGACACATACTATAATATGATATTATTTATACATTTTTAGGACACATGCCTTAGTATGATATTATTTATACATTTTTAGGACACATACTATAATATGATATTATTTATACATTTTTAGGACACATACTATAGTATGATATTATTTTTACATTTTTTGGACACATACTAAAGTATGATATTATTTATACATTTTTAGGACACATACTGTAGTATGATATTATTTATACATTTTTAGGACACATACTATAATATGATATTATTTATACATTTTTAGGACACATACTATAGTATGATATTATTTTTACATTTTTTGGACACATACTAAAGTATGATATTATTTATACATTTTTAGGACACATACTATAGTATGATATTATTTATACATTTTTAGGACACATACCTTAGTATGATATTATTTATACATTTTTAGGACACATACCTTAGTATGATATTATTTATACATCTTTAGGACACATACCTTAGTATGATATTATTTATACATCTTTAGGACACATAGTATAGTATGCAATTTTTTAACATTTTTTAGGACACATACTATAGTATGATATTATTTATACATTTTTAGGACACATACCTTAGTATGATATTATTTATACATTTTTAGGACACATACCTTAGTTTGATATTATTTATACATTTTTAGGACACATACTATAATATGATATTATTTATACATTTTTAGGACACATACCTTAGTATGATATTATTTATACATTTTTAGGACACATACTATAATATGATATTATTTATACATTTTTAGGACACATACTATAGTATGATATTATTTTTACATTTTTTGGACACATACTAAAGTATGATATTATTTATACATTTTTAGGACACATACTGTAGTATGATATTATTTATACATTTTTAGGACACATACTATAATATGATATTATTTATACATTTTTAGGACACATACTATAGTATGATATTATTTTTACATTATTTGGACACATACTAAAGTATGATATTATTTATACATTTTTAGGACACATACCTTAGTATGATATTATTTATACATTTTTAGGACACATACCTTAGTATGATATTATTTATACATTTTTAGGACACATACCTTAGTATGATATTATTTATACATCTTTAGGACACATAGTATAGTATGCAATTTTTTAAACATTTTTTAGGACACATACTATAGTATGATATTATTTTTACATTTTTTGGACACATACTAAAGTATGATATTATTTATACATTTTTAGGACACATACTGTAGTATGATATTATTTATACATTTTTAGGACACATACTATAATATGATATTATTTATACATTTTTAGGACACATACTATAGTATGATATTATTTTTACATTTTTTGGACACATACTAAAGTATGATATTATTTATACATTTTTAGGACACATACCTTAGTATGATATTATTTATACATTTTTAGGACACATAGTATAGTATGCAATTTTTTTAACATTTTTTAGGACACATACTATAGTATGATATTATTTATACATTTTTAGGACACATACCTTAGTATGATATTATTTATACATTTTTAGGACACATACTATAGTATGATATTATTTTTACATTTTTTGGACACATACTAAAGTATGATATTATTTATTAATTTTTAGGACACATACTGTAGTATGATATTATTTATACATTTTTAGGACACATACTATAAAATGATATTATTTATACATTTTAGGACACATACTATAGTATGATATTATTTATACATTTTTAGGACACATACTATAGTATGATATTATTTATACATTTTTAGGACACATACCTTAGTATGATATTATTTATACATTTTTAGGACACATACCTTAGTATGATATTATTTATACATCTTTAGGACACATAGTATAGTATGCAATTTTTTTAACATTTTTTAGGACACATACTATAGTATGATATTATTTATACATTTTTAGGACACATACCTTAGTATGATATTATTTATACATTTTTAGGACACATACCTTAGTATGATATTATTTATACATCTTTAGGACACATAGTATAGTATGCAATTTTTTTAACATTTTTTAGGACACATACTATAGTATGATATTATTTATACATTTTTAGGACACATACCTTAGTATGATATTATTTATACATTTTTAGGACACATACCTTAGTTTGATATTATTTATACATTTTTAGGACACATACTATAATATGATATTATTTATACATTTTTAGGACACATGCCTTAGTATGATATTATTTATACATTTTAGGACACATACTATAATATGATATTATTTATACATTTTTAGGACACATACTATAGTATGATATTATTTTTACATTTTTTGGACACATACTAAAGTATGATATTATTTATACATTTTTAGGACACATACTGTAGTATGATATTATTTATACATTTTTAGGACACATACTATAATATGATATTATTTATACATTTTTAGGACACATACTATAGTATGATATTATTTTTACATTTTTTGGACACATACTAAAGTATGATATTATTTATACATTTTTAGGACACATACTATAGTATGATATTATTTATACATTTTTAGGACACATACCTTAGTATGATATTATTTATACATTTTTAGGACACATACCTTAGTATGATATTATTTATACATCTTTAGGACACATACCTTAGTATGATATTATTTATACATCTTTAGGACACATAGTATAGTATGCAATTTTTTAACATTTTTTAGGACACATACTATAGTATGATATTATTTATACATTTTTAGGACACATACCTTAGTATGATATTATTTATACATTTTTAGGACACATACCTTAGTTTGATATTATTTATACATTTTTAGGACACATACTATAATATGATATTATTTATACATTTTTAGGACACATACCTTAGTATGATATTATTTATACATTTTTAGGACACATACTATAATATGATATTATTTATACATTTTTAGGACACATACTATAGTATGATATTATTTTTACATTTTTTGGACACATACTAAAGTATGATATTATTTATACATTTTTAGGACACATACTGTAGTATGATATTATTTATACATTTTTAGGACACATACTATAATATGATATTATTTATACATTTTTAGGACACATACTATAGTATGATATTATTTTTACATTATTTGGACACATACTAAAGTATGATATTATTTATACATTTTTAGGACACATACCTTAGTATGATATTATTTATACATTTTTAGGACACATACCTTAGTATGATATTATTTATACATTTTTAGGACACATACCTTAGTATGATATTATTTATACATCTTTAGGACACATAGTATAGTATGCAATTTTTTAAACATTTTTTTAGGACACATACTATAGTATGATATTATTTTTACATTTTTTGGACACATACTAAAGTATGATATTATTTATACATTTTTAGGACACATACTGTAGTATGATATTATTTATACATTTTTAGGACACATACTATAATATGATATTATTTATACATTTTTAGGACACATACTATAGTATGATATTATTTTTACATTTTTTGGACACATACTAAAGTATGATATTATTTATACATTTTTAGGACACATACCTTAGTATGATATTATTTATACATTTTTAGGACACATAGTATAGTATGCAATTTTTTTAACATTTTTTAGGACACATACTATAGTATGATATTATTTATACATTTTTAGGACACATACCTTAGTATGATATTATTTATACATTTTTAGGACACATACTATAGTATGATATTATTTTTACATTTTTTGGACACATACTAAAGTATGATATTATTTATTAATTTTTAGGACACATACTGTAGTATGATATTATTTATACATTTTTAGGACACATACTATAAAATGATATTATTTATACATTTTAGGACACATACTATAGTATGATATTATTTATACATTTTTAGGACACATACTATAGTATGATATTATTTATACATTTTTAGGACACATACCTTAGTATGATATTATTTATACATTTTTAGGACACATACCTTAGTATGATATTATTTATACATCTTTAGGACACATAGTATAGTATGCAATTTTTTTAACATTTTTTAGGACACATACTATAGTATGATATTATTTATACATTTTTAGGACACATACCTTAGTATGATATTATTTATACATTTTTAGGACACATACCTTAGTATGATATTATTTATACATCTTTAGGACACATAGTATAGTATGCAATTTTTTTAACATTTTTTAGGACACAAACTATAGTATGATATTATTTATACATTTTTAGGACACATACCTTAGTATGATATTATTTATACATTTTTAGGACACATACCTTAGTTTGATATTATTTATACATTTTTAGGACACATACTATAATATGATATTATTTATACATTTTTAGGACACATGCCTTAGTATGATATTATTTATACATTTTTAGGACACATACTATAATATGATATTATTTATACATTTTTAGGACACATACTATAGTATGATATTATTTTTACATTTTTTGGACACATACTAAAGTATGATATTATTTATACATTTTTAGGACACATACTGTAGTATGATATTATTTATACATTTTTAGGACACATACTATAATATGATATTATTTATACATTTTTAGGACACATACTATAGTATGATATTATTTTTACATTTTTTGGACACATACTAAAGTATGATATTATTTATACATTTTTAGGACACATACTATAGTATGATATTATTTATACATTTTTAGGACACATACCTTAGTATGATATTATTTATACATTTTTAGGACACATACCTTAGTATGATATTATTTATACATCTTTAGGACACATAGTATAGTATGCAATTTTTTTAACATTTTTTAGGACACATACTATAGTATGATATTATTTATACATTTTTAGGACACATACCTTAGTATGATATTATTTATACATTTTTAGGACACATACCTTAGTTTGATATTATTTATACATTTTTAGGACACATACTATAATATGATATTATTTATACATTTTTAGGACACATACCTTAGTATGATATTATTTATACATTTTTAGGACACATACTATAATATGATATTATTTATACATTTTTAGGACACATACTATAGTATGATATTATTTTTACATTTTTTGGACACATACTAAAGTATGATATTATTTATACATTTTTAGGACACATACTGTAGTATGATATTATTTATACATTTTTAGGACACATACTATAATATGATATTATTTATACATTTTTAGGACACATACTATAGTATGATATTATTTTTACATTTTTTGGACACATACTAAAGTATGATATTATTTATACATTTTTAGGACACATACCTTAGTATGATATTATTTATACATTTTTAGGACACATACCTTAGTATGATATTATTTATACATTTTTAGGACACATACCTTAGTATGATATTATTTATACATCTTTAGGAAACATAGTATAGTATGCAATTTTTTAAACATTTTTTAGGACACATACTATAGTATGATATTATTTTTACATTTTTTGGACACATACTAAAGTATGATATTATTTATACATTTTTAGGACACATACTGTAGTATGATATTATTTATACATTTTTAGGACACATACTATAATATGATATTATTTATACATTTTTAGGACACATACTATAGTATGATATTATTTTTACATTTTTTGGACACATACTAAAGTATGATATTATTTATACATTTTTAGGACACATACCTTAGTATGATATTATTTATACATTTTTAGGACACATAGTATAGTATGCAATTTTTTTAACATTTTTTAGGACACATACTATAGTATGATATTATTTATACATTTTTAGGACACATACCTTAGTATGATATTATTTATACATTTTTAGGACACATACTATAATATGATATTATTTATACATTTTTAGGACACATACTATAGTATGCAATTATTTATACATTTCTAGGACACATACTGTAGTATGATATTATTTATACATTTTTAGGACACATACTATAATATGATATTATTTATACATTTTTAGGACACATACTATAGTATGATATTATGTTTACATTTTTTGGACACATACCTTAGTATGATATTATTTATACATTTTTAGGACACATAGTATAGTATGCAATTTTTTTAACATTTTTAGGACACATACTATAGTATGATATTATTTATACATTTTTAGGACACATACCTTAGTATGATATTATTTATACATTTTTAGGACACATACCTTAGTATGATATTATTTATAAATTTTTAGGACACATACTATAATATGATATTATTTGTACATTTTTAGGACACATACCTTAGTATGATATTATTTATACATTTTTAGGACACATACCTTAGTATGATTTTATTTATACATTTTTAGGACACATACTATAGTATGATATTATTTATACATTTTTAGGACACATACTAAAGTATGATATTATTTATACATTTTTAGGACACATACTATAATATGATATTATTTATACATTTTTAGGACACATACTATAATATGATATTATTTACACATTTTTAGGACACATACTATAGTATCATATTATTTTTACATTTTTTGGACACATACTAAAGTATGATATTATTTATACATTTTTAGGACACATACCTTAGTATGATATTATTTATACATTTTTAGGACACATAGTATAGTATGCAATTTTTTTTAACATTTTTTAGGACACATACTATAGTATGATATTATTTATACATTTTTAGGACACATACCTTAGTATGATATTATTTATACATTTTTAGGACACATACTATAGTATGATATTATTTATACATTTTTAGGACACATACCTTAGTATGATATTATTTATACATTTTTAGGACACATACCTTAGTATGATATTATTTATACATTTTTAGGACACATACTATAATATGATATTATTTATACATTTTTAGGACACATACCTTAGTATGATATTATTTATACATTTTTAGGACACAAACTATAATATGATATTATTTATACATTTTTAGGACACATACTATAGTATGATATTATTTTTACATTTTTTGGACACATACTAAAGTATGATATTATTTATACATTTTTAGGACACATACTGTAGTATGATATTATTTATACATTTTTAGGACACATACCATAAAATGATATTATTTATACATTTTTAGGACATATACTATAGTATGATATTATTTTTACATTTTTTGGACACATACTAAAGTATGATATTATTTATACATTTTTAGGACACATTCCTTAGTATGATATTATTTATACATTTTTAGGACACATACTATAATATGATATTATTTATACATTTTTAGGACACATACCTTAGTATGATATTATTTATACATTTTTAGGACACATACTGTAGTATGACATTATTTATACATTTTTAGGACACATACTATAGTATGCAATTATTTTTACATTTTTTAGGACACATACTATAGTATGATATTATTTATAAATTTTGAGGACACATACTATAGTATGATATTATTTTTACATTTTTTGGACACATACTAAAGTATTATATTATTTATACATTTTTAGGACACATACTATAGTATGATATCATTTATACATTTTTAGGACACATACCTTAGTATGATATTATTTATACATTTTTAGTACACATACCTTAGTATGATATTATTTATACATTTTTAGGACACATACTATAATATGATAATATTCATACATTTTTAGGACACATACTATAGTATGCAATTATTTATACATTTTTAGGACACATACTGTAGTATGATATTATTTATACATTTTTAGGACACATACTATAGTATGCAATTATTTTTACATTTTTTAGGACACATACTATAGTATGATATTATTTATAAATTTTGAGGACACATACTATAGTATGATATTATTTTTACATTTTTTGGACACATACTAAAGTATGATATTATTTATACATTTTTAGGACACATACTATAGTATGATATCATTTATACATTTTTAGGACACATACCTTAGTATGATATTATTTATACATTTTTAGGACACATACCTTAGTATGATATTATTTATACATTTTTAGGACACATACTATAATATGATATTATTTATACATTTTTAGGACACATACTATAGTATGCAATTATTTATACATTTTTAGGACACATACTGTAGTATGATATTATTTATACATTTTTAGGACACATACTATAATATGATATTATTTATACATTTTTAGGACACATACTATAGTATGATATTATTTTTACATTTTTTGGACACATACTATAGTATGATATTATTTTTACATTTTTTGGACACATACTAAAGTATGATATTATTTATACATTTTTAGGACACATACCTTAGTATGATATTATTTATACATTTTTAGGACACATACTATAATATGATATTATTTATACATTTTTAGGACACATACCTTAGTATGATATTATTTATACATTTTTAGGACACATACTATAATATGATATTATTTATACATTTTTAGGACACATACTATAATATGATATTATTTACACATTTTTAGGACACATACTATAGTATCATATTATTTTTACATTTTTTGGACACATACTAAAGTATGATATTATTTATACATTTTTAGGACACATACCTTAGTATGATATTATTTATACATTTTTAGGACACATAGTATAGTATGCAATTTTTTTTTAACATTTTTTAGGACACATACTATAGTATGATATTATTTATACATTTTTAGGACACATACCTTAGTATGATATTATTTATACATTTTTAGGACACATACTATAGTATGATATTATTTATACATTTTTAGGACACATACCTTAGTATGATATTATTTATACATTTTTAGGACACATACCTTAGTATGATATTATTTATACATTTTTAGGACACATACTATAATATGATATTATTTATACATTTTTAGGACACATACCTTAGTATGATATTATTTATACATTTTTAGGACACATACTATAATATGATATTATTTATACATTTTTAGGACACATACTATAGTATGATATTATTTTTACATTTAATGGACATATACTAAAGTATGATATTATTTATACATTTTTAGGACACATACTGTAGTATGATATTATTTATACATTTTTAGGACACATACTATAAAATGATATTATTTATACATTGTTAGGACACATACTATAGTATGATATTATTTTTACATTTTTTGGACACATACTATAGTATGATATTATTTTTACATTATTTGGACACATACTAAAGTATGATATTATTTATACATTTTAGGACACATACCTTAGTATGATATTATTTATACATTTTTAGGACACATACCTTAGTATGATATTATTTATACATTTTTAGGACACATACCTTAGTATGATATTATTTATACATCTTTAGGACACATAGTATAGTATGCAATTTTTTAAACATTTTTTAGGACACATACTATAGTATGATATTATTTTTACATTTTTTGGACACATACTAAAGTATGATATTATTTATACATTTTTAGGACACATACTGTAGTATGATATTATTTATACATTTTTAGGACACATACTATAATATGATATTATTTATACATTTTTAGGACACATACTATAGTATGATATTATTTTTACATTTTTTGGACACATACTAAAGTATGATATTATTTATACATTTTTAGGACACATACCTTAGTATGATATTATTTATACATTTTTAGGACACATAGTATAGTATGCAATTTTTTTAACATTTTTTAGGACACATACTATAGTATGATATTATTTATACATTTTTAGGACACATACCTTAGTATGATATTATTTATACATTTTTAGGACACATACTATAGTATGATATTATTTTTACATTTTTTGGACACATACTAAAGTATGATATTATTTATTAATTTTTAGGACACATACTGTAGTATGATATTATTTATACATTTTTAGGACACATACTATAAAATGATATTATTTATACATTTTAGGACACATACTATAGTATGATATTATTTATACATTTTTAGGACACATACTATAGTATGATATTATTTATACATTTTTAGGACACATACCTTAGTATGATATTATTTATACATTTTTAGGACACATACCTTAGTATGATATTATTTATACATCTTTAGGACACATAGTATAGTATGCAATTTTTTTTAACATTTTTTAGGACACATACTATAGTATGATATTATTTATACATTTTTAGGACACATACCTTAGTATGATATTATTTATACATTTTTAGGACACATACCTTAGTATGATATTATTTATACATCTTTAGGACACATAGTATAGTATGCAATTTTTTTAACATTTTTTAGGACACAAACTATAGTATGATATTATTTATACATTTTTAGGACACATACCTTAGTATGATATTATTTATACATTTTTAGGACACATACCTTAGTTTGATATTATTTATACATTTTTAGGACACATACTATAATATGATATTATTTATACATTTTTAGGACACATGCCTTAGTATGATATTATTTATACATTTTTAGGACACATACTATAATATGATATTATTTATACATTTTTAGGACACATACTATAGTATGATATTATTTTTATATTTTTTGGACACATACTAAAGTATGATATTATTTATACATTTTTAGGACACATACTGTAGTATGATATTATTTATACATTTTTAGGACACATACTATAATATGATATTATTTATACATTTTTAGGACACATACTATAGTATGATATTATTTTTACATTTTTTGGACACATACTAAAGTATGATATTATTTATACATTTTTAGGACACATACTATAGTATGATATTATTTATACATTTTTAGGACACATACCTTAGTATGATATTATTTATACATTTTTAGGACACATACCTTAGTATGATATTATTTATACATCTTTAGGACACATAGTATAGTATGCAATTTTTTTAACATTTTTTAGGACACATACTATAGTATGATATTATTTATACATTTTTAGGACACATACCTTAGTATGATATTATTTATACATTTTTAGGACACATACCTTAGTTTGATATTATTTATACATTTTTAGGACACATACTATAATATGATATTATTTATACATTTTTAGGACACATACCTTAGTATGATATTATTTATACATTTTTAGGACACATACTATAATATGATATTATTTATACATTTTTAGGACACATACTATAGTATGATATTATTTTTACATTTTTTGGACACATACTAAAGTATGATATTATTTATACATTTTTAGGACACATACTGTAGTATGATATTATTTATACATTTTTAGGACACATACTATAATATGATATTATTTATACATTTTTAGGACACATACTATAGTATGATATTATTTTTACATTTTTTGGACACATACTAAAGTATGATATTATTTATACATTTTTAGGACACATACCTTAGTATGATATTATTTATACATTTTTAGGACACATACCTTAGTATGATATTATTTATACATTTTTAGGACACATACCTTAGTATGATATTATTTATACATCTTTAGGAAACATAGTATAGTATGCAATTTTTTAAACATTTTTTAGGACACATACTATAGTATGATATTATTTTTACATTTTTTGGACACATACTAAAGTATGATATTATTTATACATTTTTAGGACACATACTGTAGTATGATATTATTTATACATTTTTAGGACACATACTATAATATGATATTATTTATACATTTTTAGGACACATACTATAGTATGATATTATTTTTACATTTTTTGGACACATACTAAAGTATGATATTATTTATACATTTTTAGGACACATACCTTAGTATGATATTATTTATACATTTTTAGGACACATAGTATAGTATGCAATTTTTTTAACATTTTTTAGGACACATACTATAGTATGATATTATTTATACATTTTTAGGACACATACCTTAGTATGATATTATTTATACATTTTTAGGACACATACTATAATATGATATTATTTATACATTTTTAGGACACATACTATAGTATGCAATTATTTATACATTTTTAGGACACATACTGTAGTATGATATTATTTATACATTTTTAGGACACATACTATAATATGATATTATTTATACATTTTTAGGACACATACTATAGTATGATATTATGTTTACATTTTTTGGACACATACCTTAGTATGATATTATTTATACATTTTTAGGACACATAGTATAGTATGCAATTTTTTTAACATTTTTAGGACACATACTATAGTATGATATTATTTATACATTTTTAGGACACATACCTTAGTATGATATTATTTATACATTTTTAGGACACATACCTTAGTATGATATTATTTATAAATTTTTAGGACACATACTATAATATGATATTATTTGTACATTTTTAGGACACATACCTTGGTATGATATTATTTATACATTTTTAGGACACATACCTTAGTATGATTTTATTTATACATTTTTAGGACACATACTATAGTATGATATTATTTATACATTTTTAGGACACATACTAAAGTATGATATTATTTATACATTTTTAGGACACATACTATAATATGATATTATTTATACATTTTTAGGACACATACTATAATATGATATTATTTACACATTTTTAGGACACATACTATAGTATCATATTATTTTTACATTTTTTGGACACATACTAAAGTATGATATTATTTATACATTTTTAGGACACATACCTTAGTATGATATTATTTATACATTTTTAGGACACATAGTATAGTATGCAATTTTTTTTAACATTTTTTAGGACACATACTATAGTATGATATTATTTATACATTTTTAGGACACATACCTTAGTATGATATTATTTATACATTTTTAGGACACATACTATAGTATGATATTATTTATACATTTTTAGGACACATACCTTAGTATGATATTATTTATACATTTTTAGGACACATACCTTAGTATGATATTATTTATACATTTTTAGGACACATACTATAATATGATATTATTTATACATTTTTAGGACACATACCTTAGTATGATATTATTTATACATTTTTAGGACACAAACTATAATATGATATTATTTATACATTTTTAGGACACATACTATAGTATGATATTATTTTTACATTTTTTGGACACATACTAAAGTATGATATTATTTATACATTTTTAGGACACATACTGTAGTATGATATTATTTATACATTTTTAGGACACATACCATAAAATGATATTATTTATACATTTTTAGGACATATACTATAGTATGATATTATTTTTACATTTTTTGGACACATACTAAAGTATGATATTATTTATACATTTTTAGGACACATTCCTTAGTATGATATTATTTATACATTTTTAGGACACATACTATAATATGATATTATTTATACATTTTTAGGACACATACCTTAGTATGATATTATTTATACATTTTTAGGACACATACTGTAGTATGACATTATTTATACATTTTTAGGACACATACTATAGTATGCAATTATTTTTACATTTTTAGGACACATACTATAGTATGATATTATTTATAAATTTTGAGGACACATACTATAGTATGATATTATTTTTACATTTTTTGGACACATACTAAAGTATGATATTATTTATACATTTTTAGGACACATACTATAGTATGATATCATTTATACATTTTTAGGACACATACCTTAGTATGATATTATTTATACATTTTTAGTACACATACCTTAGTATGATATTATTTATACATTTTTAGGACACATACTATAATATGATAATATTCATACATTTTTAGGACACATACTATAGTATGCAATTATTTATACATTTTTAGGACACATACTGTAGTATGATATTATTTATACATTTTTAGGACACATACTATAGTATGCAATTATTTTTACATTTTTTAGGACACATACTATAGTATGATATTATTTATAAATTTTGAGGACACATACTATAGTATGATATTATTTTTACATTTTTTGGACACATACTAAAGTATGATATTATTTATACATTTTTAGGACACATACTATAGTATGATATCATTTATACATTTTTAGGACACATACCTTAGTATGATATTATTTATACATTTTTAGGACACATACCTTAGTATGATATTATTTATACATTTTTAGGACACATACTATAATATGATATTATTTATACATTTTTAGGACACATACTATAGTATGCAATTATTTATACATTTTTAGGACACATACTGTAGTATGATATTATTTATACATTTTTAGGACACATACTATAATATGATATTATTTATACATTTTTAGGACACATACTATAGTATGATATTATTTTTACATTTTTTGGACACATACTATAGTATGATATTATTTTTACATTTTTTGGACACATACTAAAGTATGATATTATTTATACATTTTTAGGACACATACCTTAGTATGATATTATTTATACATTTTTAGGACACATACTATAATATGATATTATTTATACATTTTTAGGACACATACCTTAGTATGATATTATTTATACATTTTTAGGACACATACTATAATATGATATTATTTATACATTTTTAGGACACATACTATAATATGATATTATTTACACATTTTTAGGACACATACTATAGTATCATATTATTTTTACATTTTTTGGACACATACTAAAGTATGATATTATTTATACATTTTTAGGACACATACCTTAGTATGATATTATTTATACATTTTTAGGACACATAGTATAGTATGCAATTTTTTTTAACATTTTTTAGGACACATACTATAGTATGATATTATTTATACATTTTTAGGACACATACCTTAGTATGATATTATTTATACATTTTTAGGACACATACTATAGTATGATATTATTTATACATTTTTAGGACACATACCTTAGTATGATATTATTTATACATTTTTAGGACACATACCTTAGTATGATATTATTTATACATTTTTAGGACACATACTATAATATGATATTATTTATACATTTTTAGGACACATACCTTAGTATGATATTATTTATACATTTTTAGGACACATACTATAATATGATATTATTTATACATTTTTAGGACACATACTATAGTATGATATTATTTTTACATTTAATGGACATATACTAAAGTATGATATTATTTATACATTTTTAGGACACATACTGTAGTATGATATTATTTATACATTTTTAGGACACATACTATAAAATGATATTATTTATACATTTTTAGGACACATACTATAGTATGATATTATTTTTACATTTTTTGGACACATACTAAAGTATGATATTATTTATACATTTTTAGGACACATACCTTAGTATGATATTATTTATACATTTTTAGGACACATACTATAATATGATATTATTTATACATTTTTAGGACACATACCTTAGTATGATATTATTTATACATTTTTAGGACACATACTGTAGTATGACATTATTTATACATTTTAGGACACATACTATAGTATGCAATTATTTTTACATTTTTTAGGACACATACTATAGTATGATATTATTTATAAATTTTGAGGACACATACTATAGTATGATATTATTTTTACATTTTTTGGACACATACTAAAGTATGATATTATTTATACATTTTTAGGACACATACTATAGTATGATATCATTTATACATTTTAGGACACATACCTTAGTATGATATTATTTATACATTTTTAGGACACATACCTTAGTATGATATTATTTATACATTTTTAGGACACATACTATAATATGATATTATTTATACATTTTTAGGACACATACTATAGTATGCAATTATTTATACATTTTTAGGACACATACTGTAGTATGATATTATTTATACATTTTTAGGACACATACTATAGTATGATATTATTTTTACATTTTTTGGACACATACTATAGTATGATATTATTTTTACATTTTTTGGACACATACTAAAGTATGATATTATTTATACATTTTTAGGACACATACCTTAGTATGATATTATTTATACATTTTTAGGACACATACTATAATATGATATTATTTATACATTTTTAGGACACATACCTTAGTATGATATTATTTATACATTTTTAGGACACATACTATAATATGATATTATTTATACATTTTTAGGACACATACTGTAGTATGATATTATTTATACATTTTTAGGACACATACCTTAGTATGATATTATTTATACATTTTTAGGACACATACTGTAGTATGACATTATTTATACATTTTTAGGACACATACCATAGTATGCAATTATTTTTACATTTTTTAGGACACATACTATAGTATGATATT
Source organism: Nothobranchius furzeri (assembly GCF_043380555.1). Classification (NCBI taxonomy): domain Eukaryota; kingdom Metazoa; phylum Chordata; class Actinopteri; order Cyprinodontiformes; family Nothobranchiidae; genus Nothobranchius; species Nothobranchius furzeri. The sequence goes on along the minus strand of NC_091759.1, from coordinate 23,713,494 downwards.
ATTTATACATTTTTAGGACACATACCTTAGTATGATATTATTTATACATTTTTAGGACACATACCTTAGTATGATATTATTTATACATTTTTAGGACACATACCTTAGTATGATATTATTTATACATTTTTAGGACACATACTATAATATGATATTATTTATACATTTTTAGGACACATACTATAGTATGATATTATTTTTACATTTTTTGGACACATACCTTAGTATGATATTATTTATACATTTTTAGGACACATACTGTAGAATGACATTATTTATACATTTTTAGGACACATACTATAGTATGCAATTATTTATACATTTTTAGGACACATACCTTAGTATGATATCATTTATACATTTTTAGGACACATACCTTAGTATGATATTATTTATACATTTTTAGGACACATACCTTAGTATGATATTATTTATACATCTTTAGGAAACATAGTATAGTATGCAATTTTTTAAACATTTTTTAGGACACATACTATAGTATGATATTATTTTTACATTTTTTGGACACATACTAAAGTATGATATTATTTATACATTTTTAGGACACATACTGTAGTATGATATTATTTATACATTTTTAGGACACATACTATAATATGATATTATTTATACATTTTTAGGACACATACTATAGTATGATATTATTTTTACATTTTTTGGACACATACTAAAGTATGATATTATTTATACATTTTTAGGACACATACCTTAGTATGATATTATTTATACATTTTTAGGACACATAGTATAGTATGCAATTTTTTTAACATTTTTTAGGACACATACTATAGTATGATATTATTTATACATTTTTAGGACACATACCTTAGTATGATATTATTTATACATTTTTAGGACACATACTATAATATGATATTATTTATACATTTTTAGGACACATACTATAGTATGCAATTATTTATACATTTTTAGGACACATACTGTAGTATGATATTATTTATACATTTTTAGGACACATACTATAATATGATATTATTTATACATTTTTAGGACACATACTATAGTATGATATTATGTTTACATTTTTTGGACACATACCTTAGTATGATATTATTTATACATTTTTAGGACACATAGTATAGTATGCAATTTTTTAACATTTTTAGGACACATACTATAGTATGATATTATTTATACATTATTAGGACACATACCTTAGTATGATATTATTTATACATTTTTAGGACACATACCTTAGTATGATATTATTTATAAATTTTTAGGACACATACTATAATATGATATTATTTGTACATTTTTAGGACACATACCTTAGTATGATATTATTTATACATTTTTAGGACACATACCTTAGTATGATTTTATTTATACATTTTTAGGACACATACTATAGTATGATATTATTTATACATTTTTAGGACACATACTAAAGTATGATATTATTTATACATTTTTAGGACACATACTATAATATGATATTATTTATACATTTTTAGGACACATACTATAATATGATATTATTTACACATTTTTAGGACACATACTATAGTATCATATTATTTTTACATTTTTTGGACACATACTAAAGTATGATATTATTTATACATTTTTAGGACACATACCTTAGTATGATATTATTTATACATTTTTAGGACACATAGTATAGTATGCAATTTTTTTTAACATTTTTTAGGACACATACTATAGTATGATATTATTTATACATTTTTAGGACACATACCTTAGTATGATATTATTTATACATTTTTAGGACACATACTATAGTATGATATTATTTATACATTTTTAGGACACATACCTTAGTATGATATTATTTATACATTTTTAGGACACATACCTTAGTATGATATTATTTATACATTTTTAGGACACATACTATAATATGATATTATTTATACATTTTTAGGACACATACCTTAGTATGATATTATTTATACATTTTTAGGACACAAACTATAATATGATATTATTTATACATTTTTAGGACACATACTATAGTATGATATTATTTTTACATTTTTTGGACACATACTAAAGTATGATATTATTTATACATTTTTAGGACACATACTGTAGTATGATATTATTTATACATTTTTAGGACACATACCATAAAATGATATTATTTATACATTTTTAGGACATATACTATAGTATGATATTATTTTTACATTTTTTGGACACATACTAAAGTATGATATTATTTATACATTTTTAGGACACATTCCTTAGTATGATATTATTTATACATTTTTAGGACACATACTATAATATGATATTATTTATACATTTTTAGGACACATACCTTAGTATGATATTATTTATACATTTTTAGGACACATACTGTAGTATGACATTATTTATACATTTTTAGGACACATACTATAGTATGCAATTATTTTTACATTTTTTAGGACACATACTATAGTATGATATTATTTATAAATTTTGAGGACACATACTATAGTATGATATTATTTTTACATTTTTTGGACACATACTAAAGTATGATATTATTTATACATTTTTAGGACACATACTATAGTATGATATCATTTATACATTTTTAGGACACATACCTTAGTATGATATTATTTATACATTTTTAGTACCCATACCTTAGTATGATATTATTTATACATTTTTAGGACACATACTATAATATGATAATATTCATACATTTTTAGGACACATACTATAGTATGCAATTATTTATACATTTTTAGGACACATACTGTAGTATGATATTATTTATACATTTTTAGGACACATACTATAGTATGCAATTATTTTTACATTTTTTAGGACACATACTATAGTATGATATTATTTATAAATTTTGAGGACACATACTATAGTATGATATTATTTTTACATTTTTTGGACACATACTAAAGTATGATATTATTTATACATTTTTAGGACACATACTATAGTATGATATCATTTATACATTTTTAGGACACATACCTTAGTATGATATTATTTATACATTTTTAGGACACATACCTTAGTATGATATTATTTATACATTTTTAGGACACATACTATAATATGATATTATTTATACATTTTTAGGACACATACTATAGTATGCAATTATTTATACATTTTTAGGACACATACTGTAGTATGATATTATTTATACATTTTTAGGACACATACTATAATATGATATTATTTATACATTTTTAGGACACATACTATAGTATGATATTATTTTTACATTTTTTGGACACATACTATAGTATGATATTATTTTTACATTTTTTGGACACATACTAAAGTATGATATTATTTATACATTTTTAGGACACATACCTTAGTATGATATTATTTATACATTTTTAGGACACATACTATAATATGATATTATTTATACATTTTTAGGACACATACCTTAGTATGATATTATTTATACATTTTTAGGACACATACTATAATATGATATTATTTATACATTTTTAGGACACATACTATAATATGATATTATTTACACATTTTTAGGACACATACTATAGTATCATATTATTTTTACATTTTTTCGACACATACTAAAGTATGATATTATTTATACATTTTTAGGACACATACCTTAGTATGATATTATTTATACATTTTTAGGACACATAGTATAGTATGCAATTTTTTTTAACATTTTTTAGGACACATACTATAGTATGATATTATTTATACATTTTTAGGACACATACCTTAGTATGATATTATTTATACATTTTTAGGACACATACTATAGTATGATATTATTTATACATTTTTAGGACACATACCTTAGTATGATATTATTTATACATTTTTAGGACACATACCTTAGTATGATATTATTTATACATTTTTAGGACACATACTATAATATGATATTATTTATACATTTTTAGGACACATACCTTAGTATGATATTATTTATACATTTTTAGGACACATACTATAATATGATATTATTTATACATTTTTAGGACACATACTATAGTATGATATTATTTTTACATTTTTTGGACACATACTAAAGTATGATATTATTTATACATTTTTAGGACACATACCTTAGTATGATATTATTTATACATTTTTAGGACACATACTATAATATGATATTATTTATACATTTTTAGGACACATACCTTAGTATGATATTATTTATACATTTTTAGGACACATACTGTAGTATGACATTATTTATACATTTTAGGACACATACTATAGTATGCAATTATTTTTACATTTTTTAGGACACATACTATAGTATGATATTATTTATAAATTTTGAGGACACATACTATAGTATGATATTATTTTTACATTTTTTGGACACATACTAAAGTATGATATTATTTATACATTTTTAGGACACATACTATAGTATGATATCATTTATACATTTTTAGGACACATACCTTAGTATGATATTATTTATACATTTTTAGGACACATACCTTAGTATGATATTATTTATACATTTTTAGGACACATACTATAATATGATATTATTTATACATTTTTAGGACACATACTATAGTATGCAATTATTTATACATTTTTAGGACACATACTGTAGTATGATATTATTTATAAATTTTTAGGACACATACCTTAGTATGATATTATTTATACATTTTTAGGACACATAATGTAGTATGATATTATTTATACATTTTTAGGACACATACTATAATATGATATTATTTATACATTTTTAGGACACATACCTTAGTATGATATTATTTATACCTTTTTTGGACACATACTGTAGTATGACATTAATTATACATTTTTAGGACACATACTATAGTATGCAATTATTTTTACATTTTTTAGGACACATACTATAGTATGATATTATTTATAAATTTTGAGGACACATACTATAGTATGATATTATTTTTACATTTTTTGGACACATACTAAAGTATGATATTATTTATACATTTTTAGGACACATACTATAGTATGATATCATTTATACATTTTTAGGACACATACCTTAGTATGATATTATTTATACATTTTTAGTACCCATACCTTAGTATGATATTATTTATACATTTTTAGGACACATACTATAATATGATAATATTCATACATTTTTAGGACACATACTATAGTATGCAATTATTTATACATTTTTAGGACACATACTGTAGTATGATATTATTTATACATTTTTAGGACACATACTATAGTATGCAATTATTTTTACATTTTTTAGGACACATACTATAGTATGATATTATTTATAAATTTTGAGGACACATACTATAGTATGATATTATTTTTACATTTTTTGGACACATACTAAAGTATGATATTATTTATACATTTTTAGGACACATACTATAGTATGATATCATTTATACATTTTTAGGACACATACCTTAGTATGATATTATTTATACATTTTTAGGACACATACCTTAGTATGATATTATTTATACATTTTTAGGACACATACTATAATATGATATTATTTATACATTTTTAGGACACATACTATAGTATGCAATTATTTATACATTTTTAGGACACATACTGTAGTATGATATTATTTATACATTTTTAGGACACATACTATAATATGATATTATTTATACATTTTTAGGACACATACTATAGTATGATATTATTTTTACATTTTTTGGACACATACTATAGTATGATATTATTTTTACATTTTTTGGACACATACTAAAGTATGATATTATTTATACATTTTTAGGACACATACCTTAGTATGATATTATTTATACATTTTTAGGACACATACTATAATATGATATTATTTATACATTTTTAGGACACATACCTTAGTATGATATTATTTATACATTTTTAGGACACATACTATAATATGATATTATTTATACATTTTTAGGACACATACTATAATATGATATTATTTACACATTTTTAGGACACATACTATAGTATCATATTATTTTTACATTTTTTCGACACATACTAAAGTATGATATTATTTATACATTTTTAGGACACATACCTTAGTATGATATTATTTATACATTTTTAGGACACATAGTATAGTATGCAATTTTTTTTAACATTTTTTAGGACACATACTATAGTATGATATTATTTATACATTTTTAGGACACATACCTTAGTATGATATTATTTATACATTTTTAGGACACATACTATAGTATGATATTATTTATACATTTTTAGGACACATACCTTAGTATGATATTATTTATACATTTTTAGGACACATACCTTAGTATGATATTATTTATACATTTTTAGGACACATACTATAATATGATATTATTTATACATTTTTAGGACACATACCTTAGTATGATATTATTTATACATTTTTAGGACACATACTATAATATGATATTATTTATACATTTTTAGGACACATACTATAGTATGATATTATTTTTACATTTTTTGGACACATACTAAAGTATGATATTATTTATACATTTTTAGGACACATACCTTAGTATGATATTATTTATACATTTTTAGGACACATACTATAATATGATATTATTTATACATTTTTAGGACACATACCTTAGTATGATATTATTTATACATTTTTAGGACACATACTGTAGTATGACATTATTTATACATTTTAGGACACATACTATAGTATGCAATTATTTTTACATTTTTTAGGACACATACTATAGTATGATATTATTTATAAATTTTGAGGACACATACTATAGTATGATATTATTTTTACATTTTTTGGACACATACTAAAGTATGATATTATTTATACATTTTTAGGACACATACTATAGTATGATATCATTTATACATTTTTAGGACACATACCTTAGTATGATATTATTTATACATTTTTAGGACACATACCTTAGTATGATATTATTTATACATTTTTAGGACACATACTATAATATGATATTATTTATACATTTTTAGGACACATACTATAGTATGCAATTATTTATACATTTTTAGGACACATACTGTAGTATGATATTATTTATACATTTTTAGGACACATACTATAGTATGATATTATTTTTACATTTTTTGGACACATACTATAGTATGATATTATTTTTACATTTTTTGGACACATACTAAAGTATGATATTATTTATACATTTTTAGGACACATACCTTAGTATGATATTATTTATACATTTTTAGGACACATACTATAATATGATATTATTTATACATTTTTAGGACACATACCTTAGTATGATATTATTTATACATTTTTAGGACACATACTATAATATGATATTATTTATACATTTTTAGGACACATACTGTAGTATGATATTATTTATACATTTTTAGGACACATACCTTAGTATGATATTATTTATACATTTTTAGGACACATACTGTAGTATGACATTATTTATACATTTTTAGGACACATACCATAGTATGCAATTATTTTTACATTTTTTAGGACACATACTATAGTATCATATTATTTATACATTTTTAGGACACATACCTTAGTATGATATTATTTATACATTTTTAGGACACATACCTTAGTATGATATTATTTATACATTTTTAGGACACATACCTTAGTATGATATTATTTATACATTTTTAGGACATATACTATAATATGATATTATTTATACATTTTTAGGACACATACTATAGTATGATATTATTTTTACATTTTTTGGACACATACCTTAGTATGATATTATTTATACATTTTTAGGACACATACTGTAGAATGACATTATTTATACATTTTTAGGACACATACTATAGTATGCAATTATTTTTACATTTTTTGGACACATACTATAGTATGATATTATTTTTACATTTTTTGGACACATACTAAAGTATGATATTATTTATACATTTTTAGGACACATACCTTAGTATGATATTATTTATACATTTTTAGGACACATACTATAATATGATATTATTTATACATTTTTAGGACACATACCTTAGTATGATATTATTTATACATTTTTAGGACACATACTATAATATGATATTATTTATACATTTTTAGGACACATACTGTAGTATGATATTATTTATACATTTTTAGGACACATACCTTAGTATGATATTATTTATACATTTTTAGGACACATACTGTAGTATGACATTATTTATACATTTTTAGGACACATACCATAGTATGCAATTATTTTTACATTTTTTTGGACACATACTATAGTATGATATTATTTATACATTTTTAGGACACATACCTTAGTATGATATTATTTATACATTTTTAGGACACATACCTTAGTATGATATTATTTATACATTTTTAGGACACATACCTTAGTATGATATTATTTATACATTTTTAGGACACATACTATAATATGATATTATTTATACATTTTTAGGACACATACTATAGTATGATATTATTTTTACATTTTTTGGACACATACCTTAGTATGATATTATTTATACATTTTTAGGACACATACTGTAGAATGACATTATTTATACATTTTTAGGACACATACTATAGTATGCAATTATTTTTACATTTTTTGGACACATACTATAGTATGATATTATTTTTACATTTTTTGGACACATACTAAAGTATGATATTATTTATACATTTTTAGGACACATACCTTAGTATGATATTATTTATACATTTTTAGGACACATACTATAATATGATATTATTTATACATTTTTAGGACACATACCTTAGTATGATATTATTTATACATTTTTAGGACACATACTATAATATGATATTATTTATACATTTTTAGGACACATACTGTAGTATGATATTATTTATACATTTTTAGGACACATACCTTAGTATGATATTATTTATACATTTTTAGGACACATACTGTAGTATGACATTATTTATACATTTTTAGGACACATACCATAGTATGCAATTATTTTTACATTTTTTAGGACACATACTATAGTATGATATTATTTATACATTTTTAGGACACATACCTTAGTATGATATTATTTATACATTTTTAGGACACATACCTTAGTATGATATTATTTATACATTTTTAGGACACATACCTTAGTATGATATTATTTATACATTTTTAGGACACATACTATAATATGATATTATTTATACATTTTTAGGACACATACTATAGTATGATATTATTTTTACATTTTTTGGACACATACCTTAGTATGATATTATTTATACATTTTTAGGACACATACTGTAGAATGACATTATTTATACATTTTTAGGACACATACTATAGTATGCAATTATTTTTACATTTTTTAGGACACATACTATAGTATGATATTATTTATAAATTTTGAGGACACATCCTATAGTATGATATTATTTTTACATTTTTTGGACACATACTAAAGTATGATATTATTTATACAATTTTAGGACACATACTATAGTATGATATTATTTATACATTTTTAGGACACATACCTTAGTATGATATTATTTATACATTTTTAGGACACATACCTTAGTATGATATTATTTATACATTTTTAGGACACATAGTATAGTATGCAATTTTTTTTAACATTTTTAGGACACATACCTTAGTATGATATTATTTATACATTTTTAGGACACATAGTATAGTATGCGATTTTTTTTAACATTTTTTAGGACACATACTATAGTATGATATTATTTATACATTTTTAGGACACATACCTTAGTATGATATTATTTATACATTTTTAGGACACATACTATAATATGATATTATTTATACATTTTTAGGACACATACTGTAGTATGATATTATTTATACATTTTTAGGACACATACCTTAGTATGATATTATTTATACATTTTTAGGACACATACTGTAGTATGACATTATTTATACATTTTTAGGACACATACCATAGTATGCAATTATTTTTACATTTTTTAGGACACATACTATAGTATGATATTATTTATACATTTTTAGGACACATACCTTAGTATGATATTATTTATACATTTTTAGGACACATACCTTAGTATGATATTATTTATACATTTTTAGGACACATACCTTAGTATGATATTATTTATACATTTTTAGGACACATACTATAATATGATATTATTTATACATTTTTAGGACACATACTATAGTATGATATTATTTTTACATTTTTTGGACACATACCTAAGTATGATATTATTTATACATTTTTAGGACATATACCGTAGAATGACATTATTTATACATTTTTAGGACACATACTATAGTATGCAATTATTTTTACATTTTTTAAGACACATACTATAGTATGATATTATTTATAAATTTTGAGGACACATCCTATAGTATGATATTATTTTTACATTTTTTGGACACATACTAAAGTATGATATTATTTATACAATTTTAGGACACATACTATAGTATGATATTATTTATACATTTTTAGGACACATACCTTAGTATGATATTATTTATACATTTTTAGGACACATACCTTAGTATGATATTATTTATACATTTTTAGGACACATAGTATAGTATGCAATTTTTTTTAACATTTTTAGGACACATACCTTAGTATGATATTATTTATACATTTTTAGGACACATAGTATAGTATGCAATTTTTTTAACATTTTTTAGGACACATACTATAGTATGATATTATTTATACATTTTTAGGACACATACCTTAGTATGATATTATTTATACATTTTTAGGACACATACTATAATATGATATTATTTATACATTTTTAGGACACATACTGTAGTATGATATTATTTATACATTTTTAGGACACATACTATAATATGATATTATTTATACATTTTTAGGACACATACTATAGTATGATATTATTTTTACATTTTTTGGACACATACTATAGTATGATATTATTTTTACATTTTTAGTACACATAGTATAGTATGCAATTTTTTTTAACATTTTTTAGGACACATACTATAGTATGATATTATTTATACATTTTTAGGACACATACCTTAGTATGATATCATTTATACATTTTTAGGACACATACCTTAGTATGATATTATTTATACATTTTTAGGACACATACTATAATATGATATTATTTATACATTTTTAGGACACATACCTTAGTATGATATTATTTATACATTTTTAGGACACATACTATAATATGATATTATTTATACATTTTTAGGACACATACTATAGTATGATATTATTTTTACATTTTTTGGACACATACTAAAGTATGATATTATTTATACATTTTTAGGACACATACTGTAGTATGATATTATTTATACATTTTTAGGACACATACTATAAAATGATATTATTTATACATTTTTAGGACACATACTATAGTATGATATTATTTTTACATTTTTTGGACACATACTAAAGTATGATATTATTTATACATTTTTAGGACACATACCTTAGTATGATATTATTTATACATTTTTAGGACACATACTGTAGTATGATATTATTTATACATTTTTAGGACACATACTATAATATGATATTATTTATACATTTTTAGGACACATACCTTAGTATGATATTATTTATACATTTTTAGGACACATACTGTAGTATGACATTATTTATACATTTTTAGGACACATACTATAGTATGCAATTATTTTTACATTTTTTAGGACACATACTATAGAATGATATTATTTATAAATTTTGAGGACACATACTATAGTATGATATTATTTATACATTTTTAGGACACATACCTTAGTATGATATTATTTATACATTTTTAGGACACATACTGTAGTATGACATTATTTATACATTTTAGGACACATACTATAGTATGCAATTATTTTTACATTTTTTAGGACACATACTATAGTATGATATTATTTATAAATTTTGAGGACACATACTATAGTATGATATTATTTTTACATTTTTTGGACACATACTAAAGTATGATATTATTTATACATTTTTAGGACACATACTATAGTATGATATCATTTATACATTTTTAGGACACATACCTTAGTATGATATTATTTATACATTTTTAGGACACATACCTTAGTATGATATTATTTATACATTTTTAGGACACATACTATAATATGATATTATTTATACATTTTTAGGACACATACTATAGTATGCAATTATTTATACATTTTTAGGACACATACTGTAGTATGATATTATTTATACATTTTTAGGACACATACTATAGTATGATATTATTTTTACATTTTTTGGACACATACTATAGTATGATATTATTTTTACATTTTTGGACACATACTAAAGTATGATATTATTTATACATTTTTAGGACACATACCTTAGTATGATATTATTTATACATTTTTAGGACACATACTATAATATGATATTATTTATACATTTTTAGGACACATACCTTAGTATGATATTATTTATACATTTTTAGGACACATACTATAATATGATATTATTTATACATTTTTAGGACACATACTGTAGTATGATATTATTTATACATTTTTAGGACACATACCTTAGTATGATATTATTTATACATTTTTAGGACACATACTGTAGTAAGACATTATTTATACATTTTTAGGACACATACCATAGTATGCAATTATTTTTACATTTTTTTAGGACACATACTATAGTATGATATTATTTATACATTTTTAGGACACATACCTTAGTATGATATTATTTATACATTTTTAGGACACATACCTTAGTATGATATTATTTATACATTTTTAGGACACATACCTTAGTATGATATTATTTATACATTTTTAGCACACATACTATAATATGATTTTATTTATACATTTTTAGGACACATACTATAGTATGATATTATTTTTACATTTTTTGGACACATCCCTTAGTATGATATTATTTATACATTTTTAGGACACATACTGTAGTATGCCATTATTTATACATTTTTAGGACACATACTATAGTATGCAATTATTTTTAAATTTTTTAGGACACATACTATAGTATGATATTATTTATAAATTTTGAGGACACATACTATAGTATGATATTATTTTTACATTTTTTGGACACATACTAAAGTATGATATTATTTATACATTTTTAGGACACATACCTTAGTATGATATTATTTATGCATTTTTAGGACACATACCTTAGTATGATATTATTTATACATTTTTAGGACACATAGTATAGTATGCAATTTTTTTTAATTTTTTTAGGACACATACCTTAGTATGATATTATTTATACATTTTTAGGACACATAGTATAGTATGCAATTTTTTTAACATTTTTTAGGACACATACTATAGTATGATATTATTTATACATTTTTAGGACACATACCTTAGTATGATATTATTTATACATTTTTAGGACACATACTATAATATGATATTATTTATACATTTTTAGGACACATACTATAGTATGCAATTATTTATACATTTTTAGGACACATACTGTAGTATGATATTATTTATACATTTTTAGGACACATACTATAATATGATATTATTTATACATTTTTAGGACACATACTATAGTATGATATTATTTTTACATTTTTTGGACACATACTATAGTATGATATTATTTTTACATTTTTAGGACACATAGTATAGTATGCAATTTTTTTTAACATTTTTTAGGACACATACTATAGTATGATATTATTTATACATTTTTAGGACACATACCTTAGTATGATATCATTTATACATTTTTAGGACACATACCTTAGTATGATATTATTTATACATTTTTAGGACACATACTATAATATGATATTATTTATACATTTTTAGGACACATACCTTAGTATGATATTATTTATACATTTTTAGGACACATACTATAATATGATATTATTTATACATTTTTAGGACACATACTATAGTATGATATTATTTTTACATTTTTTGGACACATACTAAAGTATGATATTATTTATACATTTTTAGGACACATACTGTAGTATGATATTATTTATACATTTTTAGGACACATACTATAAAATGATATTATTTATACATTTTTAGGACACATACTATAGTATGATATTATTTTTACATTTTTTGGACACATACTATAGAATGATATTATTTATAAATTTTGAGGACACATACTATAGTATGATATTATTTTTACATTTTTTGGACACATACTAAAGTATGATATTATTTATACATTTTTAGGACACATACTATAGTATGATATCATTTATACATTTTTAGGACACATACCTTAGTATGATATTATTTATACATTTTTAGGACACATACCTTAGTATGATATTATTTATACATTTTTAGGACACATACTATAATATGATATTATTTATACATTTTTAGGACACATACCTTAGTATGATATTATTTATACATTTTTAGGACACATACTATAGTATGCAATTATTTTTACATTTTTTAGGACACATACTATAGTATGATATTATTTATACATTTTTAGGACACATACCTTAGTATGATATTATTTATACATTTTTAGGATACATACCTTAGTATGATATTATTTATACATTTTAAGGACACATACCTTAGTATGATATTAATTATACATTTTTAGGACACATACTATAATATGATATTATTTATACATTTTTAGGACACATACTATAGTATGATATTATTTTTACATTTTTTGGACACATACTAAAGTATGATATTATTTATACATTTTTAGGACACATACCTTAGTATGATATTATTTATACATTTTTAGGACACATACTGTAGTATGACATTATTTATACATTTTTAGGACACATACTATAGTATGCAATTATTTTTACATTTTTTAGGACACATACTATAGTATGATATTATTTATAAATTTTGAGGACACATACTATAGTATGATATTATTTTTACATTTTTTGGACACATACTAAAGTATGATATTATTTATACATTTTTAGGACACATACTATAGTATGATATTATTTATACATTTTTAGGACACATACCTTAGTATGATATTATTTATACATTTTTAGGACACATACCTTAGTATGATATTATTTATACATTTTTAGGACACATACCTTAGTATGATATTATTTATACATTTTTAGGACACATAGTATAGTATGCAATTTTTTTCACATTTTTTAGGACACATACTATAGTATGATATTATTTATACATTTTTAGGACACATACCTTAGTATGATATTATTTATACATTTTTAGGACACATACCTTAGTTTGATATTATTTATACATTTTTAGGACACATACTATAATATGATATTATTTATACATTTTTAGGACACATACCTTAGTATGATATTATTTATACATTTTTAGGACACATACTATAATATGATATTATTTATACATTTTTAGGACACATACTATAGTATGATATTATTTTTACATTTTTTGGACACATACTAAAGTATGATATTATTTATACATTTTTAGGACACATACTGTAGTATGATATTATTTATACATTTTTAGGACACATACTATAATATGATATTATTTATACATTTTTAGGACACATACTATAGTATGATATTATTTTTACATTTTTTGGACACATACTAAAGTATGATATTATTTATACATTTTTAGGACACATGCCTTAGTATGATATTATTTATACATTTTTAGGACACATAGTATAGTATGCCATTTTTTTTAACATTTTTTAGGACACATACTATAGTATGATATTATTTATACATTTTTAGGACACATACCTTAGTATGATATTATTTATACATTTTTAGGACACATACTATAATATGATATTATTTATACATTTTTAGGACACATACTATAGTATGCAATTATTTATACATTTTTAGGACACATACTGTAGTATGATATTATTTATACATTTTTAGGACACATACTATTGTATGATATTATTTATACATTTTTTGGACACATACCTTAGTATGATATTATTTATACATTTTTAGGACACATAGTATAGTATGCAATTTTTTAAACATTTTTTAGGACACATACCTTAGTATGATATTATTTATACATTTTAAGGACACATACCTTAGTATGATATTATTTACACATTTTTAGGACACATACTATAATATGATATTATTTATACATTTTTATGGACACATACCTTGGTATGATATTATTTATACATTTTTAGGACACATACTATAATATGATATTATTTATACATTTTTAGGACACATACTATAGTATGATATTATTTTTACATTTTTTGGACACATACTAAAGTATGATATTATTTATACATTTTTAGGACACATACTGTAGTATGATATTATTTATACATTTTTAGGACACATACTATAAAATGATATTATTTATACATTTTTAGGAAATATACTATAGTATGATATTATTTTTACATTTTTGGACACATACTAAAGTATGATATTATTTATACATTTTTAGGACACATACCTTAGTATGATATTATTTATACATTTTTAGGACACATACTGTAGTATGATATTATTTATACATTTTTAGGACACATACTATAATATGATATTATTTATACATTTTTAGGACACATACCTTAGTATGATATTATTTATACATTTCTAGGACACATACTGTAGTATGACATTATTTATACATTTTTAGGACACATACTATAGTATGCAATTATTTTTACATTTTTTAGGACACATACTATAGAATGATATTATTTATAAATTTTGAGGACACATACTATAGTATGATATTATTTTTACATTTTTTGGACACATACTAAAGTATGATATTATTTATACATATTTAGGACACATACTATAGTATGATATCATTTATACATTTTTAGGACACATACCTTAGTATGATATTATTTATACATTTTTAGGACACATACCTTAGTATGATATTATTTATAAATTTTTAGGACACATACTATAATATGATATTATTTATACATTTTTAGGACACATACTATAGTATGCAATTATTTATACATTTTTAGGACACATACTGTAGTATGATATTATTTATACATTTTTAGGACACAAACTATAATATGATATTATTTATACATTTTTAGGACACATACTATAGTATGATATTATTTTTACATTTTTTGGACACATACTATAGTATGATATTATTTTTACATTTTTTGGACACATACTAAAGTATGATATTATTTATACATTTTTAGGACACATACCTTAGTATGATATTATTTATACATTTTTAGGACACATACTATAATATGATATTATTTATACATTTTTAGGACACATACCTTAGTATGATATTATTTATACATTTTTAGGACACATACTGTAGTATGACATTATTTATACATTTTTAGGACACATACTATAGTATGCAATTATTTTTACATTTTTTAGGACACATACTACAGTATGATATTATTTATACATTTTTAGGACACATACCTTAGTATGATATTATTTATACATTTTTAGGATACATACCTTAGTATGATATTATTTATACATTTTAAGGACACATACCTTAGTATGATATTATTTATACATTTTTAGGACACATACTATAATATGATATTATTTATACATTTTTAGGACACATACTATAGTATGATATTATTTTTACATTTTTTGGACACATACTAAAGTATGATATTATTTATACATTTTTAGGACACATACCTTAGTATGATATTATTTATACATTTTTAGGACACATACTGTAGTATGACATTATTTATACATTTTTAGGACACATACTATAGTATGCAATTATTTTTACATTTTTTAGGACACATACTATAGTATGATATTATTTATAAATTTTGAGGACACATACTATAGTATGATATTATTTTTACATTTTTTGGACACATACTAAAGTATGATATTATTTATACATTTTTAGGACACATACTATAGTATGATATTATTTATACATTTTTAGGACACATACCTTAGTATGATATTATTTATACATTTTTAGGACACATACCTTAGTATGATATTATTTATACATTTTTAGGACACATAGTATAGTATGCAATTTTTTTAACATTTTTAGGACACATACTATAGTATGATATTATTTATACATTTTTAGGACACATACCTTAGTATGATATTATTTATACATTTTTAGGACACATACCTTAGTTTGATATTATTTATACATTTTTAGGACACATTCTATAATATGATATTATTTATACATTTTTAGGACACATACCTTAGTATGATATTATTTATACATTTTTAGGACACATACTATAATATGATATTATTTATACATTTTTAGGACACATACTATAGTATGATATTATTTTTACATTTTTTGGACACATACTAAAGTATGATATTATTTATACATTTTTAGGACACATACTGTAGTATGATATTATTTATACATTTTTAGGACACATACTATAATATGATATTATTTATACATTTTTAGGACACATACTATAGTATGATATTATTTTTACATTTTTTGGACACATACTAAAGTATGAAATTATTTATACATTTTTAGGACACATACCTTAGTATGATATTATTTATACATTTTTAGGACACATAGTATAGTATGCCATTTTTTTTAACATTTTTTAGGACACATACTATAGTATGATATTATTTATACATTTTTAGGACACATACCTTAGTATGATATTATTTATACATTTTTAGGACACATACTATAATATGATATTATTTATACATTTTTAGGACACATACTATAGTATGCAATTATTTATACATTTTTAGGACACATACTGTAGTATGATATTATTTATACATTTTTAGGACACATACTATTGTATGATATTATTTATACATTTTTTGGACACATACCTTAGTATGATATTATTTATACATTTTTAGGACACATAGTATAGTATGCAATTTTTTTAACATTTTTTAGGACACATACCTTAGTATGATATTATTTATACATTTTTAGGACACATACCTTAGTATGATATTATTTACACATTTTTAGGACACCTACTATAATATGATATTATTTATACATTTTTATGGACACATACCTTGGTATGATATTATTTATACATTTTTAGGACACATACTATAATATGATATTATTTATACATTTTTAGGACACATACTATAGTATGATATTATTTTTACATTTTTTGGACATATACTAAAGTATGATATTATTTATAAATTTTTTGGACACATACTGTAGTATGATATTATTTATACATTTTTAGGACACATACTATAAAATGATATTATTTATACATTTTTAGGACACATACTATAGTATGATATTATTTTTACATTTTTGGACACATACTAAAGTATGATATTATTTATACATTTTTAGGACACATACCTTAGTATGATATTATTTATACATTTTTAGGACACATACTGTAGTATGACATTATTTATACATTTTTAGGACACATACTATAGTATGCAATTATTTTTACATTTTTTAGGACACATACTATAGAATGATATTATTTATAAATTTTGAGGACACATACTATAGTATGATATTATTTTTACATTTTTTGGACACATACTAAAGTATGATATTATTTATACATTTTTAGGACACATACTATAGTATGATATCATTTATACATTTTTAGGACACATACCTTAGTATGATATTATTTATACATTTTTAGGACACATACCTTAGTATGATATTATTTATACATTTTTAGGACACATACTATAATATGATATTATTTATACATTTTTAGGACACATACTATAGTATGCAATTATTTATACATTTTTAGGACACATACTGTAGTATGATATTATTTATACATTTTTAGGACACATACTATAATATGATATTATTTATACATTTTTAGGACACATACTATAGTATGATATTATTTTTACATTTTTTGGACACATACTATAGTATGATATTATTTTTACATTTTTTGGACACATACTAAAGTATGATATTATTTATACATTTTTAGGACACATACCTTAGTATGATATTATTTATACATTTTTAGGACACATACTATAATATGATATTATTTATACATTTTTAGGACACATACCTTAGTATGATATTATTTATACATTTTTAGGACACATACTGTAGTATGACATTATTTATACATTTTTAGGACACATACTATAGTATGCAATTATTTTTACATTTTTTAGGACACATACTATAGTATGATATTATTTATACATTTTTAGGACACATACCTTAGTATGATATTATTTATACATTTTTAGGATACATACCTTAGTATGATATTATTTATACATTTTAAGGACACATACCTTAGTATGATATTATTTATACATTTTTAGGACACATACTATGATATTATTTATACATTTTTAGGACACATACTATAGTATGATATTATTTTTACATTTTTTGGACACATACTAAAGTATGATATTATTTATACATTTTTAGGACACATACCTTAGTATGATATTATTTATACATTTTTAGGACACATACTGTAGTATGACATTATTTATACATTTTTAGGACACATACTATAGTATGCAATTATTTTTACATTTTTTAGGACACATACTATAGTATGATATTATTTATAAATTTTGAGGACACATACTATAGTATGATATTATTTTTACATTTTTTGGACACATACTAAAGTATGATATTATTTATACATTTTTAGGACACATACTATAGTATGATATTATTTATACATTTTTAGGACACATACCTTAGTATGATATTATTTATACATTTTTAGGACACATACCTTAGTATGATATTATTTATACATTTTTAGGACACATAGTATAGTATGCAATTTTTTTAACATTTTTTAGGACACATACTATAGTATGATATTATTTATACATTTTTAGGACACATACCTTAGTATGATATTATTTATACATTTTTAGGACACATACCTTAGTTTGATATTATTTATACATTTTTAGGACACATACTATATTATGATATTATTTATACATTTTTAGGACACATACCTTAGTATGATATTATTTATACATTTTTAGGACACATACTATAATATGATATTATTTATACATTTTTAGGACACATACTATAGTATGATATTATTTTTACATTTTTTGGACACATACTAAAGTATGAAATTATTTATACATTTTTAGGACACATACCTTAGTATGATATTATTTATACATTTTTAGGACACATAGTATAGTATGCCATTTTTTTTAACATTTTTTAGGACACATACTATAGTATGATATTATTTATACATTTTTAGGACACATACCTTAGTATGATATTATTTATACATTTTTAGGACACATACTATAATATGATATTATTTATACATTTTTAGGACACATACTATAGTATGCAATTATTTATACATTTTTAGGACACATACTGTAGTATGATATTATTTATACATTTTTAGGACACATACTTTTGTATGATATTATTTATACATTTTTTGGACACATACCTTAGTATGATATTATTTATACATTTTTAGGACACATAGTATAGTATGCAATTTTTTTAACATTTTTTAGGACACATACCTTAGTATGAAATTATTTATACATTTTTAGGACACATACCTTAGTATGATATTATTTACACATTTTTAGGTCACATACTATAATATGATATTATTTATACATTTTTAGGACACATACCTTGGTATGATATTATTTATACATTTTTAGGACACATACTATAATATGATATTATTTATACATTTTTAGGACACATACTATAGTATGATATTATTTTTACATTTTTTGGACACATACTAAAGTATGATATTATTTATACATTTTTAGGACACATACTGTAGTATGATATTATTTATACATTTTTAGGACACATACTATAAAATGATATTATTTTTACATTTTTGGACACATACTAAAGTATGATATTATTTATACATTTTTAGGACACATACCTTAGTATGATATTATTTATACATTTTTAGGACACATACTGTAGTATGATATTATTTATACATTTTTAGGACACATACTATAATATGATATTATTTATACATTTTTAGGACACATACCTTAGTATGATATTATTTATACATTTTTAGGACACATACTGTAGTATGACATTATTTATACATTTTAGGACACATACTATAGTATGCAATTAGTTTTACATTTTTTAGGACACATACTATAGTATGATATTATTTATAAATTTTGAGGACACATACTATAGTATGATATTATTTTTACATTTTTTGGACACATACTAAAGTATGATATTATTTATACATTTTTAGGACACATACTATAGTATGATATCATTTATACATTTTTAGGACACATACCTTAGTATGATATTATTTATACATTTTTAGGACACATACCTTAGTATGATATTATTTATACATTTTTAGGACACATACTATAATATGATATTATTTATACATTTTTAGGACACATACTATAGTATGCAATTATTTATACATTTTAGGACACATACTGTAGTATGATATTATTTATACATTTTTAGGACACATACTATAGTATGCAATTATTTTTACATTTTTTAGGACACATACTATAGTATGATATTATTTATAAATTTTGAGGACACATACTATAGTATGATATTATTTTTACATTTTTTGGACACATACTAAAGTATGATATTATTTATACATTTTTAGGACACATACTATAGTATGATATTATTTATACATTTTTAGGACACATACCTTAGTATGATATTATTTATACATTTTTAGGACACATACCTTAGTATGATATTATTTATACATTTTTAGGACACATAGTATAGTATGCAATTTTTTTAACATTTTTTAGGACACATACTATAGTATGATATTATTTATACATTTTTAGGACACATACCTTAGTATGATATTATTTATACATTTTTAGGACACATACCTTAGTTTGATATTATTTATACATTTTTAGGACACATACTATATTATGATATTATTTATACATTTTTAGGACACATACCTTAGTATGATATTATTTATACATTTTTAGGACACATACTATAATATGATATTATTTATACATTTTTAGGACACATACTATAGTATGATATTATTTTTACATTTTTTGGACACATACTAAAGTATGAAATTATTTATACATTTTTAGGACACATACCTTAGTATGATATTATTTATACATTTTTAGGACACATAGTATAGTATGCCATTTTTTTTAACATTTTTTAGGACACATACTATAGTATGATATTATTTATACATTTTTAGGACACATACCTTAGTATGATATTATTTATACATTTTTAGGACACATACTATAATATGATATTATTTATACATTTTTAGGACACATACTATAGTATGCAATTATTTATACATTTTTAGGACACATACTGTAGTATGATATTATTTATACATTTTTAGGACACATACTTTTGTATGATATTATTTATACATTTTTTGGACACATACCTTAGTATGATATTATTTATACATTTTTAGGACACATAGTATAGTATGCAATTTTTTTAACATTTTTTAGGACACATACCTTAGTATGAAATTATTTATACATTTTTAGGACACATACCTTAGTATGATATTATTTACACATTTTTAGGTCACATACTATAATATGATATTATTTATACATTTTTAGGACACATACCTTGGTATGATATTATTTATACATTTTTAGGACACATACTATAATATGATATTATTTATACATTTTTAGGACACATACTATAGTATGATATTATTTTTACATTTTTTGGACACATACTAAAGTATGATATTATTTATACATTTTTAGGACACATACTGTAGTATGATATTATTTATACATTTTTAGGACACATACTATAAAATGATATTATTTTTACATTTTTGGACACATACTAAAGTATGATATTATTTATACATTTTTAGGACACATACCTTAGTATGATATTATTTATACATTTTTAGGACACATACTGTAGTATGATATTATTTATACATTTTTAGGACACATACTATAATATGATATTATTTATACATTTTTAGGACACATACCTTAGTATGATATTATTTATACATTTTTAGGACACATACTGTAGTATGACATTATTTATACATTTTAGGACACATACTATAGTATGCAATTAGTTTTACATTTTTTAGGACACATACTATAGTATGATATTATTTATAAATTTTGAGGACACATACTATAGTATGATATTATTTTTACATTTTTTGGACACATACTAAAGTATGATATTATTTATACATTTTTAGGACACATACTATAGTATGATATCATTTATACATTTTTAGGACACATACCTTAGTATGATATTATTTATACATTTTTAGGACACATACCTTAGTATGATATTATTTATACATTTTTAGGACACATACTATAATATGATATTATTTATACATTTTTAGGACACATACTATAGTATGCAATTATTTATACATTTTAGGACACATACTGTAGTATGATATTATTTATACATTTTTAGGACACATACTATAATATGATATTATTTATACATTTTTAGGACACATACTATAGTATGATATTATTTTTACATTTTTTGGACACATACTATAGTATGATATTATTTTTACATTTTTTGGACACATACTAAAGTATGATATTATTTATACATTTTTAGGACACATACCTTAGTATGATATTATTTATACATTTTTAGGACACATACTATAATATGATATTATTTATACATTTTTAGGTCACATACTGTAGTATGATATTATTTATACATTTTTAGGACACATACTATAATATGATATTATTTATACATTTTTAGGACACATACTATAGTATGATATTATTTTTACATTTTTTGGACACATACTAAAGTATGATATTATTTATACATTTTTAGGTAACATACCTTAGTATGATATTATTTATACATTTTTAGGACACATACTGTAGTATGACATTATTTATAAATTTTTAGGACACATACTATAGTATGCAATTATTTTTACATTTTTTAGGACACATACTATAGTATGATATTATTTATACATTTTTAGGACACATACCTTAGTATGATATTATTTATACATTTTTAGGACACATACCTTAGTATGATATTATTTATACATTTTTAGGACACCTACCTTAGTATGATATTATTTATACATTTTAAGGACACATACTATAATATGATATTATTTATACATTTTTAGGACACTTACCTTAGTATGATATTATTTATACATTTTTAGGACACATACTATAATATGATATTATTTATACATTTTTAGGACACATACTATAGTATGATATTATTTTTACATTTTTTGGACACATACTAAAGTATGATATTATTTATACATTTTAAGGACACATACTATAATATGATATTATTTATACATTTTTAGGACACTTACCTTAGTATGATATTATTTATACATTTTTAGGACACATACTATAATATGATATTATTTATACATTTTTAGGACACATACTATAATATGATATTATTTATACATTTTTAGGACACATACTGTAGTATGATACTATTTATACATTTTTAGGACACATACTATAATATGATATTATTTATACATTTTTAGGACACATACTATAGTATGTTATTATTTATACATTTTTAGGACACATACTGTAGTATGACATTATTTATACATTTTTAGGACACATACTATAGTATGCAATTATTTTTACATTTTTTAGGACACATACTATAGTATGATATTATTTATACATTTTTAGGACACATACCTTAGTATGATATTATTTATACATTTTTAGGACACATACCTTAGTAGGATATTATTTATACATTTTTAGGACACATACCTTAGTATGATATTATTTATACATTTTTAGGACACATACTATAATATGATATTATTTATACATTTTTAGGACACATACTATAGTATGATATTATTTTTACATTTTTTGGACACATACTAAAGTATGATATTATTTATACATTTTTAGGACACATACCTTAGTATGATATTATTTATACATTTTTAGGACACATACTATAATATGATATTATTTATACATTTTTAGGACACATACTATAATATGATATTATTTATACATTTTTAGGACACATACTGTAGTATGATACTATTTATACATTTTTAGGACACATACTATAATATGATATTATTTATACATTTTTAGGACACATACTATAGTATGTTATTATTTATACATTTTTAGGACACATACTGTAGTATGACATTATTTATACATTTTTAGGACACATACTATAGTATGCAATTATTTTTACATTTTTTAGGACACATACTATAGTATGATATTATTTATACATTTTTAGGACACATACCTTAGTATGATATTATTTATACATTTTTAGGACACATACCTTAGTAGGATATTATTTATACATTTTTAGGACACATACCTTAGTATGATATTATTTATACATTTTTAGGACACATACTATAATATGATATTATTTATACATTTTTAGGACACATACTATAGTATGATATTATTTTTACATTTTTTGGACACATACTAAAGTATGATATTATTTATACATTTTTAGGACACATACCTTAGTATGATATTATTTATACATTTTTAGGACACATACTATAATATGATATTATTTATACATTTTTAGGACACATACTATAGTATGTTATTATTTATACATTTTTAGGACACATACTGTAGTATGACATTATTTATACATTTTTAGGACACATACTATAGTATGCAATTATTTTTACATTTTTTAGGACACATACTATAGTATGATATTATTTATACATTTTTAGGACACATACCTTAGTATGATATTATTTATACATTTTTAGGACACATACCTTAGTAGGATATTATTTATACATTTTTAGGACACATACCTTAGTATGATATTATTTATACATTTTTAGGACACATACTATAATATGATATTATTTATACATTTTTAGGACACATACTATAGTATGATATTATTTTTACATTTTTTGGACACATACTAAAGTATGATATTATTTATACATTTTTAGGACACATACCTTAGTATGATATTATTTATACATTTTTAGGACACATACCTTAGTATGATATTATTTATACATTTTTAGGACACATACCTTAGTATGATATTATTTATACATTTTTAGGACACATACTATAATATGATATTATTTATACATTTTTAGGACACATACTATAGTATGCAATTATTTATACATTTTAGGACACATACTGTAGTATGATATTATTTATACATTTTTAGGACACATACTATAATATGATATTATTTATACATTTTTAGGACACATACTATAGTATGATATTATTTTTACATTTTTTGGACACATACTATAGTATGATATTATTTTTACATTTTTTGGACACATACTAAAGTATGATATTATTTATACATTTTTAGGACACATACCTTAGTATGATATTATTTATACATTTTTAGGACACATACTATAATATGATATTATTTATACATTTGTAGGTCACATACTGTAGTATGATATTATTTATACATTTTTAGGACACATACTATAATATGATATTATTTATACATTTTTAGGACACATACTATAGTATGATATTATTTTTACATTTTTTGGACACATACTAAAGTATGATATTATTTATACATTTTTAGGTAACATACCTTAGTATGATATTATTTATACATTTTTAGGACACATACTGTAGTATGACATTATTTATAAATTTTTAGGACACATACTATAGTATGCAATTATTTTTACATTTTTTAGGACACATACTATAGTATGATATTATTTATACATTTTTAGGACACATACCTTAGTATGATATTATTTATACATTTTTAGGACACATACCTTAGTATGATATTATTTATACATTTTTAGGACACCTACCTTAGTATGATATTATTTATACATTTTAAGGACACATACTATAATATGATATTATTTATACATTTTTAGGACACTTACCTTAGTATGATATTATTTATACATTTTTAGGACACATACTATAATATGATATTATTTATACATTTTTAGGACACATACTATAGTATGATATTATTTTTACATTTTTTGGACACATACTAAAGTATGATATTATTTATACATTTTAAGGACACATACTATAATATGATATTATTTATACATTTTTAGGACACTTACCTTAGTATGATATTATTTATACATTTTTAGGACACATACTATAATATGATATTATTTATACATTTTTAGGACACATACTATAATATGATATTATTTATACATTTTTAGGACACATACTGTAGTATGATACTATTTATACATTTTTAGGACACATACTATAATATGATATTATTTATACATTTTTAGGACACATACTATAGTATGTTATTATTTATACATTTTTAGGACACATACTGTAGTATGACATTATTTATACATTTTTAGGACACATACTATAGTATGCAATTATTTTTACATTTTTTAGGACACATACTATAGTATGATATTATTTATACATTTTTAGGACACATACCTTAGTATGATATTATTTATACATTTTTAGGACACATACCTTAGTAGGATATTATTTATACATTTTTAGGACACATACCTTAGTATGATATTATTTATACATTTTTAGGACACATACTATAATATGATATTATTTATACATTTTTAGGACACATACTATAGTATGATATTATTTTTACATTTTTTGGACACATACTAAAGTATGATATTATTTATACATTTTTAGGACACATACCTTAGTATGATATTATTTATACATTTTTAGGACACATACTGTAGTATGACATTATTTATACATTTTTAGGACACATACTATAGTATGCAATTATTTTTACATTTTTTAGGACACATACTATAGTATGATATTATTTTTACATTTTTTAGGACACATACTATAGTATGATATTATTTTTACATTTTTTGGACACATACTAAAGTATGATATTATTTATACATTTTTAGGACACATACCTTAGTATGATATTATTTATACATTTTAGGACACATACTATAATATGATATTATTCATACATTTTTAGGACACATACCTTAGTATGATATTATTTATACATTTTTAGGACACATACCTTAGTATGATATTATTTATACATTTTTAGGACACATACTGTAGTTTGACATTATTTATACATTTTTAGGACACATTCTATAGTATGCAATTATTTTTACATTTTTTAGGACACATACTATAGTATGATATTATTTATAAATTTTGAGGACACATACTATAGTATGCAATTATTTATACATTTTTAGGACACATACTGTAGTATGATATTATTTATACATTTTTAGGACACATACTATAATATGATATTATTTATACATTTTTAGGACACATACTATAGTATGATATTATTTTTACATTTTTTGGACACATACTAAAGTATGATATTATTTATACATTTTTAGGACACATACCTTAGTATGATATTATTTATACATTTTTAGGACACATACTGTAGTATGATATTATTTATACATTTTTAGGACACATACTATAAAATGATATTATTTATACATTTTTAGGACACATACCTTAGTATGATATTATTTATACATTTTTATGACACATACTGTAGTATGACATTATTTATACATTTTTAGGACACATACTATAGTATGCAATTATTTTTACATTTTTTAGGACACATACTATAGTATGATATTATTTATAAATTTTGAGGACACATACTATATTATGATATTATTTTTACATTTTTTGGACACATACTAAAGTATGATATTATTTATACATTTTTAGGACACATACTATAGTATGATATTATTTATACATTTTTAGGACACATACCTTAGTATGATATTATTTATACATTTTTAGGACACATACCTTAGTATGATATTATTTATACATTTTTAGGACACATAGTATAGTATGCAATTTTTTTTAACATTTTTTAGGACACATACTATAGTATGATATTATTTATACATTTTTAGGACACATACCTTAGTATGATATTATTTATACATTTTTAGGACACATACCTTAGTTTGATATTATTTATACATTTTTAGGACACATACTATAATATGATATTATTTATACATTTTTAGGACACATTCCTTAGTATGATATTATTTATACATTTTTAGGACACATACTATAATATCATATTATTTATACATTTTTAGGACACATACCTTAGTATGATATTATTTTTACATTTTTTCGACACATACTAAAGTATGATATTATTTATACATTTTTAGGACACATACTGTAGTATGATATTATTTATATATTTTTAGGACACATACTATAATATGATATTATTTATACATTTTTAGGACACATACTATAGTATGATATTATTTTTACATTTTTTGGACACATAATAAAGTATGATATTATTTATACATTTTTAGGACACATACCTTAGTATGATATTATTTATACATTTTTAGGATACATAGTATAGTATGCAATTTTTTTTAACATTTTTTAGGACACATACTATAGTATGATATTATTTATACATTTTTAGGACACATACCGTAGTATGATATTATTTATACATTTTTAGGACACATACTATAATATGATATTATTTATACATTTTTAGGACACATACTATAGTATGCAATTATTTATACATTTTTAGGACACATACTGTAGTATGATATTATTTATACATTTTTAGGACACATACTATAATATGATATTATTTATACATTTTTAGGACACATACTATAGTATGATATTATTTTTACATTTTTTGGACACATACCTTAGTATGATATTATTTATACATTTTTAGGACACATAGTATAGTATGCAATTTTTTTAACATTTTTTAGGACACATACTATAGTATGATATTATTTATACATTTTTAGGACACATACCTTAGTATGATATTATTTATACATTTTTAGGACACATACCTTAGTATGATATTATTTACGCATTTTTAGGACACATACTATAATATGATATTATTTAAACATTTTTAGGACACATACCTTAGTATGATATTATTTATACATTTTTAGGACACATACTATAATATTATATTATTTATACATTTTTAGGACACATACTATAGTATGATATTATTTTTACATTTTTTGGACACATACTAAAGTATGATATTATTTATACATTTTTAGGACACATACTGTAGTATGATATTATTTATACATTTTTAGGACACATACTATAATATGATATTATTTACACATTTTAGGACACATACTATAGTATCATATTATTTTTACATTTTTTGGACACATACTAAAGTATGATATTATTTATACATGTTTAGGACACATACCTTAGTATGATATTATTTTTACATTTTTAGGACACATACCTTAGTATGATATTATTTATACATTTTTTGGACACATCCTAAAGTATGATATTAT
Source organism: Nothobranchius furzeri (assembly GCF_043380555.1). Taxonomy (NCBI): domain Eukaryota; kingdom Metazoa; phylum Chordata; class Actinopteri; order Cyprinodontiformes; family Nothobranchiidae; genus Nothobranchius; species Nothobranchius furzeri. The sequence goes on along the minus strand of NC_091759.1, from coordinate 23,682,078 downwards.
TTATACATTTTTAGGACACATAGTATAGTATGCAATTTTTTTTAACATTTTTAGGAAACATACTATAGTATGATATTATTTATACATTTTTAGGGCACATACCTTAGTATGATATTTTTTATACATTTTTAGGACACATACTATAGTATGATATTATTTATACATTTTTAGGACACATACTATAGTATGATATTATTTATACATTTTTAGGACACATACCTTAGTATGATATTATTTATACATTTTTAGGACACATACCTTAGTATGATATTATTTATACATTTTTAGGACACATACTATAATATGATATTATTTATACATTTTTAGGACACATACCTTAGTATGATATTATTTATACATTTTTAGGACACATACTATAATATGATATTATTTATACATTTTTAGGACACATACTATAGTATGATATTATTTTTACATTTTTTGGACACATACTGTAGTATGATATTATTTATACATTTTTAGGACACATACTATAAAATGATATTATTTATACATTTTTAGGACACATACTATAGTATGATATTATTTTTACATTTTTAGGACACATACCTTAGTATGATATTATTTATACATTTTTAGGACACATACCTTAGTATGATATTATTTATACATTTTTAGGACACATACTGTAGTATGATATTATTTATACATTTTTAGGACACATACTATAATATGATATTATTTATACATTTTTAGGACACATACTATAGTATGATATTATTTATAAATTTTGAGGACACATACTATAGTATGCAATTATTTATACATTTTTCGGACACATACTGTAGTATGATATTATTTATACATTTTTAGGACACATACTATAATATGATATTATTTATACATTTTTAGGACACATACTATAGTATGATATTATTTTTACATTTTTTGGACACATACTAAAGTATGATATTATTTATACATTTTTAGGACACATACCTTAGTATGATATTATTTATACATTTTTAGGACACATAGTATAGTATGCAATTTTTTTTTAACATTTTTTAGGACACATACCGTAGTGTGATATTATTTATACATTTTTAGGACACATACTATAATATGATATTATTTATACATTTTTAGGACACATACTATAGTATGCAATTATTTATACATTTTTAGGACACATACTGTAGTATGATATTATTTATACATTTTTAGGACACATACTATAATATGATATTATTTATACATTTTTAGGACACATACTATAGTATGATATTATTTTTACATTTTTTGGACACATACCTTAGTATGATATTATTTATACATTTTTAGGACACATAGTATAGTATGCAATTTTTTTAACATTTCTTAGGACACATACTATAGTATGATATTATTTATACATTTTTAGGACACATACCTTAGTATGATATTATTTATACATTTTTAGGACACATACCTTAGTATGATATTATTTATGCATTTTTAGGACACATACTATAATATGATATTATTTATACATTTTTAGGACACATACCTTAGTATGATATTATTTATACATTTTTAGGACACATACTATAATATTATATTATTTATACATTTTTAGGACACATACTATAGTATGATATTATTTTTACATTTTTTGGACACATACTAAAGTATGATATTATTTATACATTTTTAGGACACATACTGTAGTATGATATTATTTATACATTTTTAGGACACATACTATAATATGATATTGTTTACACATTTTTAGGACACATACTATAGTATCATATTATTTTTACATTTTTTGGACACATACTAAAGTATGATATTATTTATACATGTTTAGGACACATACCTTAGTATGATATTATTTATACATTTTTAGGACACATACCTTAGTATGATATTATTTATACATTTTTAGGACACATACTATAGTATGCAATTATTTTTACATTTTTTAGGACACATACTATAGTATGATATTATTTATAAATTTTGAGGACACATACTATATTATGATATTATTTTTACATTTTTTGGACACATACTAAAGTATGATATTATTTATACATTTTTAGGACACATACTATAGTATGATATTATTTATACATTTTTAGGACACATACCTTAGTATGATATTATTTATACATTTTTAGGACACATACCTTAGTATGATATTATTTATACATTTTTAGGACACATAGTATAGTATGCAATTTTTTTAACATTTTTTAGGACACATACTATAGTATGATATTATTTATACATTTTTAGGACACATACCTTAGTATGATATTATTTATACATTTTTAGGACACATACCTTAGTTTGATATTATTTATACATTTTTAGGACACATACTATAATATGATATTATTTATACATTTTTAGGACACATCCCTTAGTATGATATTATTTATACATTTTTAGGACACATACTATAATATCATATTATTTATACATTTTTAGGACACATACTATAGTATTATATTATTTTTACATTTTTTGGACACATACTAAAGTATGATATTATTTATACATTTTTCGGACACATACTGTAGTATGATATTATTTATACATTTTTAGGACACATACTATAATATGATATTATTTATACATTTTTAGGACACATACTATAGTATGATATTATTTTTACATTTTTTGGACACATACTAAAGTATGATATTATTTATACATTTTTAGGACACATACCTTAGTATGATATTATTTATACATTTTTAGGACACATAGTATAGTATGCAATTTTTTTTAAACATTTTTTAGGACACATACTATAGTATGATATTATTTATACATTTTTAGGACACATACTGTAGTGTGATATTATTTATACATTTTTAGGACACATACTATAATATGATATTATTTATACATTTTTAGGACACATACTATAGTATGCAATTATTTATACATTTTTAGGACACATACTGTAGTATGATATTATTTATACATTTTTAGGACACATACTATAATATGATATTATTTATACATTTTTAGGACACATACTATAGTATTATATTATTTTTACATTTTTTGGACACATACCTTAGTATGATATTATTTATACATTTTTAGGACACATAGTATAGTATGCAATTTTTTTTAACATTTCTTAGGACACATACTATAGTATGATATTATTTATACATTTTTAGGACACATACCTTAGTATGATATTATTTATACATTTTTAGGACACATACCTTAGTATGATATTATTTATGCATTTTTAGGACACATACTATAATATGATATTATTTATACATTTTTAGGACACATACCTTAGTATGATATTATTTATACATTTTTAGGACACATACTATAATATGATATTATTTATACATTTTTAGGACACATACTATAGTATGATATTATTTTTACATTTTTTGGACACATACTAAAGTATGATATTATTTATACATTTTTAGGACACATACCTTAGTATGATATTATTTATACATTTTTAGGACACATAGTATAGTATGCAATTTTTTTTAAACATTTTTTAGGACACATACTATAGTATGATATTATTTATACATTTTTAGGACACATACCGTAGTGTGATATTATTTATACATTTTTAGGACACATACTATAATATGATATTATTTATACATTTTTAGGACACATACTATAGTATGCAATTATTTATACATTTTTAGGACACATACTGTAGTATGATATTATTTATACATTTTTAGGACACATACTATAATATGATATTATTTATACATTTTTAGGACACATACTATAGTATGATATTATTTTTACATTTTTTGGACACATACCTTAGTATGATATTATTTATACATTTTTAGGACACATAGTATAGTATGCAATTTTTTTTAACATTTCTTAGGACACATACTATAGTATGATATTATTTATACATTTTTAGGACACATACCTTAGTATGATATTATTTATACATTTTTAGGACACATAGTATAGTATGCAATTTTTTTTAAACATTTTTTAGGACACATACTATAGTATGTTTATTTTTATAATATTTCAGGACACATACTATAGTATTTTTATACATTTTCAGGACACATACTAAAGTATTTAGTTTTTTATATTTTTTAGGACACATACTATAGTATTTTTATACATTTTCAGGACACATACTAAAGTATGTTTTTTTTACACATTTTCAGGACACATACTAAAGTATGTTGTTTTTTATACTATTTCAGGGCAAATACTACGGTATGTTTTTTCTCTACATTTTCAAGATACATACTATAGTATGTTGGTTTTTTTATACATTTTCAGGAAACATACTATAGCTTGGCTTTTTATACACTTTCAGGACACATACTAAAGTATATTGTTTTTATACTTTTTCAGGACACATACAGCAGTATGTTTTTTTAATACATTTTCAGGACACATACTAAAGTATGTCTTTTTACACATTTTCAGGACACATACTAAAGTATGTTGTTTTTTATACTTTTTCAGGACACATACTACAGTTTGTTTTTTAATACATTTTCAGGACACATACTAAAGTATGTTGTTTTTTATACTTTTTCAGGACACATCCTATAGTATGTTTTTAAAATACATTTTAAGACACATACTATTGTATGTTTTTTTACACATTTTCATGTCACAAACTATAGCTTGACTTTGTATGCATTTTAAGTGACATACTTTAGTATGTTTATTTTTATACATTAACAGGACACTTACTGTAGTATGTTGTTGTTTTTATACAAATTTTCAGGACACATACTACAGTATGTTGTTTTTTATACATTTTCAGGACACATACAGCAGTATGTTTTTTAAATACATTTTCAAGACACATACTATAGTATTTAGTTTTTTATACTTTTTCAGGACACATACTATAGTATTTTTATACATTTTCAGGACACATACTAAAGTATGTTTTTTCCCCTTTTTCAGGACACATACTAAAGTATGTTGTTTTTATACTATTTCAGGGCAAATACTACAGTATGTTTTTTCTCTACATTTTCAAGATACAAACTATAGTATGTTGGGTTTTTTTTTTACATATTTTCAGGAAACATACTATAGCTTGGCTTTTTATACATTTTCATGACTACTATAGTATGTTGTTTTTTTATACTTTTTCAGGGCACATCCTATAGTATGTTTTTAAAATACATTTTAAGACACATACTATTGTATGTTTTTTTACACATTTTCATGACACATACTATAGTATGTTGTTTTTTATACTTTTTCAGGACACATACTACAGTATGTTACTTAATACATTTTCAAGACACATACTATAGTATGTTTATTTTTATACTTTTTCTGGACACATACTATAGTATTTTTATACTTTTTCAGGACACATACTAAAGTATTTAGTTTTTTATACTTTTTCAGGACACATACTAAAGTATGTTTTTTTTACACATTTTCAGGACACATACTAAAGTATGTTGTGTTTTATACTTTTTCAGGGCAAATACTACAGTATGTTTTTTCTCTACATTTTCAAGATACATACTATAGTATGTTGGTTTTTTATACATTTTCAGGAAACATACTATAGCTTGGCTTTTTATACATTTTCATGACACATACTATAGTATGTGTTTTTTATACTTTTTCAGGACACATACTACAGTATGTTTTTAATACATTTTCAGGACACATACTAAAGTATGTTTTTTTTACACATTTTCAGGACACATACTAAAGTATGTTGTTTTTTATTCTTTTTCAGGGCAAATACTACAGTATGTTTTTTCTCTACATTTTCAAGATACATACTATAGTGTGTTGGTTTTTTATACATTTTCAGGAAACATACTATAGCTTGGCTTTTTATACATTTTCATGACACATACTATAGTATGTTGTTTTTTATACTTTTTCAGGACACATACTACAGTATGTTTTTAATACATTTTCAGGACACATACTAAAGTATGTTATTTTACACATTTTCAGGACACATACTAAAGTATGTTGTTTTTTATTCTTTTTCAGGGCAAATGCTACAGTATGTTTTTTCTCTACATTTTCAAGATACATACTATAGTATGTTGTTTTTTAAATACATTTTCAGGAAACATATCAGAGCTTGGCTTTTTATACATTTTCATGACACATACTATAGTATATTGTTTTTTATACTTTTTCAGGACACATACTACAGTATGTTTATTTTTATACATTAACTGGACACTTACTGTAGTATGTTGTTGTTGTTTTATACAAATTTTCAGGACACATACTATAGTATGTTGTTTTTTTTTACATATTTTCAGGAAACATACTATAGCTTGGCTTTTTATACATTTTAATGACATATACTATAGTATGTTGTTTTTTTATACTTTTTCAGGACACATACTATAGCTTGGCTATGGATTCATTTTAAGTGACATACTTACTGTAGTATGTTGTTGTTGTTTTTATACAAATTTTCAGGTCACATACTATAGTATTTTGTTTTTTATACATTTTCAGGACACATACAGCAGTATGTTTTTAAATACATTTTCAAGACACATACTATAGTATTTAGTTTTTTATACTTTTTCAGGACACATACTATAGCATTTTTATACATTTTCAGGACACATACTAAAGTATGTTTTTTTACACATTTTCAGGACACATTCTAAAGAATGTTGTTTTTTATACTTTTTCAGGGCAAATACTATAGAATATTTTTTCTCTACATTTTCAAGATACATACTATAGTATGTTGTTTTTTTACACATTTTCAGGAAACATATTATAGCTTGGCTTTTTATACATTTTCATGACACATACTATAGTATGTTGTTTTTTATACTATAGCAGTATGTTTTTAAATACATTATCAAGACACATACTATAGTATTTAGTTTTTTATACTTCAGGACACATACTACAGTATGATACTTAATACATTTTCAAGACACATACTATAGTATGTTTATTTTTATAATTTTTCAGGACACATACTATAGTATTTTTATACATTTTCAGGACACATACTAAAGTATTTAGTTTTTTATATTTTTTAGGACACATACTATAGTATTTTTATACATTTTCAGGACACATACTAAAGTATGTTTTTTTTTACACATTTTCAGGACACATACTAAAGTATGTTGTTTTTTATACTATTTCAGGGCAAATACTACAGTATGTTTTTTCTCTACATTTTCAAGATACATACTATAGTATGTTGGTTTTTTTATACATTTTCAGGAAACATACTATAGCTTGGCTTTTTATACATTTTCAGGACACATACTAAAGTATATTGTTTTTATACTTTTTCAGGACACATACAGCAGTATGTTTTTTAATACATTTTCAGGACACATACTAAAGTATGTCTTTTTACACATTTTCAGGACACATACTAAAGTATGTTGTTTTTTATACTTTTTCAGGACACATACTACAGTTTGTTTTTTAATACATTTTCAGGACACATACTAAAGTATGTTGTTTTTTATACTTTTTCAGGACACATCCTATAGTATGTTTTTAAAATACATTTTAAGACACATACTATTGTATGTTTTTTTACACATTTTCATGTCACAAACTATAGCTTGACTTTGTATGCATTTTAAGTGACATACTTTAGTATGTTTATTTTTATACATTAACAGGACACTTACTGTAGTATGTTGTTGTTTTTATACAAATTTTCAGGACACATACTATAGTATGTTGTTTTTTATACATTTTCAGGACACATACAGCAGTATGTTTTTTAAATACATTTTCAAGACACATACTATAGTATTTAGTTTTTTTATACTTTTTCAGGACACATACTATAGTATTTTTATACATTTTCAGGACACATACTAAAGTATGTTTTTTCCCCTTTTTCAGGACACATACTAAAGTATGTTGTTTTTTATACTATTTCAGGGCAAATACTACAGTATGTTTTTTCTCTACATTTTCAAGATATAAACTATAGTATGTTGGGTTTTTTTTACATATTTTCAGGAAAAATACTATAGCTTGGCTTTTTATACATTTTCATGACTACTATAGTATGTTGTTTTTTATACTTTTTCAGGGCACATCCTATAGTATGTTTTTAAAATACATTTTAAGACACATACTATTGTGTGTTTTTTTACACATTTTCATGACACATACTATAGTATGTTGTTTTTTATACTTTTTCAGGACACATACTACAGTATGTTACTTAATACATTTTCAAGACACATACTATAGTATGTTTATTTTTATACTTTTTCTGGACACATACTATAGTATTTTTATACTTTTTCAGGACACATACTAAAGTATTTAGTTTTTTATACTTTTTCAGGACACATACTACAGTATGTTTTTTTACACATTTTCAGGACACATACTAAAGTATGTTGTGTTTTATACTTTTTCAGGGCAAATACTACAGTATGTTTTTTCTCTACATTTTCAAGATACATACTATAGTATGTTGGTTTTTTATACATTTTCAGGAAACATACTATAGCTTGGCTTTATATACATTTTTATGACACATACTATAGTATGTTGTTTTTTATACTTTTTCAGGACACATACTACAGTATGTTTTTAATACATTTTCAGGACACATACTAAAGTATGTTTTTTTAACACATTTTCAGGACACATACTAAAGTATGTTGTTTTTTATTCTTTTTCAGGGCAAATACTACAGTATGTTTTTTCTCTACATTTTCAAGATACATACTATAGTATGTTGTTTTTTTATACATTTTCAGGAAACATACTATAGCTTGGCTTTTTATACATTTTCATGACACATACTATAGTATATTGTTTTTTATACTTTTTCAGGACACATACTACAGTATGTTAATTTTTATACATAAACAGGACACTTGCAGTAGTATGTTGTTGTTGTTTTATACAAATTTTCAGGACACATACTAAAGTATGTTGTTTTTTATACATTTTCAGGACACATCCTATAGTATTTAGTTTTTTATACTTTTTCAGGACACATACTATAGTAGTTTTATACATTTTCAGGACACATACTAAAGTATGTTTTTTTCCCTTTTTCAGGACTCATACTAAAGTATGTTGTTTTTTTTTCAGAGCAAATACTACAGTATGTTTTTTCTCTACATTTTCAAGATACATACTATAGTATGTTGTTTTTTAATACATTTTCAGGAAACATACTATAGTATGTTGTTTTTATACTTTTTCAGGGCAAATACTACAGTATGTTTTTTCTCTACATTTTCAAGATACATACTATAGTATGTTGTTTTTTTTTACATATTTTCAGGAAACATACTATAGCTTGGCTTTTTATACATTTTCATGACATATACTATAGTATGTTGTTTTTTATACTTTTTCAGGGCACATCCTATAGTATGTTTTTAAAATACATTTTAAGACACATACTATTGTATGTTTTTTTACACATTTTCATGACACATACTATAGCTTGGCTTTGTATACATTTTAAGTGACATACTTTAGTATGTTGTCTTTTATACTTTTTAAAGACACATACTACAGTATGTTTATTTTTATACATTAACAGGACACTTGCAGTAGTATGTTGTTGTTGTTTTATACAAATTTTCAGGACACATACTAAAGTATGTTGTTTTTTATACATTTTCAGGACACATACTATAGTATTTAGTTTTTTATACTTTTTCAGGACACATACTATAGTAGTTTTATACATTTTCAGGACACATACTAAAGTATGTTTTTTCCCTTTTTCAGGACTCATACTAAAGTATGTTGTTTTTTTTCAGAGCAAATACTACAGTATGTTTTTTCTCTACATTTTCAAGATACATACTATAGTATGTTGTTTTTTAATACATTTTCAGGAAACATACTATAGTATGTTGTTTTTATACTTTTTCAGGGCAAATACTACAGTATGTTTTTTCTCTACATTTTCAAGATACATACTATAGTATGTTGTTTTTTAATACATTTTCAGGAAACATACTATAGTATGTTGTTTTTATACTTTTTCAGGGCAAATACTACAGTATGTTTTTTCTCTACATTTTCAAGATACATACTATAGTATGTTGGTTTTTTTTTACATATTTTCAGGAAACATACTATAGCTTGGCTTTTTATACATTTTCATGACATATACTATAGTATGTTGTTTTTTATACTTTTTCAGGGCACATCCTATAGTATGTTTTTAAAATACATTTTAAGACACATACTATTGTATGTTTTTTTACACATTTTCATGACACATACTATAGCTTGGCTTTGTATACATTTTAAGTGACATACTTTAGTATGTTGTCTTTTATACTTTTTAAAGACACATACTACAGTATGTTTATTTTTATACATTAACAGGACACTTACTGTAGTATGTTGTTGTTGTTTTTATACAAATTTTCAGGTCACATACTATAGTATGTTGTTTTTTATACTTTTTCAGGAAACATACAGCAGTACGTTTTTTAAATACATTTTCAAGACACATACTATAGTATTTAGTTTTTTATACTTTTTCAGGACACATACTATAGTATTTTTATACATTTTCAGGACACATACTAAAGTATGTTTTTTACACATTTTCAGGACACATACAAAAGTATGTTGTTTTTTATACTTTTTCAGGGCAAATACTATAGAAGGTTTTTTCTCTACATTTTCAAGATACATACTATAGTATGTTGTTTTTTTACACATTTTCAGGAAACATTATAGCTTGGCTTTTTATACATTTTCATGACACATTCTATAGTATGTTTTTTATACTTTTTCAGGACACATACTACAGTATGTTAATACATTTTCAAGACACATACTATAGTATGTTTATTTTTATAATTTTTTAGGACACATACTATAGTATTTTTATACATTTTCAGGACACATACTAAAGTATTTAGTTTTTTTTTTTACTTTTTCAGGACACATACTATAGTATTTTTATACATTTTCAGGACACATACTAAAATATGTTTTTTTTACACATTTTCAAGATACATACTATAGTATGTTGTTTTTTATACTATTTCAGGGCAAATACTACAGTATTTTTCTCTACATTTTCAAGATACATACTATAGTATATTGTTTTTTATACTTTTTCAGGACACATACTACAGTATGTTACTCAATACATTTTCATGACACATACTATAGTATATTGTTTTTTATACTTTTTCAGGACACATACTACAGTATGTTACTTAATACATTTTCAAGGCACATACTATAGTATGTTTATTTGTATTCTTTTTCACGACACATATTATAGTATTTTTATACATTTTCAGGACTTATACTGAAGTATTTAGTTTTTTATACTTTTTCAGGATACATACTATAGTATTTTTCTAAATTTTCAGGACTTATACTAAAGTATGTTTTTTTACACATTTTCAGGACACATTCTAAAGTATGTTGTTTTTTATACTTTTTCAGGGCAAATACTACAGTATGTTTTTTCTCTACATTTTCAAGATACATACTATAGCTTGGCTTTTTATACATTTTCATGACACATACTACAGTATGTTTATTTTTATACATTAACTGGACACTTACTGTAGTATGTTGTTGTTTTTTACATATTTTCAGGAAACATACTATAGCTTGGCTTTTTATACATTTTCATGACATATACTATAGTATGTTGTTTTTTTATACTTTTTCAGGACACATACTATAGCTTGGCTTTGTATGCATTTTAAGTGACATACTTTAGTATGTTGTCTTTTATACTTTTTCAGGACACTTACTACAGTATGTTTAATTTTATACATTAACAGGACACTTACTGTAGTATGTTGTTGTTGTTTTTATACAAATTTTCAGGTCACATACTATAATATTTTGTTTTTATACATTTTCAGGACACATACAGCAGTATGTTTTTTAAATACATTTTCAAGACACATACTATAGTATTTAGTTTTTTATACTTTTTAAGGACACATACTATAGTATTTTTATACATTTTCAGGACACATACTATAGTATTTTTATACATTTTCAGGACACATACTAAAGTATGTTTTTTACACATTTTCAGGACACATACTAAAGTATGTTGTTTTTTATACTATTCAGGGCAAATACTACAGTATGTTTTTTCTCTACATTTTCAAGATACATACTATAGTATGTTGGTTTTTTATACATTTTCAGGAAACATACTATAGCTTGGCTTTTTATACATTTTCAGGACACATACTAAAGTATATTGTTTTATATACTTTTTCAGGACACATACAGCAGTATGTTTTTTAATACATTTTCAGGACACATACTAAAGTATGTTTTTTTACACATTTTCAGGACACATACTAAAGTATGTTGTTTTTTATACTTTTTCAGAGCAAATACTACAGTATGTTTTTTCTCTACATTTTAAAGGTACATACTATAGTATGTTGTTTTTTATACATTTTCAGGAAACATACCGTAGCTTGGCTTTTTATACATTTTCATGACACATACTATAGTATGTTGTTTTTTATACTTTTTCAGGACACATACTACAGTATGTTTTTTAATACATTTTCAGGACACATACTGAAGTATGTTGTTTTTATACTTTTTCAGGGAAAATACTACAGTATGTTTTTTCTCTACATTTTCAAGATACATACTATATTATGTTGTTTTTTTTTACATATTTTCAGGAAACATACTATAGCTTGGCATTTTATACATTTTCATGACATATACTATAGTATGTTGTTTTTTATACTTTTTCAGGACACATCCTATAGTATGTTTTTAAAATACATTTGAAGACACATACTATTGTATGTTTTTTACACATTTTCATGACACATACTATAGTTTGGCTTTGTATGCATTTTAAGTGACATACTTTAGTATGTTGTCTTTTATACTTTTTAAAGACACATACTACAGTATGTTTATTTTTATACATTAACAGGACACTTACTGTAGTATGCTGTTGTTGTTTTTATACAAATTTTCAGGTCACATACTATAGTATGTTGTTTTTTTATACATTTTCAGGACACATACAGCAGTATGTTTTTTAAATACATTTTCAAGACACATACTATAGTATTTAGTTTTTTATACTTTTTCAGGACACATACTATAGTATTTTTATACATTTTCAGGACACATACTAAAGTATGTTTTTTACACATTTTCAGGACACATACTAAAGTATGTTGTTTTTTATACTTTTTCAGGGCAAATACTATAGAAGGTTTTTTCTCTACATTTTCAAGATACATACTATAGTATGTTGTTATTTTACACATTTTCAGGAAACATTATAGCTTGGCTTTTTATACATTTTCATGACACATACTATAGTATGTTTTTTATACTTTTTCAGGACACATACTACAGTATGTTACTACATTTTCAAGACACATACTATAGTATGTTTATTTTTATAATTTTTCAGGACACATACTATAGTATTTTTATACATTTTCAGGACACATACTAAAGTATTTAGTTTTTTTTTACTTTTTCAGGACACATACTATAGTATTTTTATACATTTTCAGGACACATACTAAAATATGTTTTTTTACACATTTTTAAGATACATACTATAGTATGTTGTTTTTTATACTATTTCAGGGCAAATACTACAGTATTTTTCTCTACATTTTCAAGATACATACTATAGTATATTGTTTTTTATACTTTTTCAGGACACAAACTACAGTATGTTACTTAATACATTTTCATGACACATACTATAGTATATTGTTTGTTATACTTTTTCAGGACACATACTACAGTATGTTACTTAATACATTTTCAAGGAACATACTATAGTATGTTTATTTTTATTCTTTTTAACGACACATATTATAGTATTTTTATACATTTTCAGGACTTATACTAAAGAATTTAGTTTTTTATACTTTTTCAGGATACATACTATAGTATTTTTCTAAATTTTCAGGACACATACTAAAGTATGTTTTTTTACACATTTTCAGGACACATTCTAAAGTATGTTGTTTTTTATACTTTTTCAGGGCAAATACTACAGTATGTTTTTTCTCTACATTTTCAAGATACATACTATAGCTTGGCTTTTTATACATTTTCATGACACATACTACAGTATGTTTATTTTTATACATTAACTGGACACTTACTGTAGTATGTTGTTGTTTTTTACATATTTTCAGGAAACATACTATAGCTTGGCTTTTTATACATTTTCATGACATATACTATAGTATGTTGTTTTTTTATACTTTTTCAGGACACATACTATAGCTTGGCTTTGTATGCATTTTAAGTGACATACTTTAGTATGTTGTCTTTTATACTTTTTCAGGACACTTACTACAGTATGTTTAATTTTATACATTAACAGGACACTTACTGTAGTATGTTGTTGTTGTTTTTATACAAATTTTCAGGTCACATACTATAATATTTTGTTTTTTATACATTTTCAGGACACATACAGCAGTATGTTTTTTAAATACATTTTCAAGACACATACTATAGTATTTAGTTTTTTATACTTTTTCAGGACACATACTATAGTATTTTTATACATTTTCAGGACACATACTAAAGTATGTTTTTTTACACATTTTCAGGACACATACTAAAGTATGTTGTTTTTTATACTATTCAGGGCAAATACTACAGTATGTTTTTTCTCTACATTTTCAAGATACATACTATAGTATGTTGGTTTTTTATACATTTTCAGGAAACATACTATAGCTTGGCTTTTTATACATTTTCAGGACACATACTAAAGTATATTGTTTTATATACTTTTTCAGGACACATACAGCAGTATGTTTTTTAATACATTTTCAGGACACATACTAAAGTATGTTTTTTTACACATTTTCAGGACACATACTAAAGTATGTTGTTTTTTATACTTTTTCAGAGCAAATACTACAGTATGTTTTTTCTCTACATTTTAAAGGTACATACTATAGTATGTTGTTTTTTTATACATTTTCAGGAAACATACCGTAGCTTGGCTTTTTATACATTTTCATGACACATACTATAGTATGTTGTTTTTTATACTTTTTCAGGACACATACTACAGTATGTTTTTAATACATTTTCAGGGCACATACTAAAGTATGTTGTTTTTATACTTTTTCAGGGCAAATACTACAGTATGTTTTTTCTCTACATTTTCAAGATACATACTATATTATGTTGTTTTTTTTTACATATTTTCAGGAAACATACTATAGCTTGGCTTTTTATACATTTTCATGACATATACTATAGTATGTTGTTTTTTATACTTTTTCAGGACACATCCTATAGTATGTTTTTAAAATACATTTGAAGACACATACTATTGTATGTTTTTTTACACATTTTCATGACACATACTATAGTTTGGCTTAGTATGCATTTTAAGTGACATACTTTAGTATGTTGTCTTTTATACTTTTTTAAGACACATACTACAGTATGTTTATTTTTATACATTAACAGGACACTTACTGTAGTATGCTGTTGTTGTTTTTATACAAATTTTCAGGTCACATACTATAGTATGTTGTTTTTTTATACATTTTCAGGACACATACAGCAGTATGTTTTTTAAATACATTTTCAAGACACATACTATAGTATTTAGTTTTTTATACTTTTTCAGGACACATACTATAGTATTTTTATACATTTTCAGGACACATACTAAAGTATGTTTTTTACACATTTTCAGGACACATACTAAAGTATGTTGTTTTTTATACTTTTTCAGGGCAAATACTATAGAAGGTTTTTTCTCTACATTTTCAAGATACATACTATAGTATGTTGTTTTTTTACACATTTTCAGGAAACATTATAGCTTGGCTTTTTATACATTTTCATGACACATACTATAGTATGTTTTTTATACTTTTTCAGGACACATACTACAGTATGTTAATACATTTTCAAGACACATACTATAGTATGTTTATTTTTATAATTTTTCAGGACACATACTATAGTATTTTTATACATTTTCAGGACACATACTAAAGTATTTAGTTTTTTTTTTACTTTTTCAGGACACATACTATAGTATTTTTATACATTTTCAGGACACATACTAAAATATGTTTTTTTACACATTTTTAAGATACATACTATAGTATGTTGTTTTTTATACTATTTCAGGGCAAATACTACAGTATTTTTCTCTACATTTTCAAGATACATACTATAGTATATTGTTTTTTATACTTTTTCAGGACACAAACTACAGTATGTTACTTAATACATTTTCATGACACATACTATAGTATATTGTTTTTTATACTTTTTCAGGACACATACTACAGTATGTTACTTAATACATTTTCAAGGCACATACTATAGTATGTTTATTTTTATTCTTTTTAACGACACATATTATAGTATTTTTATACATTTGCAGGACTTATACTAAAGTATTTAGTTTTTTATACTTTTTCAGGATACATACTATAGTATTTTTCTAAATTTTCAGGACACATACTAAAGTATGTTTTTTTACACATTTTCAGGACACATTCTAAAGTATGTTGTTTTTTATACTTTTTCAGGGCAAATACTACAGTATGTTTTTTTCTCTACATTTTCAAGATACATACTATAGCTTGGCTTTTTATACATTTTCATGACACATACTACAGTATGTTTATTTTTATACATTAACTGGACACTTACTGTAGTATGTTGTTGTTTTTTACATATTTTCAGGAAACATACTATAGCTTGGCTTTTTATACATTTTCATGACATATACTATAGTATGTTGTTTTTTTATACTTTTTCAGGACACATACTATAGCTTGGCTTTGTATGCATTTTAAGTGACATACTTTAGTATGTTGTCTTTTATACTTTTTCAGGACACTTACTACAGTATGTTTAATTTTATACATTAACAGGACACTTACTGTAGTATGTTGTTGTTGTTTTTATACAAATTTTCAGGTCACATACTATAATATTTTGTTTTTTATACATTTTCAGGACACATACAGCAGTATGTTTTTTAAATACATTTTCAAGACACATACTATAGTATTTAGTTTTTTATACTTTTTCAGGACACATACTATAGTATTTTTATACATTTTCAGGACACATACTAAAGTATGTTTTTTTACACATTTTCAGGACACATACTAAAGTATGTTGTTTTTTATACTATTCAGGGCAAATACTACAGTATGTTTTTTCTCTACATTTTCAAGATACATACTATAGTATGTTGGTTTTTTATACATTTTCAGGAAACATACTATAGCTTGGCTTTTTATACATTTTCAGGACACATACTAAAGTATATTGTTTTATATACTTTTTCAGGACACATACAGCAGTATGTTTTTTAATACATTTTCAGGACACATACTAAAGTATGTTTTTTTACACATTTTCAGGACACATACTAAAGTATGTTGTTTTTTATACTTTTTCAGAGCAAATACTACAGTATGTTTTTTCTCTACATTTTAAAGGTACATACTATAGTATGTTGTTTTTTTATACATTTTCAGGAAACATACCGTAGCTTGGCTTTTTATACATTTTCATGACACATACTATAGTATGTTGTTTTTTATACTTTTTCAGGACACATACTACAGTATGTTTTTAATACATTTTCAGGGCACATACTAAAGTATGTTGTTTTTATACTTTTTCAGGGCAAATACTACAGTATGTTTTTTCTCTACATTTTCAAGATACATACTATATTATGTTGTTTTTTTTTACATATTTTCAGGAAACATACTATAGCTTGGCTTTTTATACATTTTCATGACATATACTATAGTATGTTGTTTTTTATACTTTTTCAGGACACATCCTATAGTATGTTTTTAAAATACATTTGAAGACACATACTATTGTATGTTTTTTTACACATTTTCATGACACATACTATAGTTTGGCTTAGTATGCATTTTAAGTGACATACTTTAGTATGTTGTCTTTTATACTTTTTTAAGACACATACTACAGTATGTTTATTTTTATACATTAACAGGACACTTACTGTAGTATGCTGTTGTTGTTTTTATACAAATTTTCAGGTCACATACTATAGTATGTTGTTTTTTTATACATTTTCAGGACACATACAGCAGTATGTTTTTTAAATACATTTTCAAGACACATACTATAGTATTTAGTTTTTTATACTTTTTCAGGACACATACTATAGTATTTTTATACATTTTCAGGACACATACTAAAGTATGTTTTTTACACATTTTCAGGACACATACTAAAGTATGTTGTTTTTTATACTTTTTCAGGGCAAATACTATAGAAGGTTTTTTCTCTACATTTTCAAGATACATACTATAGTATGTTGTTTTTTTACACATTTTCAGGAAACATTATAGCTTGGCTTTTTATACATTTTCATGACACATACTATAGTATGTTTTTTATACTTTTTCAGGACACATACTACAGTATGTTAATACATTTTCAAGACACATACTATAGTATGTTTATTTTTATAATTTTTCAGGACACATACTATAGTATTTTTATACATTTTCAGGACACATACTAAAGTATTTAGTTTTTTTTTTACTTTTTCAGGACACATACTATAGTATTTTTATACATTTTCAGGACACATACTAAAATATGTTTTTTTACACATTTTTAAGATACATACTATAGTATGTTGTTTTTTATACTATTTCAGGGCAAATACTACAGTATTTTTCTCTACATTTTCAAGATACATACTATAGTATATTGTTTTTTATACTTTTTCAGGACACAAACTACAGTATGTTACTTAATACATTTTCATGACACATACTATAGTATATTGTTTTTTATACTTTTTCAGGACACATACTACAGTATGTTACTTAATACATTTTCAAGGCACATACTATAGTATGTTTATTTTTATTCTTTTTAACGACACATATTATAGTATTTTTATACATTTGCAGGACTTATACTAAAGTATTTAGTTTTTTATACTTTTTCAGGATACATACTATAGTATTTTTCTAAATTTTCAGGACACATACTAAAGTATGTTTTTTTACACATTTTCAGGACACATTCTAAAGTATGTTGTTTTTTATACTTTTTCAGGGCAAATACTACAGTATGTTTTTTTCTCTACATTTTCAAGATACATACTATAGCTTGGCTTTTTATACATTTTCATGACACATACTACAGTATGTTTATTTTTATACATTAACTGGACACTTACTGTAGTATGTTGTTGTTTTTTTACATATTTTCAGGAAACATACTATAGCTTGGCTTTTTATACATTTTCATGACAAATACTATAGTATGTTGTTTTTTTATACTTTTTCAGGACACATACTATAGCTTGGCTTTGTATGCATTTTAAGTGACATACTTTAGTATGTTGTCTTTTATACTTTTTCAGGACACTTACTACAGTATGTTTAATTTTATACATTAACAGGACACTTACTGTAGTATGTTGTTGTTTTTATACAAATTTTCAGGTCACATACTATAATATTTTGTTTTTTATACATTTTCAGGACACATACAGCAGTATGTTTTTTAAATACATTTTCAAGACACATACTATAGTATTTAGTTTTTTATACTTTTTCAGGACACATACTATAGTATTTTTATACATTTTCAGGACACATACTAAAGTATGTTTTTTTACACATTTTCAGGACACATACTAAAGTATGTTGTTTTTTATACTATTCAGGGCAAATACTACAGTATGTTTTTTCTCTACATTTTCAAGATACATACTATAGTATGTTGGTTTTTTTATACATTTTCAGGAAACATACTATAGCTTGGCTTTTTATACATTTTCAGGACACATACTAAAGTATATTGTTTTATATACTTTTTCAGGACACATACAGCAGTATGTTTTTTAATACATTTTCAGGACACATACTAAAGTATGTTTTTTTACACATTTTCAGGAAACATACTAAAGTATGTTGTTTTTTATACTTTTTCAGGACACATTCTACAGTTTGTTTTTTAATACATTTTCAGGACACATACATAAGTATGTTGTTTTTTATACTTTTTCAGGACACATCCTATAGTATGTTTTTAAAATACATTTTAAGACACATACTATTGTATGTTTTTTTACACATTTTCATGACACAAACTATAGCTTGACTTTGTATGCATTTTAACTGACATAATTTAGTATGTTTATTTTTATACATTAACAGGACACTTACTGTAGTATGTTGTTGTTTTTATACAAATTTTCAGGACACATACTATAGTATGTTGTTTTTTATACAGTTTCAGGACACATACAGCAGTATGTTTTTTAAATACATTTTCAAGACACATACTATAGTATTTAGTTTTTTATACTTTTTCAGGACACATACTATAGTGTTTTTATACATTTTCAAGACACATACTAAAGTATGTTTTTTCCCCTTTTTCAGGACTTATACTAAAGTATGTTGTTTTTTATACTTTTTCAGGACACATAACACAGTATGTTACTTAATACATTTTCAAGACACATACTATAGTATGTTTATTTTTATACTTTGTCAGGACACATGCTATAGTATTTTTATACATTTTCAGGACACATTTTAAAGTATTTAGTTTTTTATACTTTTTCAGGACACATACTATAGTATTTTTATACATTTTCAGGACACATACTAAAGTATGTTTTTTTACACATTTTCAGGACACATACTAAAGTATGTTGTTTTTTATACTTTTTCAGGGCAAATACTATAGAATGTTTTTTCTCTAATTTTCAAGATACATACTATAGTATGTTGGGGTTTTTTTACACATTTTCTGGAAACATATAGCTTGGCTTTTTATTCATTTTCATGACACATACTATAGTATGTTGTTTTTTATACTTTTTCAGGACACATACTACAGTATGTTACTTAATACATTTTCAAGACACATACTATAGTATGTTTATTTTTATACTTTTTCTGGACACATACTATAGTATTTAGTTTTTTATACTTTTTCAGGACACATACTACAGTATGTTTTGAATACATTTTCAGGACACATACTAAAGTATGTTTTTTTACACATTTTCAGGACACATACTAAAGTATGTTGTTTTTTATTCTTTTTCAGGGCAAATACTACAGTATGTTTTTTCTCTACATTTTCAAGATACATACTATAGTATGTTGTTTTTTAAATACATTTTCAGGAAACATACCAGAGCTTGGCTTTTTATACATTTTCATGACACATACTATAGTATATTGTTTTTTATACTTTTTCAGGACACATACTACAGTATGTTTATTTTTATACATTAACTGGACACTTACTGTAGTATGTTGTTGTTGTTTTATACAAATTTTCAGGACACATACTATAGTATGTTGTTTTTTTTTACATATTTTCAGGAAACATACTATAGCTTGGCTTTTTATACATTTTAATGACATATACTATAGTATGTTGTTTTTTTATACTTTTTCAGGACACATACTATAGCTTGGCTTTGGATGCATTTTAAGTGACATACTTACTGTAGTATGTTGTTGTTGTTTTTATACAAATTTTCAGGTCACATACTATAGTATTTTGTTTTTTATACATTTTCAGGACACATACAGCAGTATGTTTTTAAATACATTTTCAAGACACATACTATAGTATTTAGTTTTTTATACTTTTTCAGGACACATACTATAGCATTTTTATACATTTTCAGGACACATACTAAAGTATGTTTTTTTACACATTTTCAGGACACATACTAAAGAATGTTGTTTTTTATACTTTTTCAGGGCAAATACTATAGAATATTTTTTCTCTACATTTTCAAGATACATACTATAGTATGTTGTTTTTTTACACATTTTCAGGAAACATATTATAGCTTGGCTTTTTATACATTTTCATGACACATACTATAGTATGTTGTTTTTTATACTACAGCAGTATGTTTTTAAATACATTTTCAAGACACATACTATAGTATTTAGTTTTTTATACTTCAGGACACATACTACAGTATGTTACTTAATACATTTTCAAGACACATACTATAGTATGTTTATTTTTATAATATTTCAGGACACATACTATAGTATTTTTATACATTTTCAGGACACATACTAAAGTATTTAGTTTTTTATATTTTTAGGACACATACTATAGTATTTTTATACATTTTCAGGACACATACTAATGTATGTTTTTTTTACACATTTTCAGGACACATACTAAAGTATGTTGTTTTTTATACTATTTCAGGGCAAATACTACAGTATGTTTTTTCTCTACATTTTCAAGATACATACTATAGTATGTTGGTTTTTTTTATACATTTTCAGGAAACATACTATAGCTTGGCTTTTTATACATTTTCAGGACACATACTAAAGTATATTGTTTTTATACTTTTTCAGGACACATACAGCAGTATGTTTTTTTAATACATTTTCAGGACACATACTAAAGTATGTCTTTTTACACATTTTCAGGACACATACTAAAGTATGTTGTTTTTTATACTTTTTCAGGACACATACTACAGTTTGTTTTTTAATACATTTTCAGGACACATACTAAAGTATGTTGTTTTTTATACTTTTTCAGGACACATCCTATAGTATGTTTTTAAAATACATTTTAAGACACATACTATTGTATGTTTTTTTACACATTTTCATGTCACAAACTATAGCTTGACTTTGTATGCATTTTAAGTGACATACTTTAGTATGTTTATTTTTATACATTAACAGGACACATGTTGTTGTTTTTATACAAATTTTCAGGACACACACTACAGTATGTTGTTTTTTATACATTTTCAGGACACATACAGCAGTATGTTTTTTAAATACATTTTCAAGACACATACTATAGTATTTAGTTTTTTATACTTTTTCAGGACACATACTATAGTATTTTTATACATTTTCAGGACACATACTAAAGTATGTTTTTTCCCCTTTTTCAGGACACATACTAAAGTATGTTGTTTTTTATACTATTTCAGGGCAAATACTACAGTATGTTTTTTCTCTACATTTTCAAGATACAAACTATAGTATGTTGTTTTTTTTTTTTTTTACATATTTTCAGGAAACATACTATAGCTTGGCTTTTTATACATTTTCATGACTACTATAGTATGTTGTTTTTTATACTTTTTCAGGGCACATCCTATAGTATGTTTTTAAAATACATTTTAAGACACATACTATTGTATGCTTTTTTACACATTTTCATGACACATACTATAGTATGTTGTTTTTTATACTTTTTCAGGACACATACTACAGTATGTTACTTAATACATTTTCAAGACACATACTATAGTATGTTTATTTTTATACTTTTTCTGGACACATACTATAGTATTTTTATACTTTTTCAGGACACATACTAAAGTATTTAGTTTTTTATACTTTTTCAGGACACATACTAAAGTATGTTTTTTTACACATTTTCAGGACACATACTAAAGTATGTTGTGTTTTATACTTTTTCAGGGCAAATACTACAGTATGTTTTTTCTCTACATTTTCAAGATACATACTATAGTATGTTGGTTTTTTATACATTTTCAGGAAACATACTATAGCTTGGCTTTTTATACATTTTCATGACACATACTATAGTATGTTGTTTTTTATACTTTTTCAGGACACATACTACAGTATGTTTTTAATACATTTTCAGGACACATACTAAAGTATGTTTTTTTACACATTTTCAGGACACATACTAAAGTATGTTGTTTTTTATTCTTTTTCAGGGCAAATACTACAGTATGTTTTTTCTCTACATTTTCAAGATACATACTATAGTATGTTGTTTTTTAAATACATTTTCAGGAAACATACCAGAGCTTGGCTTTTTATACATTTTCATGACACATACTATAGTATATTGTTTTTTATACTTTTTCAGGACACATACTACAGTATGTTTATTTTTATACATTAACTGGACACTTACTGTAGTATGTTGTTGTTGTTTTATACAAATTTTCAGGACACATACTATAGTATGTTGTTTTTTTTTACATATTTTCAGGAAACATACTATAGCTTGGCTTTTTATACATTTTAATGACATATACTATAGTATGTTGTTTTTTTATACTTTTTCAGGACACATACTATAGCTTGGCTTTGGATGCATTTTAAGTGACATACTTACTGTAGTATGTTGTTGTTGTTTTTATACAAATTTTCAGGTCACATACTATAGTATTTTGTTTTTTATACATTTTCAGGACACATACAGCAGTATGTTTTTAAATACATTTTCAAGACACATACTATAGTATTTAGTTTTTTATACTTTTTCAGGACACATACTATAGCATTTTTATACATTTTCAGGACACATACTAAAGTATGTTTTTTTACACATTTTCAGGACACATTCTAAAGAATGTTGTTTTTTATACTTTTTCAGGGCAAATACTATAGAATATTTTTTCTCTACATTTTCAAGATACATACTATAGTATGTTGTTTTTTTACACATTTTCAGGAAACATATTATAGCTTGGCTTTTTATACATTTTCATGACACATACTATAGTATGTTGTTTTTTATACTATAGCAGTATGTTTTTAAATACATTTTCAAGACACATACTATAGTATTTAGTTTTTTATACTTCAGGACACATACTACAGTATGTTACTTAATACATTTTCAAGACACATACTATAGTATGTTTATTTTTATAATTTTTCAGGACACATACTATAGTATTTTTATACATTTTCAGGACACATACTAAAGTATTTAGTTTTTTATATTTTTTAGGACACATACTATAGTATTTTTATACATTTTCAGGACACATACTAAAGTATGTTTTTTTTACACATTTTCAGGACACATACTAAAGTATGTTGTTTTTTATACTATTTCAGGGCAAATACTACAGTATGTTTTTTCTCTACATTTTCAAGATACATACTATAGTATGTTGGTTTTTTTATACATTTTCAGGAAACATACTATAGCTTGGCTTTTTATACATTTTCAGGACACATACTAAAGTATATTGTTTTTATACTTTTTCAGGACACATACAGCAGTATGTTTTTTTAATACATTTTCAGGACACATACTAAAGTATGTCTTTTTACACATTTTCAGGACACATACTAAAGTATGTTGTTTTTTATACTTTTTCAGGACACATACTACAGTTTGTTTTTTAATACATTTTCAGGACACATACTAAAGTATGTTGTTTTTTATACTTTTTCAGGACACATCCTATAGTATGTTTTTAAAATACATTTTAAGACACATACTATTGTATGTTTTTTTACACATTTTCATGTCACAAACTATAGCTTGACTTTGTATGCATTTTAAGTGACATACTTTAGTATGTTTATTTTTATACATTAACAGGACACTTACTGTAGTATGTTGTTGTTTTTATACAAATTTTCAGGACACATACTATAGTATGTTGTTTTTTATACATTTTCAGGACACATACAGCAGTATGTTTTTTAAATACATTTTCAAGACACATACTATAGTATTTAGTTTTTTATACTTTTTCAGGACACATACTATAGTATTTTTATACATTTTCAGGACACATACTAAAGTATGTTTTTTCCCCTTTTTCAGGACACATACTAAAGTATGTTGTTTTTTATACTATTTCAGGGCAAATACTACAGTATGTTTTTTCTCTACATTTTCAAGATACAAACTATAGTATGTTGTTTTTTTTTTACATATTTTCAGGAAACATACTATAGCTTGGCTTTTTATACATTTTCATGACTACTATAGTATGTTTTTTTTTCATACTTTTTCAGGGCACATCCTATAGTATGTTTTTAAAATATATTTTAAGACACATACTATTGTGTGTTTTTTTACACATTTTCATGACACATACTATAGTATGTTGTTTTTTATACTTTTTCAGGACACATACTACAGTATGTTACTTAATACATTTTCAAGACACATACTATAGTATGTTTATTTTTATACTTTTTCTGGACACATACTATAGTATTTTTATACTTTTTCAGGACACATACTAAAGTATTTAGTTTTTTATACTTTTTCAGGACACATACTAAAGTATGTTTTTTTACACATTTTCAAGACACATACTAAAGTATGTTGTGTTTTATACTTTTTCAGGGCAAATACTACAGTATGTTTTTTCTTTACATTTTCAAGATACATACTATAGTATGTTGGTTTTTTATACATTTTCAGGAAACATACTATAGCTTGGCTTTTTATACATTTTCATGACACATACTACAGTATGTTTATTTTTATACATTAACTGGACACTTACTGTAGTATGTTGTTGTTTTTTACATATTTTCAGGAAACATACTATAGCTTGGCTTTTTATACATTTTCATGACATATACTATAGTATGTTGTTTTTTTATACTTTTTCAGGACACATACTATAGCTTGGCTTTGTATGCATTTTAAGTAACATACTTTAGTATGTTGTCTTTTATACTTTTTCAGGACACTTACTACAGTATGTTTAATTTTATACATTAACAGGACACTTACTGTAGTATGTTGTTGTTGTTTTTATACAAATTTTCAGGTCACATACTATAATATTTTGTTTTTTATACATTTTCAGGACACATACAGCAGTATGTTTTTTAAATACATTTTCAAGACACATACTATAGTATTTAGTTTTTTATACTTTTTCAGGACACATACTATAGTATTTTTATACATTTTCAGGACACATACTAAAGTATGTTTTTTTACACATTTTCAGGACACATACTAAAGTATGTTGTTTTTTATACTATTCAGGGCAAATACTACAGTATGTTTTTTCTCTACATTTTCAAGATACATACTATAGTATGTTGGTTTTTTATACATTTTCAGGAAACATACTATAGCTTGGCTTTTTATACATTTTCAGGACACATACTAAAGTATATTGTTTTATATACTTTTTCAGGACACATACAGCAGTATGTTTTTAATACATTTTCAGGACACATACTAAAGTATGTTTTTTTACACATTTTCAGGACACATACTAAAGTATGTTGTTTTTTATACTTTTTCAGAGCAAATACTACCGTATGTTTTTTCTCTACATTTTAAAGGTACATACTATAGTATGTTGTTTTTTTATACATTTTCAGGAAACATACCGTAGCTTGGCTTTTTATACATTTTCATGACACATACTATAGTATGTTGTTTTTTATACTTTTTCAGGACACATACTACAGTATGTTTTTAATACATTTTCAGGACACATACTAAAGTATGTTGTTTTTATACTTTTTCAGGGCAAATACTACAGTATGTTTTTTCTCTACATTTTCAAGATACATACTATATTATGTTGTTTTTTTTTTACATATTTTCAGGAAACATACTATAGCTTGGCTTTTTATACATTTTCATGACATATACTATAGTATGTTGTTTTTTATACTTTTTCAGGACACATCCTATAGTATGTTTTTAAAATACATTTGAAGACACATACTATTGTATGTTTTTTACACATTTTCATGACACATACTATAGTTTGGCTTAGTATGCATTTTAAGTGACATACTTTAGTATGTTGTCTTTTATACTTTTTTAAGACACATACTACAGTATGTTTATTTTTATACATTAACAGGACACTTACTGTAGTATGCTGTTGTTGTTTTTATACAAATTTTCAGGTCACATACTATAGTATGTTGTTTTTTTATACATTTTCAGGACACATACAGCAGTATGTTTTTTAAATACATTTTCAAGACACATACTATAGTATTTAGTTTTTTATACTTTTTCAGGACACATACTATAGTATTTTTATACATTTTCAGGACACATACTAAAGTATGTTTTTTACACATTTTCAGGACACATACTAAAGTATGTTGTTTTTTATACTTTTTCAGGGCAAATACTATAGAAGGTTTTTTCTCTACATTTTCAAGATACATACTATAGTATGTTGTTTTTTTACACATTTTCAGGAAACATTATAGCTTGGCTTTTTATACATTTTCATGACACATACTATAGTATGTTTTTATACTTTTTCAGGACACATACTACAGTATGTTAATACATTTTCAAGACACATACTATAGTATGTTTATTTTTATAATTTTTCAGGACACATACTATAGTATTTTTATACATTTTCAGGACACATACTAAAGTATTTAGTTTTTTTTTACTTTTTCAGGACACATACTATAGTATTTTTATACATTTTCAGGACACATACTAAAATATGTTTTTTTTACACATTTTTAAGATACATACTATAGTATGTTGTTTTTTATACTATTTCAGGGCTAGTACTACAGTATTTTTCTCTACATTTTCAAGATACATACTATAGTATATTGTTTTTTATACTTTTTCAGGACACAAACTACAGTATGTTACTTAATACATTTTCATGACACATACTATAGTATATTGTTTTTTATACTTTTTCAGGACACATACTACAGTATGTTACTTAATACATTTTCAAGGCACATACTATAGTATGTTTATTTTTATTCTTTTGAACGACACATATTATAGTATTTTTATACATTTTCAGGACTTATACTAAAGTATTTAGTTTTTTATACTTTTTCAGGATACATACTATAGTATTTTTCTAAATTTTCAGGACACATACTAATGTATGTTTTTTTACACATTTTCAGGACACATTCTAAAGTATGTTGTTTTTTATACTTTTTCAGGGCAAATACTACAGTATGTTTTTTCTCTACATTTTCAAGATACATACTATAGCTTGGCTTTTTATACATTTTCATGACACATACTACAGTATGTTTATTTTTATACATTAACTGGACACTTACTGTAGTATGTTGTTGTTTTTTTACATATTTTCAGGAAACATACTATAGCTTGGCTTTTTATACATTTTCATGACAAATACTATAGTATGTTGTTTTTTTATACTTTTTCAGGACACATACTATAGCTTGGCTTTGTATGCATTTTAAGTGACATACTTTAGTATGTTGTCTTTTATACTTTTTCAGGACACTTACTACAGTATGTTTAATTTTATACATTAACAGGACACTTACTGTAGTATGTTGTTGTTTTTATACAAATTTTCAGGACACATACTATAGTATGTTGTTTTTTATACATTTTCAGGACACATACAGCAGTATGTTTTTTAAATACATTTTCAAGACACATACTATAGTATTTAGTTTTTTATACTTTTTCAGGACACATACTATAGTATTTTTATACATTTTCAGGACACATACTAAAGTATGTTTTTTCCCCTTTTTCAGGACACATACTAAAGTATGTTGTTTTTTATACTATTTCAGGGCAAATACTACAGTATGTTTTTTCTCTACATTTTCAAGATACAAACTATAGTATGTTGTTTTTTTTTTTTTACATATTTTCAGGAAACATACTATAGCTTGGCTTTTTATACATTTTCATGACTACTATAGTATGTTGTTTTTTATACTTTTTCAGGGCACATCCTATAGTATGTTTTTAAAATATATTTTAAGACACATACTATTGTGTGTTTTTTTACACATTTTCATGACACATACTATAGTATGTTGTTTTTTATACTTTTTCAGGACACATACTACAGTATGTTACTTAATACATTTTCAAGACACATACTATAGTATGTTTATTTTTATACTTTTTCTGGACACATACTATAGTATTTTTATACTTTTTCAGGACACATACTAAAGTATTTAGTTTTTTATACTTTTTCAGGACACATACTAAAGTATGTTTTTTTACACATTTTCAGGACACATACTAAAGTATGTTGTGTTTTATACTTTTTCAGGGCAAATACTACAGTATGTTTTTTCTCTACATTTTCAAGATACATACTATAGTATGTTGGTTTTTTATACATTTTCAGGAAACATACTATAGCTTGGCTTTTTATACATTTTCATGACACATACTATAGTATGTTGTTTTTTATACTTTTTCAGGACACATACTACAGTATGTTTTTAATACATTTTCAGGACACATACTAAAGTATGTTTTTTTTACACATTTTCAGGACACATACTAAAGTATGTTGTTTTTTATTCTTTTTCAGGGCAAATACTACAGTATGTTTTTTCTCTACATTTTCAAGATACATACTATAGTATGTTGTTTTTTTATACATTTTCAGGAAACATACTATAGCTTGGCTTTTTATACATTTTCATGACACATACTATAGTATTTTGTTTTTTATACTTTTTCAGGACACATACTACAGTATGTTTTTAATACTTTTTCAGGACACATACTAAAGTATGTTTTTTTACACATTTTCAGGACACATACTAAAGTATGTTGTTTTTTATACATTTTCAGGACACATACAGCAGTATGTTTTTTAAATACATTTTCAAGACACATACTATAGTATTTAGTTTTTTATACTTTTTCAGGACACATACTATAGTATTTTTATACATTTTCAGGACACATACTAAAGTATGTTGTTTTTTATACTTTTTCAGGGCAAATACTATAGTATATTTTTTCTCTACATTTTCAAAATACATACTATAGTATGTTGTTTTTTTACACATTTTCAGGAAACATATTATAGCTTGGCTTTTTATACATTTTCATGACACATACTATAGTATATTGTTTTTTATACTTTTTCAGGAGACATACTACAGTATGTTACTTAATACATTTTCATGACACATACTATAGTATAGTTTTTATACTTTTTCAGGACACATACTACAGTATGTTACTTAATACATTTTCAAGGCACATACTATAGTATGTTTATTTTTATAATATTTCAGGACACATACTATAGTATTTTTATACATTTTCAGGACACATACTAAAGTATTTAGTTTTTTATATTTTTAGGACACATACTATAGTATTTTTATACATTTTCAGGACACATACTAATGTATGTTTTTTTTACACATTTTCAGGACACATACTAAAGTATGTTGTTTTTTATACTATTTCAGGGCAAATACTACAGTATGTTTTTTCTCTACATTTTCAAGATACATACTATAGTATGTTGGTTTTTTTTATACATTTTCAGGAAACATACTATAGCTTGGCTTTTTATACATTTTCAGGACACATACTAAAGTATATTGTTTTTATACTTTTTCAGGACACATACAGCAGTATGTTTTTTTAATACATTTTCAGGACACATACTAAAGTATGTCTTTTTACACATTTTCAGGACACATACTAAAGTATGTTGTTTTTTATACTTTTTCAGGACACATACTACAGTTTGTTTTTTAATACATTTTCAGGACACATACTAAAGTATGTTGTTTTTTATACTTTTTCAGGACACATCCTATAGTATGTTTTTAAAATACATTTTAAGACACATACTATTGTATGTTTTTTTACACATTTTCATGTCACAAACTATAGCTTGACTTTGTATGCATTTTAAGTGACATACTTTAGTATGTTTATTTTTATACATTAACAGGACACATGTTGTTGTTTTTATACAAATTTTCAGGACACACACTACAGTATGTTGTTTTTTATACATTTTCAGGACACATACAGCAGTATGTTTTTTAAATACATTTTCAAGACACATACTATAGTATTTAGTTTTTTATACTTTTTCAGGACACATACTATAGTATTTTTATACATTTTCAGGACACATACTAAAGTATGTTTTTTCCCCTTTTTCAGGACACATACTAAAGTATGTTGTTTTTTATACTATTTCAGGGCAAATACTACAGTATGTTTTTTCTCTACATTTTCAAGATACAAACTATAGTATGTTGTTTTTTTTTTTTTACATATTTTCAGGAAACATACTATAGCTTGGCTTTTTATACATTTTCATGACTACTATAGTATGTTGTTTTTTATACTTTTTTCAGGGCACATCCTATAGTATGTTTTTAAAATACATTTTAAGACACATACTATTGTATGCTTTTTTACACATTTTCATGACACATACTATAGTATGTTGTTTTTTATACTTTTTCAGGACACATACTACAGTATGTTACTTAATACATTTTCAAGACACATACTATAGTATGTTTATTTTTATACTTTTTCTGGACACATACTATAGTATTTTTATACTTTTTCAGGACACATACTAAAGTATTTAGTTTTTTATACTTTTTCAGGACACATACTAAAGTATGTTTTTTTACACATTTTCAGGACACATACTAAAGTATGTTGTGTTTTATACTTTTTCAGGGCAAATACTACAGTATGTTTTTTCTCTACATTTTCAAGATACATACTATAGTATGTTGGTTTTTTATACATTTTCAGGAAACATACTATAGCTTGGCTTTTTATACATTTTCATGACACATACTATAGTATGTTGTTTTTTATACTTTTTCAGGACACATACTACAGTATGTTTTTAATACATTTTCAGGACACATACTAAAGTATGTTTTTTTACACATTTTCAGGACACATACTAAAGTATGTTGTTTTTTATTCTTTTTCAGGGCAAATACTACAGTATGTTTTTTCTCTACATTTTCAAGATACATACTATAGTATGTTGTTTTTTAAATACATTTTCAGGAAACATACCAGAGCTTGGCTTTTTATACATTTTCATGACACATACTATAGTATATTGTTTTTTATACTTTTTCAGGACACATACTACAGTATGTTTATTTTTATACATTAACTGGACACTTACTGTAGTATGTTGTTGTTGTTTTATACAAATTTTCAGGACACATACTATAGTATGTTGTTTTTTTTTACATATTTTCAGGAAACATACTATAGCTTGGCTTTTTATACATTTTAATGACATATACTATAGTATGTTGTTTTTTTATACTTTTTCAGGACACATACTATAGCTTGGCTTTGGATGCATTTTAAGTGACATACTTACTGTAGTATGTTGTTGTTGTTTTTATACAAATTTTCAGGTCACATACTATAGTATTTTGTTTTTTATACATTTTCAGGACACATACAGCAGTATGTTTTTAAATACATTTTCAAGACACATACTATAGTATTTAGTTTTTTATACTTTTTCAGGACACATACTATAGCATTTTTATACATTTTCAGGACACATACTAAAGTATGTTTTTTTACACATTTTCAGGACACATTCTAAAGAATGTTGTTTTTTATACTTTTTCAGGGCAAATACTATAGAATATTTTTTCTCTACATTTTCAAGATACATACTATAGTATGTTGTTTTTTTACACATTTTCAGGAAACATATTATAGCTTGGCTTTTTATACATTTTCATGACACATACTATAGTATGTTGTTTTTTATACTATAGCAGTATGTTTTTAAATACATTTTCAAGACACATACTATAGTATTTAGTTTTTTATACTTCAGGACACATACTACAGTATGTTACTTAATACATTTTCAAGACACATACTATAGTATGTTTATTTTTATAATTTTTCAGGACACATACTATAGTATTTTTATACATTTTCAGGACACATACTAAAGTATTTAGTTTTTTATATTTTTTAGGACACATACTATAGTATTTTTATACATTTTCAGGACACATACTAAAGTATGTTTTTTTTACACATTTTCAGGACACATACTAAAGTATGTTGTTTTTTATACTATTTCAGGGCAAATACTACAGTATGTTTTTTCTCTACATTTTCAAGATACATACTATAGTATGTTGGTTTTTTTATACATTTTCAGGAAACATACTATAGCTTGGCTTTTTATACATTTTCAGGACACATACTAAAGTATATTGTTTTTATACTTTTTCAGGACACATACAGCAGTATGTTTTTTTTAATACATTTTCAGGACACATACTAAAGTATGTCTTTTTACACATTTTCAGGACACATACTAAAGTATGTTGTTTTTTATACTTTTTCAGGACACATACTACAGTTTGTTTTTTAATACATTTTCAGGACACATACTAAAGTATGTTGTTTTTTATACTTTTTCAGGACACATCCTATAGTATGTTTTTAAAATACATTTTAAGACACATACTATTGTATGTTTTTTTACACATTTTCATGTCACAAACTATAGCTTGACTTTGTATGCATTTTAAGTGACATACTTTAGTATGTTTATTTTTATACATTAACAGGACACTTACTGTAGTATGTTGTTGTTTTTATACAAATTTTCAGGACACATACTATAGTATGTTGTTTTTTATACATTTTCAGGACACATACAGCAGTATGTTTTTTAAATACATTTTCAAGACACATACTATAGTATTTAGTTTTTTATACTTTTTCAGGACACATACTATAGTATTTTTATACATTTTCAGGACACATACTAAAGTATGTTTTTTCCCCTTTTTCAGGACACATACTAAAGTATGTTGTTTTTTATACTATTTCAGGGCAAATACTACAGTATGTTTTTTCTCTACATTTTCAAGATACAAACTATAGTATGTTGTTTTTTTTTTACATATTTTCAGGAAACATACTATAGCTTGGCTTTTTATACATTTTCATGACTACTATAGTATGTTGTTTTTTATACTTTTTCAGGGCACATCCTATAGTATGTTTTTAAAATATATTTTAAGACACATACTATTGTGTGTTTTTTTACACATTTTCATGACACATACTATAGTATGTTGTTTTTTATACTTTTTCAGGACACATACTACAGTATGTTACTTAATACATTTTCAAGACACATACTATAGTATGTTTATTTTTATACTTTTTCTGGACACATACTATAGTATTTTTATACTTTTTCAGGACACATACTAAAGTATTTAGTTTTTTATACTTTTTCAGGACACATACTAAAGTATGTTTTTTTACACATTTTCAAGACACATACTAAAGTATGTTGTGTTTTATACTTTTTCAGGGCAAATACTACAGTATGTTTTTTCTCTACATTTTCAAGATACATACTATAGTATGTTGGTTTTTTATACATTTTCAGGAAACATACTATAGCTTGGCTTTTTATACATTTTCATGACACATACTACAGTATGTTTATTTTTATACATTA
Source organism: Nothobranchius furzeri (assembly GCF_043380555.1). NCBI lineage: Eukaryota > Metazoa > Chordata > Actinopteri > Cyprinodontiformes > Nothobranchiidae > Nothobranchius > Nothobranchius furzeri. The sequence continues at coordinate 23,647,082 of NC_091759.1, read as the reverse complement.
ACTGGACACTTACTGTAGTATGTTGTTGTTTTTTACATATTTTCAGGAAACATACTATAGCTTGGCTTTTTATACATTTTCATGACATATACTATAGTATGTTGTTTTTTTATACTTTTTCAGGACACATACTATAGCTTGGCTTTGTATGCATTTTAAGTAACATACTTTAGTATGTTGTCTTTTATACTTTTTCAGGACACTTACTACAGTATGTTTAATTTTATACATTAACAGGACACTTACTGTAGTATGTTGTTGTTGTTTTTATACAAATTTTCAGGTCACATACTATAATATTTTGTTTTTTATACATTTTCAGGACACATACAGCAGTATGTTTTTTAAATACATTTTCAAGACACATACTATAGTATTTAGTTTTTTATACTTTTTCAGGACACATACTATAGTATTTTTATACATTTTCAGGACACATACTAAAGTATGTTTTTTTACACATTTTCAGGACACATACTAAAGTATGTTGTTTTTTATACTATTCAGGGCAAATACTACAGTATGTTTTTTCTCTACATTTTCAAGATACATACTATAGTATGTTGGTTTTTTATACATTTTCAGGAAACATACTATAGCTTGGCTTTTTATACATTTTCAGGACACATACTAAAGTATATTGTTTTATATACTTTTTCAGGACACATACAGCAGTATGTTTTTAATACATTTTCAGGACACATACTAAAGTATGTTTTTTTTACACATTTTCAGGACACATACTAAAGTATGTTGTTTTTTATACTTTTTCAGAGCAAATACTACCGTATGTTTTTTCTCTACATTTTAAAGGTACATACTATAGTATGTTGTTTTTTTATACATTTTCAGGAAACATACCGTAGCTTGGCTTTTTATACATTTTCATGACACATACTATAGTATGTTGTTTTTTATACTTTTTCAGGACACATACTACAGTATGTTTTTAATACATTTTCAGGACACATACTAAAGTATGTTGTTTTTATACTTTTTCAGGGCAAATACTACAGTATGTTTTTTCTCTACATTTTCAAGATACATACTATATTATGTTGTTTTTTTTTTACATATTTTCAGGAAACATACTATAGCTTGGCTTTTTATACATTTTCATGACATATACTATAGTATGTTGTTTTTTATACTTTTTCAGGACACATCCTATAGTATGTTTTTAAAATACATTTGAAGACACATACTATTGTATGTTTTTTACACATTTTCATGACACATACTATAGTTTGGCTTAGTATGCATTTTAAGTGACATACTTTAGTATGTTGTCTTTTATACTTTTTTAAGACACATACTACAGTATGTTTATTTTTATACATTAACAGGACACTTACTGTAGTATGCTGTTGTTGTTTTTATACAAATTTTCAGGTCACATACTATAGTATGTTGTTTTTTTATACATTTTCAGGACACATACAGCAGTATGTTTTTTAAATACATTTTCAAGACACATACTATAGTATTTAGTTTTTTATACTTTTTCAGGACACATACTATAGTATTTTTATACATTTTCAGGACACATACTAAAGTATGTTTTTTACACATTTTCAGGACACATACTAAAGTATGTTGTTTTTTATACTTTTTCAGGGCAAATACTATAGAAGGTTTTTTCTCTACATTTTCAAGATACATACTATAGTATGTTGTTTTTTTACACATTTTCAGGAAACATTATAGCTTGGCTTTTTATACATTTTCATGACACATACTATAGTATGTTTTTTATACTTTTTCAGGACACATACTACAGTATGTTAATACATTTTCAAGACACATACTATAGTATGTTTATTTTTATAATTTTTCAGGACACATACTATAGTATTTTTATACATTTTCAGGACACATACTAAAGTATTTAGTTTTTTTTTACTTTTTCAGGACACATACTATAGTATTTTTATACATTTTCAGGACACATACTAAAATATGTTTTTTTACACATTTTTAAGATACATACTATAGTATGTTGTTTTTTATACTATTTCAGGGCTAGTACTACAGTATTTTTCTCTACATTTTCAAGATACATACTATAGTATATTGTTTTTTATACTTTTTCAGGACACAAACTACAGTATGTTACTTAATACATTTTCATGACACATACTATAGTATATTGTTTTTTATACTTTTTCAGGACACATACTACAGTATGTTACTTAATACATTTTCAAGGCACATACTATAGTATGTTTATTTTTATTCTTTTGAACGACACATATTATAGTATTTTTATACATTTTCAGGACTTATACTAAAGTATTTAGTTTTTTATACTTTTTCAGGATACATACTATAGTATTTTTCTAAATTTTCAGGACACATACTAATGTATGTTTTTTTACACATTTTCAGGACACATTCTAAAGTATGTTGTTTTTTATACTTTTTCAGGGCAAATACTACAGTATGTTTTTTCTCTACATTTTCAAGATACATACTATAGCTTGGCTTTTTATACATTTTCATGACACATACTACAGTATGTTTATTTTTATACATTAACTGGACACTTACTGTAGTATGTTGTTGTTTTTTTACATATTTTCAGGAAACATACTATAGCTTGGCTTTTTATACATTTTCATGACAAATACTATAGTATGTTGTTTTTTTATACTTTTTCAGGACACATACTATAGCTTGGCTTTGTATGCATTTTAAGTGACATACTTTAGTATGTTGTCTTTTATACTTTTTCAGGACACTTACTACAGTATGTTTAATTTTATACATTAACAGGACACTTACTGTAGTATGTTGTTGTTTTTATACAAATTTTCAGGACACATACTATAGTATGTTGTTTTTTATACATTTTCAGGACACATACAGCAGTATGTTTTTTAAATACATTTTCAAGACACATACTATAGTATTTAGTTTTTTATACTTTTTCAGGACACATACTATAGTATTTTTATACATTTTCAGGACACATACTAAAGTATGTTTTTTCCCCTTTTTCAGGACACATACTAAAGTATGTTGTTTTTTATACTATTTCAGGGCAAATACTACAGTATGTTTTTTCTCTACATTTTCAAGATACAAACTATAGTATGTTGTTTTTTTTTTTTTACATATTTTCAGGAAACATACTATAGCTTGGCTTTTTATACATTTTCATGACTACTATAGTATGTTGTTTTTTATACTTTTTCAGGGCACATCCTATAGTATGTTTTTAAAATATATTTTAAGACACATACTATTGTGTGTTTTTTTACACATTTTCATGACACATACTATAGTATGTTGTTTTTTATACTTTTTCAGGACACATACTACAGTATGTTACTTAATACATTTTCAAGACACATACTATAGTATGTTTATTTTTATACTTTTTCTGGACACATACTATAGTATTTTTATACTTTTTCAGGACACATACTAAAGTATTTAGTTTTTTATACTTTTTCAGGACACATACTAAAGTATGTTTTTTTACACATTTTCAGGACACATACTAAAGTATGTTGTGTTTTATACTTTTTCAGGGCAAATACTACAGTATGTTTTTTCTCTACATTTTCAAGATACATACTATAGTATGTTGGTTTTTTATACATTTTCAGGAAACATACTATAGCTTGGCTTTTTATACATTTTCATGACACATACTATAGTATGTTGTTTTTTATACTTTTTCAGGACACATACTACAGTATGTTTTTAATACATTTTCAGGACACATACTAAAGTATGTTTTTTTTACACATTTTCAGGACACATACTAAAGTATGTTGTTTTTTATTCTTTTTCAGGGCAAATACTACAGTATGTTTTTTCTCTACATTTTCAAGATACATACTATAGTATGTTGTTTTTTTATACATTTTCAGGAAACATACTATAGCTTGGCTTTTTATACATTTTCATGACACATACTATAGTATTTTGTTTTTTATACTTTTTCAGGACACATACTACAGTATGTTTTTAATACTTTTTCAGGACACATACTAAAGTATGTTTTTTTACACATTTTCAGGACACATACTAAAGTATGTTGTTTTTTATACATTTTCAGGACACATACAGCAGTATGTTTTTTAAATACATTTTCAAGACACATACTATAGTATTTAGTTTTTTATACTTTTTCAGGACACATACTATAGTATTTTTATACATTTTCAGGACACATACTAAAGTATGTTGTTTTTTATACTTTTTCAGGGCAAATACTATAGTATATTTTTTCTCTACATTTTCAAAATACATACTATAGTATGTTGTTTTTTTACACATTTTCAGGAAACATATTATAGCTTGGCTTTTTATACATTTTCATGACACATACTATAGTATGTTGTTTTTTATACTTTTTCAGGACACATACTACAGTATGTTTTTAATACATTTTCAGGACACATACTAAAACATGTTTTTTTACACATTTTCAGGACACATACTAAAGTATGTTGTTTTTTATTCTTTTTCAGGGCAAATACTACAGTATGTTTTTTCTCTACATTTTCAAGATACATACTATAGTATGTTGTTTTTTTATACATTTTCAGGAAACATACTATAGCTTGGCTTTTTATACATTTTCATGACACATACTATAGTATATTGTTTTTTATACTTTTTCAGGACACATACTACAGTATGTTTTAATACATTTTCAGGACACATACTAAAGTATGTTTTTTTACACATTTTCAGGACACATACTAAAGTATGTTGTTTTTTATTCTTTTTCAGGGCAAATACTACAGTATGTTTTTTCTCTACATTTTCAAGATACATACTATAGTATGTTGTTTTTTTATACATTTTCAGGAAACATACTATAGCTTGGCTTTTTATACATTTTCATGACACATACTATAGTATGTTGTTTTTTATACTTTTTCAGAACACATACTACAGTATGTTACTTAATACATTTTCAAGACACATACTATATTATGTTTATTTTTATAATTTTTCAGGACACATACTATAGTATTTTTATACATTTTCAGGACACATACTAAAGTATTTAGTTTTTTATACTTTTTCAGGACACATACTATAGTATTTTTATACATTTTCAGGAAACATACTAAAATATGTTTTTTACACATTTTCAAGACACATACTATAGTATGTTGTTTTTTATACTATTTCAGGGCAAATACTACAGTAATTTTTTCTCTACATTTTCAAGATACATACTATAGTATATTGTTTTTTATACTTTTTCAGGAGACATACTACAGTATGTTACTTAATACATTTTCATGACACATACTATAGTATAGTTTTTATACTTTTTCAGGACACATACTACAGTATGTTACTTAATACATTTTCAAGGCACATACTATAGTATGTTTATTTTTATTCTTTTTCAGGACACATACTACAGTATTTTTATACATTTTCAGGACACATACTAAAGTAATTAGTTTTTTATACTTTTTCAGGACACATACTATAGTATTTTTATACATTTTCAGGACACATACTACAGTATGTTTTTTACACATTTTCAGGACACATACTACAGTATGTTTTTTAACACATTTTCAGGACACATACTAAAGTATATTGTTTTTATACTTTTTCAGGGCAAATACTATAGAATGTTTTTTCTCTACATTTTCAAGATACATACTATAGTATGTTGTTTTTTTATACATTTTCAGGAAACATACTATAGCTTGGCTTTTTATACATTTTCATGACACATACTATAGTATATTGTTTTTTATACTTTTTCAGGACACATGCTACAGTATGTTTATTTTTATACATAAACAGGACACTTGCTGTAGTATGTTGTTGTTGTTTTATACAAATTTTCAGGACACATACTATAGTATGTTGTTTTTTATACATTTTCAGGACACATACAGCAGTATGTTTTTTAAATACATTTTCAAGACACATACTATAGTATTTAGTTTTTTATACTTTTTCAGGACACATACTATAGTATTTTTATACATTTTCAGGACACATACTAAAGTATGTTTTTTCCCCTTTTTCAGGACACATACTAAAGTTTGTTGTGGCGACGGTGGCACAGGAGTTAAGTGCTCGTCTCGCAATCGGAAGGTCGCAGGTTCGAGACCCGCTCAGTCTGTCGCTGTTGTTGTGTCCTTGGGCAAGACACTTAACCCACATTGCCTGCTGTTGGTGGTCGGAGGGACCGGTGGCGCCAGTGCTCGGCAGCCTCGCCTCTGTCAGTGCGCCCCAGGGCAGCTGTGGTTACATTGTAGCTCATCACCACCAGTGTGTGAATGTGTGTGTGAATGGGTGAATGACTGATTGTGTTGTAAAGCGCCTTGGGGGGTTCCAGGACTCTAGAAGGCGCTATATCAAATACAGGCCATTTACCATTTTTACCATTTAAAGTTTGTTGTTTTTTATACTATTTCAGGGCAAATACTACAGTATGTTTTTTCTCTACATTTTCAAGATACAAACTATAGTATGTTGTTTTTTTTTACACATTTTCAGGAAACATACTATAGCTTGGCTTTTTATACATTTTCATGACACATACTATAGTATGTTGTTTTTTTTTTATACTTTTTCAGGACACATCCTATAGTATGTTTTTAAAATACATTTTAAGACACATACTATTGTATGTTTTTTTTACACATTTTCATGACACATACTATAGCTTGGCTTCATATGCATTTTTAAGTCACATACTTTTGTATGTTGTTCTTTATACATTTTCAAGACCCATATTATAGTATGTTGTTTTTTAATACATTTTAAAGACACATACTACAGTATGTTTTTCTACATTTTAAGATACATACTATAGTATGTTTTTCTACACATTTTCAGGACACATAGTATAGTATGTTTATTATTTTTGCTTCTTTTCTAGACTCCTACTGTTGTTTTTTGCACCTTTTCTGGACACATACTGTTGTTTTTTGTACAGTATCAGGACACATACTCTAGCATGTTTATTTTTATACATTTTCAGGACTCATACTGTACTATGTTTTTTTACACATTTTCAGGACACATTGTATAGTATGTCTTCTGTGATGTCTTTCTTGCAGTTCACAGGTGTGGCTCTTCCATCGGTCTCTGAATTTATATGGAAGTTTTTTTTAATAATATTCACCATTGTAGCCCAGGTGTCTCATCCAATGGAGTAGCTTCATCTGAACACAAGGACATTCACCTTTGAGTGTGGGTATGCTACCACTGGTGAGCTCCTGCTGCAACTCAACCTAATAGGTGTCAGCTGCTACACTGAGCACCTGCTGCAACTCACCTCAGCTCTACCAGCTCAGACCTGCTGCTACAACTTAGCTGCTGTGAATCAGCTCTAGAAATGTAAGTCGCTTTGGACAAAAGCGTCTGCTAAATACATAAACATAAACATAAATCCCTTCTTTGATCCTGAACAACATGTGAGCAGAAAAAAAAACGGAAGGCAGATTGTCAACCGGGTAAGCTATGCAACTCTACTTGATGTCAGTACCTGCTTGCCTGTGTTGATCAGTCTTCATGCCACCACACTGTCCTCACCTCGGCTCTAGTCACCCTTCATTGTGTGTACGTGAGAAACCCTCAGCTCTCTGTGAGTCCCTTTGATTTGTTTTTCCCTCACCGGTGATTAACTGAGCAGGGAAACAAGTCCCACATTCAGCATGTTTGGAAAGTTTCAAGTACCCTGCAGACCTCCAGAAGAAGAAGAAAGTATCACTTCTATAGCGCCTCTCAAGATAAAAATCATGAGGCGCTTCACAAAAAATGTAAAAATATCAAAAAGCATTTAGAAAATGTTTAAAAATATATTTAAAATGAGCAAAAAAATAGGCAAACGAGATTAAAAATGTTAAGAGAGTGAACAGGAAAGAGGGAAATCAGTGGATCCTGAAACAGGTGGGGAGAGCAGAATAAAGATAGAGTGGTGTGGTCAGATCACTGCCTAACCCCTAAGTAAGCGTTATTTGTGGGCATATCCAAATCACGCAGATACTGCTCCTCCTCCATCACACTGCAGCATCTGGAGGGCTTTTACTTCATCGGAGGCCACGAGAGGCTTTGTCCTTAAATGCAGCTGTGATCTTTGGTTTGTTGCCATAGTGCTCCTTCAGCCATGATCAGAGTTCATTTGTTGGCAGCTACTTACTAATTCCATTGCGTGGCCTTTTGTATTGCACTAAACTCCATTCTCAAAGGCTATATAGATGAATATTGTAGTGAATTTCCATCCAAATCAGGGATTTCTCTTTTTGGTAAAGCAGACAGGCTTTGTTGTTTGTTCCTGGTCCATAGTAATGCTTTAGTTCATTTACATCAGGTGGACTTGAAAGAGTAGCATTGGTGAGGTTGGTTGTTATGGCTGCCTGTTGCATTGTTTTTGTTTTTCCCCGGCCTGGGTTTCAGCAGCAATCATTTGTTCTGCAGAAATGGGAGGTGTAAATTCCAATGCCTCTGCGTCAAACAAACTCTCAACTCTTTGCTTTATGATGTAGGAAATCATTCCGTCCTTTCCTGCTTGTTACACTACGTACGGAGGATGTAATGTTGCCATTTTTTCAGCGTCCAGTCGTCTCCTCTTCTACGTAGCTGTTCCTCCTCTTCTTCCCGTGCGTGTTTGATCTGCTTCAGCCGACAGATGTAGCTGAAGAGGCTTCTGATGTCACCAGCCTCCCCACACACTGCATGGACAAGCGGGTATAAAGGTTTTTATATACATGTTAACACAATTAACAAGGACAAGAAGTCATTTCAAATAAATTGTTCATTTTATTTTTGAAAATGCTTTAAAAAAAAAACAGTACAGCAAGTTTGGTTTCTGCCAGCTAGTAAATTTGACCGTGGTCACTCAGTACTTAATAACTTACCCTCTGGGTTACAAAGCATCTCTTTAATCTACAGACGAGGACAACAAGCTTTTGGACCCAAGTCAGTCGCTGTGGTTAAATGTGAGGTAAAGTTGTAAACTGGACACCAACACTTTTACTCCATTTCATTGGTTAAGTGAAATCAGAACAGCTTTGCACCGTGTTTAAATTTGCCAAAAGGAGCCAAACAGCAGAGTCACGTGTGTGAGTGAGGAAGTCCTTCCAGCCTCTCTAGTCGCAAATAACTTTAATCAGCAGATGACACTTCTTAATAAACTTCACCTTTTTACCCGAAGAAAGGAAAGTGTACGATAAATGTTAAAAAGGCTGCTGGTGTGCATCTGCCCCGTTTCCACGTACACACACACTAATACGGACACGCTCGAGTACCAACAGGTCCTAGTGCACGTCAGCATTCTTCATGGGCTGAAACGTAGCGTCTAATCCGTGAACCTGCAAGCAAGAGAAGTCATAAGTTAGATAATAATTAGTCTGTCGCAGAATGCACATAAAAAGGGCTCAGTCACGGTAATCCTGAGTATTTGTGAAGAGCCGATAACTAAATGTACGAAAACTTCAGTTAAAACAAATATGGCCGCACGTTCTGAACAAGTTTTACAAACATCTCCTGCAGATAAACAGTGAAGCTGGGAGATTTGACTTAAGATGTCTTTTTTCCACCTTTGGGCTTCCGTAGTTCTGAGTGATGTCAGCTCTCATATCCCATACAACACTGACAAACCCACTGAACAGTTAGCTCCGCTAGTAGCCGTTAGCTTCCTCACGGTACCAGAGGACCTATTTGTCGCTAAAATACGCGGGTGTTTTAAAGCAACACGGCTAGCATTAGCACCCTAGTGCTACCACCAGCAGAGTGAAATAACAGATATCCTAACAGTTTAACAAGATTATTCATGTGAAGAAAACAGCCACAAGTCATGTGTAGGAGGCAACCGAGCAGATCAGAACGAGAGAGAAAGCCGGTGTTGTGATGAGGAACGACATGAGCTAATGCTAGCGGGTAGCAGGCTCACGACGGCTGTAGGGTTGTCACGGTAACCGGTGTAGCGGTAAACCCTGGTAGAAAAGTTGACAATAATAATAATCGTCTTGTTTTTAAAACTATATTATCTCGGTGGATTACCGTGGCTGCGGTGTAGGTGCGGTGACCCTTACCAGCCACCGTATCATCTGCTGAAGTTGCCGGCGGCACATGCGCACTTTGTTGTTTACAACTAGGGCTGCAACTAACGATTATTTTCATAATCGATTAATCTGTCGATTATTTTTTCGATTAATCGGTTTGTTATTGTTTAGCTATTTAACCTATACAAGAGATGAATACATTTCAGTTAAGAAAAAGAAAAACATAAGAGAATTGTGCAGTTGACTGCAATCTATTTTATTGCACATGACCACAGTCAGCAGTGTAAAATGAGCTAAACAGTGCAAAATATCAGTCCAGAATAATTTTTTGGCATCAAAATATAAGAGGTAAATTCCATAAAAAATAATGTAGAATCTGGAATAGAGTTTGTAAGTGGTATGCATTGCTGGGGGTGAGTGTCTTGTTCCCCATGTAGTTGTCCATCGTTGCTTGTTTTTTTCTGCATAAGAAACACAAATAACCTGAATTAAGTACACATATAAAATAAAGCAGCACACACACTACAACACTAAATCAATATTACATTATTTGAATTAATTAACAATATACAGTGATCATTTATTTTGACAAAAATGTGTTGTGAGGCGTTTTACAGCGTTAGATAGTAAAACAGCCTTTTAATAGTTAAAAAAAGGACTTTCTGAATTTCTCCTGTATTTAAAAATTGAAAGTGTACAACTATGCCGCATTATATTCACCTGGACACAGCTCGTCTGTATATTTTTCTCCGCGGAGTTGTCCTTTTTTGAATGAGGAACATAGTTATGGGTTTGTGCCGTTTTTCTCTTAACGAGAACATTCTTATAAACAGACGTGCTAAATTTGGCAAGCGCATGATTCACAACACGGAGGAGATTCACGATTGCATCTAGTCAATCAGAAGTAGAACACCGTAAACTGACGCGGCAAAAAAAAAAAAAAAAAACATGTTTAACATCCACTATAACGAACTCAGCTAACACTAAGTCCCAAATGTGATCTGCGTTAGCTTGTTTATTTTCTGTTACTTACCGGACATTCCTCTGCTGCATCAGCCCCCACGTTTTCGTCTCAAATGTTCACTTAGGGACGTCGTGCTTCCGTCGTGCCATGGTTTTTGCATATTTTGTAGGTCACCGGTCTTTTCAAGGCATCTAGTGAAGTGCTCCCATACTCGTGAGGTTTTTGTCCGGGGTTTCTCTTGTTTTGTCGCTTCTATTTTTCTTCCGTATTTGTTGTTGATCCGCCATCTCTCACAGCAAGATGCGCGTCATTAACGTGATACGTCATGAAAACCGAGGGCACTTATTGGCTAATTTCTTCTTCTACGGCCCCACTGGTAGATCAGTGGCTCATTACTGCCACACACTGGCGGCAAATTTAACAGATTGTAACCGATGTCAGATTGTGGTAAAAAATAGACTTTATGCGGTAAAATATGATTATTAAACAACTAATCGATGACTAAAAAAGTTGTTAACTATTTTAATAATCGATTATAAACGATTAAATCGATTAGTTGTTTCAGCTCTATTTACAACCAAAACTTTCTTGAAGCTAAAGCTGAAATAACGGCCAAAGGAGGAGACGGCAGCGCTCAGGACATTTATTATCCCTCAAAGAAGACAAAGTGGGAAGTACGGGCATCTTTTGGATATCTGAAGAATGACGAGGGACAGTTGATAGAAGACGGCTATCCTGTTTGCAGCACGTGCAGAAAAAGTGTCTGTGAAAGGCAGCAACGCTTCAAATCTCATGACACATCTGCGTGACCATCACCCACAACTCTACAGTCAACGCAAGGCAAGCTAAAGTTAGCGTTTTAGCTAAAGTGCGTGATCCGAGGATTTGGGTTGAGGGAGAATGCAACGAGTCGCTATATAAAGCAGCCGCAGCGCCGCTACCTGCATATAAACCGTGTCGCGGACACCGCCATGTTGAAATGACGCTATGCATTACGGGGCTCCCAGGGGCAGATAAGAGCTGGTCTCTCTCCGAGAATAATTATGAATTTAACAACGATTACTGCCTGATGACATTTTCCCACATCTGCAAAGCTCATTGGAAGAACACAAACCGAGGACAATATTTTCCTGATATAGGGTTTATTACTCAAGTAAGGGTAAAAAAGTATCTGATTAGAAGGCTACTTGAGTACTGAGTATCATCTGGTCTAATATTTTTAAAATGATGACATCAAACAGACAAAAAATAAGAAGTTATGGGCAAATATTGGTATTTTAAAGACTAAAGGGGAAAAATGTAAACAAATAAACAACATAATTACAAAATAACACATTTTAGGCTAAATTTAGACACAAACTGAGGACAATATTTTCCTAACATACAGGGTTTATTTAATTGTGTGAAAATGTAACACGTTTAAAAAAAATACCACGATAATACTGAAAACCGTGGTAATGTTGGTCACAATAACCGTGAGGTTAAATTTTCACACCGTGACAACCCTAGACGGCTGTGAAACTAAGAATATCTAAACTTCTTAGCTGTATGCTAAACCCTGCAGCAGGATTACGGCAAGTCACTGTAGCATGTAAATCACAAACACGTCTATCTGTGAACATAATGTCACCATTACATTTTTAGCGGTAGAAATTAAATGTTAACATTTCCAGTAACATAATGAAATACATAAAATTTTACTGGTCATAGCTTAATTATGGACATATGTAGGCGACAGCATGCAAAGTACAGGAAGGAGAAGAAATGTTCCCGTTTCATCCGATTCACCGATGATCCAAATAGCTTTATGACAGTGTTGTAAAGTGCCTTGGGGGGTTTGTAGAAGCCTGGGAGGTGCTATATTAAACACTGTTTAATAAAAGCAGTATGAAGTTGTTTGTGATTTCTGTGGAAGGACAAAAAGGCCCGGTTAAGTCCAGAGTAGACGCTACTCACCCAGACCGGAGTGTTTACGCCTGAACGTCGGCCAGCTCGGGGGGCATCGGGCACTTGGGATGTTTGCTCTCAAAGTGCTGCTTGAAGGTCTTCGGGTCGGGCATTTGTGTCTAAAAACACCAGAAAAGTAAGTGATGTCATCTCAAGGTTACAACAGAGTCACTAAAAGTCTGAAGCTTGATGCTTTATTGATGTGATTTCCTCATGGATGAATCTGTTCACTTGCAGATGTTTTCTGACAATAAAAGATTAGAAACGTCACATGGTCTCAATAATTCGTGTTATTTCTGCCTGATGGAAGATGTGTGTAAGGTACCAAAGGCCACGTATTTCACCTTTTTAACTAACAGCTCACACTCATACGGTCAGACCACGCTGACATCAGGGTCATGGACGTAATTTTGGGGGGGGGGGGGCATGTCCCCCCCACTTTTTCCAAAGTCAAGTTTGGACCCCTGCACTTTTTACCATCCAAAAACAACATTACTCTATATTAAATTGACACTGGTTGAGCTCTAGGACCAAGCGGAAAACAACTGTTTGTGTTGAAGCTGGTTTCCCATCAGAACATACTGTAAAGGTTCTTTGCAAGCTGCATCAGATGCTAGATAGATACGCCAGCTTCCTGCCGTCCCCCGGAACCTATCTCAGAGCAGACGGGTTCGTATGTGGGGCGGAGCTACAGCTCCAGCACCTCAGAGGTCAACGCCACCGGCAGTCTGTCCGTACCGACCTCTCTGACCTCTGGGATCACACGAGGACCTTCACCACAAGGGTCCATAGACCATGCACACGGGCGTTGGACGGTTTTATGAATAATCTAGTTTGTTAAACCATGAAGTCAGACTGATGTTTCAACCCAGACATCATAAGTTTCTGACACTCATGTTCCATCATTCCATTCATTGTCTCAGTTATCTGCTTCAACCATCACTCATCACAACATGTTCTTCTGCATCATCATTAGTTTAGAAATATAGTAAATTCATTTTATAAAATACATCCCGACTGAGTTATTGTGCATTTACCTGCAGGTAATATTGTATCAAATATTCAAATACCAATAAGATTGATAATTCATATTTATATGGAATATCACATCTTATTGCGTAACCACTTCCATCATGTTACAATCAGAAAATAAAGCAGATTCCTGACTAACCCGGCACACAGGGCAGGTGTGGACGAGCGCGGCCTTGGCGGCAGTCTTCTGGTCAGCGCCCTGGCCTTTCTTCTTCTCTGCTGCCTTCTTGGCATTCTTCTGCTGGGACTGGATCTTCTGCTGCCCACGAGCCATGGCCCTCAGCTTCGACCTGCAGGAGGAAGAAAGGCGAGCTAAAGCCTGAAAATCTGTCAAAATAAAAGGATCATATCCACAGAAATGTGTCCAAACTCTCCAAAACCAAAATTAAACACACACAACTCAACCTGGGTCACGTGTATATATTTCAATACATAAAATGAAGGAAGTGCATAAAAGTTGAGAAGGGAGAATTCACATCTTATAAATGAAACTGCTAAACAAACCGTCACGTCTTCTGCAGACATCCCATTGTTTATTCTGATGAACAAAAAGGTTATTTAAGTGATTTATACAAATACATTTTTGGGATTAATGTAATTAAACCATGTAATTAAACCAGTCTCACATAAACCGCTGTGACGATTCAGCTTTTCCTTTCAGTACGAGACTAGTTACTGAGCAAAAATGAGTTTTGTAGCAAACTGAAAAAATTCTGTTAAACTCCTGATTTTTTTTTTATTACAGTCAGCTTCTAATTATGCCGAGTCTCCTACCCACCCAGTATCTGATATTTACATCACGTGGTATCTGGGCCACACCTGCCCAGAGCCCTTTGGTTTCTACCTACTGACTGAAGAACGGTGACTTGTTGTTGCATCACATCACATATCTGACCACATTTGGACAATACAACAACTATTTGTTACTTAGAGACTATTTTGTCTACTCAGAAATTAAATTTATTTATCTCCATGATTCAAAAAGATCAAATAAAAGTTCAAAGATATTCAAACACACATAAGAAGCCTGAGCTTGAGCTGAGAAAACTCGTAAAACAAGACTTTTTTATTCAGAAGTGTAAACACCTTTGGTAATTTAAGGTTAATTTCAAGCTACAATTACAGTTCTGCACTAAATGTGGACCGTTTATCAGAATCACTAACACTAAAAAGGACAGAATAGTAAAAAGAGCTCAGCAAAAAGCCAGGATCTAAAAATTATTTTTAAAAGCTGATGTAAAAAAACACTGTCAATACATGAAATTAACATGAGATGTGTTCTAAAATCTGTTATTTTAGAGTTAAATGTTTAGATTTTATAGTTTGGGACACTCTAGAATTTACTCCAGCAGTATAAACCCAACTATTTGTTTTCTTTAAGAGTTTGTAAATGCAGTTTGTTTAGAAATACTTATTTTATTTTACTTTTAGCTTAATGTCAAAACACAAACACCAGCTAGCAATAGCTGAAGAAGCCTACGTACGCAAAAAGCACATTGTAATTACAAACACTGAATATTTATGATTTCCCAAGTAAAAAATGAATAAAATCCAACTTGTTCAACGAAACATTTTCTAATCTAAATAAGGCTCGCTTCATACGGCGACGCCTTGCTAAGTTTTAGCTAAGAGACGCTAATCTCGCTAAAAGATGCGACGCTTCCTCGTCAACAACGATTCAATATTTAGAGCACATAATCGTTTATAATTAAATCACCAAAAGTTTACTACGTTCAACGAGGATGGGTTTTATTTTTAAGGGAGTTTACCTTCCAGAACCGACTCCGTTGTCCTAGCGTGTTCGTTTTCACAAAGCTAAGCTAACCGGAAGTTGGCTTCGTTTTAAAGTGGAAACCGTCGCACAGCGCCTCCAGCTGGACGAAAGAGGAACTACAAAGAAAAATAAAGGCACTAATTTGATGAATACATTTATTTTATGGATTATTTAAAGCCGAATATTCCGCATTTTAAGGGGTTTATTCTGGTATTTCACTTGTCAAGTTATTTTTTTTATTATTTTAAATTATAAACATAATTGTTTAGAACATTTCCATCTATTCACCCAGTTGTTTTAAATGCGATAGTTTAAATAACATGTCTAGACTTCATCATTGACACTAGTCTCTTTTATAGTTTATCTCCTTTGTTTTACGACCCATTTGCCCTGTTGAGTTTTGGTTTATTATTCTGAACAAAAGCAAACAAAATCTTAATTTTACTTTTTGTGTAATAGTAACTTCCAAGTGAAATCCAAACTAAAAACAAATCTTGAACTTTACGCAACAGTCTGCAGAGGGTTATGTTCTTTTATGATTAAAAACAAAATAAATTCTGTTTACAAAGGAAATAATTCACACGGAAGCTTCAAACACAGTTTCACCACTTTATTACAGTAAATATAAGTACACAGAACAGAGACAGGTTTGTGTTTTCTCTCTCTCCCTCCCTCCCCCCCGACGCGTCACTTCTCCAGGACAGAACATTTACGGGTTTACGGACTGAAGACTTTTCTCTCAATACTGAACAGAAATAGTTAAAAGAAACAAAAACACTCTGAAAGGGAGAAAAGTGAAATGTTTGCGTTTGGTTGTAGCTTATTGAACCGCTAGCTCCAGTGAGACGGGTCAGAAAACTGCTGTTATAAGAGAGAAGCTCAGACACTCCAACTCAATCTGTGGTTCAAATATCAGATTAAGGTTGTTTTGCATTGTGGGTAATTCAGCCAACCCATGTAGTTGTGCTGGAAGCGTAATTAAAAAATAAAGGATTCTGTTAACTTGATCCAAGGGGTTAAACGTCTGTCCTGTCTCACCTGACAGGGAACCAGATTTTTCTTTTGCGTTAAAACAACTGAAAGTTCAGAAAAAGTCTGTTCGTACAGGAAGAGCAGGGAGACGATTCCCTTCAGTACAAATAAACACTCAACCGAGTAAAAATCCCAAACACAGACGTGTCCTGGTCTAGTCGGTCACGTACAGACGGAACGTTTCAGGTCTACGGAGGACCGACAGGAAGGAGGAAACTCGCCCAGCTTCACAGTTTTAACGAGAGAGAGAGAGAGAGAGAGAGCTCACCCACAAACATGAAGAGTGGCTTTTTTCTTTTTTTTTCCAGTATTTACATTTTGACATGTGAAAAAAGAAACTTATTTATAAAAATGCACAAACTAAGACGTGTTTCACCGACAGAGGGATGGAGCTCAGGTAGAAACTCTGTAAGAAAACACAAACGGGAGGAAAATAAAAATCAGTGATATTTACATGTGCCATAAGAAAAAACGACTTCTGAGAATCAGCCCAGAGCGGTTCCTCTCTGCGGGATTTCCTTTATTTTCACGCCGTTTCATTGCTACAGGAAGTCTGACGGCTCTGAGCGTGAACGCCACGGAACCCCGTGGAGACGACCTATCCCTCGGATTGGACTCGACGCTGTGAGGAAAGCAAAACGTGGGCGGCAGTAACCTCGAGGGTCAGAAACCAGGAGGCGGATTGATGCAGAGAAGTTCCTCGTAATAAAATATCAGAGGTCAGATAAAAAAAAGGTTTGACGACTAAAGACAGCAGGTGGAGGAAACGTAACAAATCTACCACAAACCTTCAAGTGTACCGCTGACTAACGTCGGGATTATTGGCTGCCAGGAACCCTAAAACACACACACACACACACACACACACACACACACACACACACACACAAATACATTCTCTGCGCTCCGAACATAACCTTCAACAGGCTCCTGATCCTGTCCTGAAACACTAACAGTAAAATGAAATCGGAGACGCCGGCACGTTGCAGGTACCGCACCCCCTGATGTCAGCTCCTCGCTCAAACTCCGCCTCCAAACACGGATTCCAGGTGTAGAAAAGTGCTAACACTGATTTAGAAGGTCTACATTTATACAAGCGACTGTTTCAGCTCGTGTCCGTAAATAAACACCGACCCAAGTCCGTCTGCGGCGCTCAGCCGTCGGATTTATTCTGCTCTGGTTTAAAAAACAACAACGGAGGAGAGAAATGACACTAAACGGTTTTTGTTTCGGTCCAAACTTTAAAACAGACTTGAGGAAAATGTTCAGAAACTCCCTAAAAGCACGGGAAAACATGGAGGAAAAAGCACTTTTTCCACAGTGAACAGCTGATTAACGGTGAATTTAAGTTAAAAATGATCAAATTAATATATTTTTTTTATTTTGGGGAGTTTTACCTTCATTCCAAAACAAAGTCCTGCTGAGTTTTCCCTCTGATGCTCTGAGCCTACATGTTCGCGGCCGCCTGATCACGAGGAGGACGGCCATCTGTCAGCCTTTGTTCCAGCCCCTCTGTGGGCATCGTTTAAAGAGCAGATCCGTTTATCCGGGTGAGTTTGGGACCAGTGGGCTGATCAGAGGAACGTTTGGTTCTTTGACCCATCGACTCCGTGGGAGACTGAGTGGGTTCTGGATTCACAGATTAGCTGGCAGCGGATTATCTCCACCCGCGTCAATAAAGCTGTGACGGATCAGCAGCAGGAAAACTGATCCGAGTTTATTCAACAGAACTGAGCCGAGGTTCTGGCCAGGCAGCGTCTGTCTTTTAACACCAACGAATAAAAATAATTATAATATCTAGGGTGAAAATTAAAGAAGGGACAACGTTGTGATCACATGATTATTTCCATTAGAGACAAATAAATAAATACAAACTTCAGATTAAAAGTTACATCAGAGGACCAGCCCCGTTCCTCCCAGTGCGCCAACACTCCCACCCCGACAGGTTTGACCCTACACACAGATTAACAGGACAGCAAGCAGCATGAAAGAAAGCTGTGTGTGTGTGTGTGTGTGTGTGTGTGTGTGTGTGTGTGTGTGTGTGTGTGTGTGTGTGTGTGTGTGTGTGTGTGTGTGTGTGTGTGTGTGTGTGTGTGTGTGTGTGTGTGTGTGTGTGTGTGTGTGTGTGTGTGTGTGTGGAGGTCGAGCTTGCAGGAGCACAGAGAACTTCAGATGCTGCTGAGAGATCCAGATACTGAACTATGTTGGGATGAATCTGAGACGGTGCCATCTGAGGAAGAACAGAGAGAGGAGATGAACATCGGTCTGTTTTTCTGTGAAATGCTGCCATCTGGTGGCAGACAACAGCCATTACACCGATCTGACCACAGAAGCTTAAAGAGCAAGTTGCAGCTTAGAGACTCCCATGAACCGACGTTTGGAGAAACGTAACAGAAACTCGGTTTTAAACATTTTTTTACACAAACATAAATTATTTAGGCTTTTAGAGTCATTTTTGTGAGAAAGTTTTTTTTTGGGCCAAACCAAGTGACGTCAGCTGAGGGAGTCCTGTTAGATTAATCCAGTGAAAAATATAGATTATAATGCGGCTCCGACACCGTGGAAACTTTAAATGTTTACAGTTATACTCGTGATGGACCAGAACCATAAAGTTATGAGTCTGCTGCTCGCCCCAGAGGGCAGAAACAAACCAGAGGGAGAGACCATCGGCCAAAGCAGAGAGATGGGGGGGGGGGTCTGGTGAGTAAACCATGTTAGCTTAAACTTGTGTGCTAACATCACAATATAGTACAGATTACTATTATGTACCATACAAGGTAGTATCAGTCAGTTAATATCATATTAATACTAATGAGCGTCTGCCAGCGGTCTCATGCTCGCTAACATCCGTTCACCTAACCTACTTTAGCTCTTAGAGAGAGGGAGGCGCCTGTGATCCGGTTCTGGAGCTCATGCGGGCTTCTGTGAGCAGAATCCGACCCAAACAAGAGCGAGACAGTCGAACTGGTATTTTTAAAAGCCGTGCATCCTCTCCTGGTGCGGCGGTTCTGATCCGGTTCCGACCCAGAAACCAGCTGGTCCGCTGAGCCGTGCGTCTCTTCTAGTGGTCGGTTCTGACCTGGTTCTGACGGTGATCTGAGCTCCAGAAATCCACATTTAGTTTTTTAAACCTCGCCACGGGTCTCCGGAGCCCAGCGCGGACCTCCCTGGCCCGGTACCGACCGATGCGGGCTACAGAAGTCCGTCTTTCAGCTGCAGAAACGCCCTGAGGCACGGAGATAGAGGCGCTGTTTCTCTTGTCTGGAAGCCCGTGGACTCGATGTCCAGACAGGCTGGAGTCGGTACCGCCTTCACACACTCTAGTTTATCAACATGAACACAACCCAACACTAGTAACACACACTGACTGGATCACATGACCTCTCTACCCTAAAACTAGCCGCTCTCCACACCGAGCTGAGGCAGCGCCAGCTTCTAACTCCCTTTGGTTACGTCAGAGGTTCACATTTAGAAACAAGCTTTGCTGAGAAAGGCCCGGTTCTACTAGAAAACTCTGCTGTTATGTACTTTAAAACCAAATATTCACAATAAGCTTTTTAAATAGTATTTTTGGACAGCATTTGATATGAATTAGAAAAACTTTTTTAACCTGCAATTTGCTCTTTAAATCCACCCAGGAGACATTTCTCTGACTCTCGCTAAGACAAAACACAACATTTCCCCTTCAGACAACCGTTTACAGACCTGAACTAAACAGTTATAACAATAATATTTTCCCACCGTGGACGGAAGCGTGTGATCGAGCGTGAAGAGGGATGAGTATTGAGTTCAGCTGAGGTTGGATGGAGAGCTCTGCAGAACAATAAAGTGATGAGTCATGATTAAATCATCCAACCAGTTTCAACTACAACATCTGACCCAAACCCGGATCAACAACCTGACTGTTGGGTTCTACCTGTGGTGCTGAAGTTGAAGAGCATCGGCAGATCTCGTCCGCTGGGCAGTCGCGTGTTCGGCTGGCGAAGCTCGTCGAAAAAGGCGTGAGCGCAGGCCTCCAACGGCGAAAGGCGTGAGACAGGCGTGTACTCCAGCAGCCGTGAGCAGAGGGCGATGGCCTCAGGCGGGGTCCGAGGTTTAAACACCTGGAGAACAGAACCAGAGTCAGACAGAAGCAGCAGAACCAGAGTCAGACAGAAGCAGCAGAACCAGAGTCAGACAGAAGCTGCAGAACCAGAGTCAGACAGAAGCTGCAGAACCAGAGTCAGACAGAAGCAGCAGAACCAGAGTCAGACAGAAGCAGCAGAACCAGTCAGACAGAAGCAGCAGAACCAGAGTCAGACAGAAGCTGCAGAACCAGAGTCAGACAGAAGCAGCAGAACCAGTCAGACAGAAGCAGCAGAACCAGAGTCAGACAGAAGCTGCAGAACCAGAGTCAGACAGAAGCAGCAGAACCAGAGTCAGACAGAAGCAGCAGAACCAGAGTCAGACAGAAGCTGCAGAACCAGAGTCAGACAGAAGCAGCAAAACCAGAGTCAGACAGAAGCAGCAGAACCAGAGACAGACAGAAGGAGCAGAACCAGAGTCAGACAGAAGCAGCAGAACCAGAGTCAGACAGAAGCAGCAGAACCAGAGTCAGACAGAAGCAGCAGAACCAGAGTCAGACAGAAGCAGCAGAACCAGAGTCAGACAGAAGCAGCAGAACCAGAGTCAGACAGAAGCAGCAGAACCAGAGTCAGACAGAAGCAGCAGAACCAGAGTCAGACAGAAGCTGCAGAACCAGAGTCAGACAGAAGCTGCAGAACCAGTCAGACAGAAGCAGCAGAACCAGAGTCAGACAGAAGCAGCAGAACCAGAGTCAGACAGAAGCAGCAGAACCAGAGTCAGACAGAAGCTGCAGAACCAGAGTCAGACATAAGGAGCAGAACCAGAGTCAGACAGAAGCAGCAGAACCAGAGTCAGACAGAAGCTGCAGAACCAGAGTCAGACATAAGGAGCAGAACCAGAGTCAGACAGAAGCAGCAGAACCAGAGTCAGACATAAGTTTATTTTACCTTGGTCCATGGATGAGCTTTGATCTGTGGGAACTTGAACTCTGTGTAGTTTGGATTCATCTCTCGTATTTGTTCCCTCGTCGGAGTTCCCAAAACCTGAAACCAAAAAAAGGAATGAAAAATAATGGAGAAGTTTTAATAAAACCACTGTTATATTTTAGAAAACTAAATGATTCCTTGTTGTCGGATGACCACCTTGATGATCTCTACTAGCTGGTCGACACCGCTGTCACCGGGGAATATGGGCTGGCCGAGGAGCAGCTCAGCCAGAACGCAGCCGGCTGACCAGATGTCGATGTTTGCCGTGTAGTCTGTGGCACCGAAAATGAGCTCAGGGGCGCGATAATACCGAGAGCAGATATACGACACGTTGGGCTCACCGCGGACCAGCTGTTTGGCGCTACAGGAAACACAGAAAGTGTCTCGAAGTTAAACGTGACGATCAAGGAACAAAAAACACATTTTACTGCAGTAGAAATAAAATCTATAGTTAGAACTGATCACACACACACACACACACACACACACACACACACACACACACATGTGCGAGTTATCCGTGGGCAAAGCTTACCTGCCGAAGTCACACAGCTTCAGGATGGCGGTTTCTGGGTCAACGAGCAGGTTCTGGGGCTTGATGTCTCGGTGACACACGCCCTGGGAATGAATGTAAGCCAGACTGCGGAACAGCTGGTACATGTACACCTGGGGAGGGCAAACACAGGAAGAAGACGTTTTTTAAAGAACCGACAACAGGCTTGTTTAAAGAGCACCTGAAGGACTGAGGAGCGTCTCAGGGACGGTACCTTCACATAGATGACAGGAATGATGCTCTTGGCCTTGTTAAAATGTCTGGCTACCCTGTAGACCGTCTCAGGGACAAAGTCCAGCACCAGGTTCAGGTACACTTCATCCTTCTGCACAGAAATGAGAGGAATTAAATCCAGATTCAGGTTTAAAACCAACATCAGAGCTGGCGATCTGATTCTAGCTTTGGGTATGTTAGACTCCGGCTATGTGTGAATTTATTTACATCACTTGTAATAAAGATTCATCAAACTGAAGTCAAAGAGTATACATGTGAAGCTTTAGACCCCATCATGGGTCCCTGATTGTCCTCCTCCCTTCTCCTGCCTTCAAGGGCGATGCTGTTTATAATTATGTCATCCTGGTACCTTCTCTCCGCTGGAGTAGAAGAAGTAACGCAGCCGTACGATGTTGCAGTGGTCCAGTTTCCTCATGATCTGCAGTTCCCGATTCTAGAAATAAAAAAAACGCTTTCCATATTAGGAAACACAAAAGGGGAGGAGTCTCTGATCTCTAAGGTTCAGATAGGTCCTAATAAATCAGAGCCGCACCTTAAACCTTTTATCCTGCAGAACCTTTTTGATGGCCACCATCTCCTGAGTGTCGATGAGCCGGGCCTGGTACACAACCCCAAATGACCCGTTACCAATAACCTGCAGAGAAACCAGCACCCAGGTGACACAAGCAAACACTTACAGCTGTAGAGAAAACACCTGCGATCAGTGCGACTGGATCCTCAACAGAATTATGAATTACTTGCATCACAATTATTAAAAACATAAAGGAAAATAGTCATGAAGCACCAACCGAACCCTTTAGAAAGGAAAAGTCAGTTCAAACGTAAAAACCTGCATTTAAAGAAGGTCAGCCGTGTTTCTGATTAAAGCTCACGAGGACGCTGGCGGTCAGCTGTTGGTTGGACTCTCACCTTGATGTCGCTGTAGGAGACTTCCTGTGGGCGGTCCGGTCCCTGACCCGGTGTAGCTACAACAGTCGTCACCTTCCCGCTGTCTCCTAGGCAACAAGCAGGGATAACCAGTCAGAAAGGCAAAGCAGGACTTAGTTTTACTGCTCTAAAGGATTTTAAAGCGTGGTCTAAGAAATGAAGTCGGAACCAGCCGGAACATCTGGGCCAGCCCAGAGAACCGACGTCGCTTCTACAGAGGCCTCCGACGAAGCAGCAGCAGCAGGAGACTTCATGTCCACGACTGTGACTAATTAAAGAGAAAATCACAGAAATAGGCCGAGCCCGCCCTTAAACGGATTACGCCGTCACACACCGACACGAGAATCGCACCGACAACTCTGTGGGATTGGGCTCATTTATCCTTCAAGGGGATTATTTCTGCTAATTATGTATTCAACAGCTCTGGATCCACCCAGCTGTCCATTCACCACTAAATGGGGAGTTTTCACTCATTATTCACTTCAGCTAAATGTCATTAGATTTAATGACGATTTATGTTTCCTAACCAAAACCAGCTTGGGTCATAATTAACTCCTGCTGCTCCTGCCAGAGGTGAGACCAGGTGGGGTTCTACAACCCCCCACGGCGCTTCACAACACAACCCGTTGTCGGTACAAGATCGGCTCGGGGTCCGTCGACTGCCGATGGCGTCTAAGTAGTTGATTGGCTGAACATGAACCTTATGGAAATACGTAATCACGTTACGTTGGTCCAGGCAAATCTTTCTGTTGGAAAGATGGACAACTTTTACAAAGAAATCCATCATTACCTCTTTGAAAATACACTTTTAGCATAGAGCTGCATGTATATTAGGGCTGAACGATTAACTGCATGTGCAATTAAATTGCGATGTGACAAAAGGAGAATTTCTAATCGCAAAGGCTGCAATTTGGCAGCGAGTGGTTAGCGCAATGCTAATATACATGGAAAAACCCATAGGAATGCTAATGCTAATATCACCGATTACATTCTTACAAATTATGAATTAGAAACGTGCTAAATGATTACATTTGGAGTCTAATAGAAAGTAAAACTACCATCAGTCAAATAAGTACAGACAGGTATTTTAGTAAAGCCAGAAAACTTTTAACTCCAGAGTTTATGCTAGCAGCTATGAGCGTACCTGAACTACGCATGGACAAGACGTCAAAAACTCTAAACACAAAATACTTCAATAAACGGGACACACTTCTTTCCTGCAAATACAATTTCACAGGTGTCGCTAATACCTATGATCCTTCAAGGGATGTGCTCAAAGAGGAGTTCAACATTATGAATAAAATAGTGTTCTATTTTACAAATACCATTATAAACACAAACTTACGTCTTAAGAAACATTATTTTAATAACGAAACTGCTAAATTCTTTCCAACAGTATAGATGTGTAGTGTATTTTGTCCGAGTGGGTTTGCCGTACTTTGACGTCATCGGCAGTCGAAGGACCCCGAGCCGATCTTGTACCGACACCGTCATTCACCCATTCACACTCTGGTGGGGATGAGCTACAATGTAGCCACAGCTGCCCTGGGGTGAGCTGACAAGAGGCGAGGCTGCCGAGCACTGGCACCACCGATCCCTCCGACCACCACCAGCAGGCAAGGTGGGTTAAGCGTCTTGCCCAAGGACACAAAAGCAGCATTCTCTGGTCGGAGCCAGGATCGAACCTGCAACCTTCTGATTACTGGACACCCCCCTGCCTGCTAAGCTGCTGCTGTCCCACAATCAATAATAGAAACACAACAAAGCAGACGAGCAGTTAGCGCTGTGGGCCCGTGTTAGGAACGCCGCGGAACAACTATGGCAAACACGTGTAATTAGGAATAAATAATCCTAATTTGATGTCCAGAGTTTAATCCAACAGCGGACCACGACCACTTCCTGTCCTGTTCTACTTCAGTGCTTCAGTAGATAAAATCCTGCAGCAGTTCTGTTAGCGACGACGTGGAAATGAAAGCTCACCTGAACGTTAGAGCAGCAGGTCCAACATTAGTTCTGGTTCATCCCAACCGCTGGTCACTTAGGAGCAGAGCCTCCTTTCACCGCCTAGCTGCAGCAGCGTCTCCACATACTCGGTGCTTTAACCAGACCAGACAGGCAGTTGCAGATGGAGCAGCATGTCCAGGTCTGGGTCACCAGAGTGCGGAGTTACCCAACAGGCAGGCTGCTGGTATCGGTTTCAGCTGGAACCGTGAGTGACCGAGTCACGAGTTCATCCTCCGGACGGCCGTTTACGCCAACAGGTTAACATCTCCTTAACCCTTCCCTTCCCAGCACAGACCAGTCAGAGCTCCTTCATGGACCCGAGTCCTCATGTCGGCTCTTCCATCTAATCTCCCAGGAAATATCGTCTTTAAACACATTTTCTACGTTCATCTCAGCCACAGCTCTGGCCCGGCTTCACGAGTAGAACAAGTCACGTAAACAAGAAGCCAACAGAACCCTCATCAGCAGGACTTGTTTCTTTTAGACAAAAATCAAACTCTTCACACGTCAGCTGTTACAAACAATACCCCCCCCCCCCCCCCCACACACACACACACACACACACACACCTTACCGTGGTTCTTCTATCACTGTGTCACCAAACACGAGGCGTGGAAGGCATTAAGCTTTCTGTTGTTTGGCAGCGAGGGAAAGATTCAATCGTTTTTCTCTAAATAGTTTTGAATCTTAAAAATTTAAAGATAAATTTGGGATTTGAAGGAGTTTAGAAGCAGGCCGATTCTACAGAATGTGAGATGTTTTACTTTAAACAACAAAGCAGAATCAACAGGGTGTAACCTGGTGAGGAGTTTAAAAGAAGGAGCATCTTTGTGACTGACGTACAGAGGGGTAAACCGATTTAAATAAAACACCCGGTAAAACGTTCCTACTGAAACAGGAAGTGCTGGTCTAAAAATAAAAATCTGAATATTAATATTTCCTAGAAGCAGATGTTGAATAATGTCACACATCTGCATTTAAATGGTTTTTATTACAAAACCAGATCTTTAGTGTTTTTATGTGGCAGCAGTAAAAACGTCCAACGTGACAGAACATGATGTCTTATTGTCTCTGCCGTCTGTGTCCCACTGAACCACGACTCAGCACTGAACCACGACTCAGCACAAACTCCAGGTAAACAGAAGCATCTTGTGCTCTCTTTACTTGAAGCGTCCGTCAGCAGCAACGGTGAGGTTATCGCCCAGAAACAGATCCTGGAGCTCCTCCACTGACGGTGAATGATGTTAATTAAACAACAATGTTGTTAATAAAAGTCTGATTTATACCAATCAGCCTCATTTTCATTTCTAGAAAAATAGATATATCAAATTTATTTTATCGAAACAAGGAAGCATGACTTCAGGGTATCTCCTAGTTTCATCAAACCAACAGACTTGAAACTTCAGAGGAAACAAAAAGGAGTGAACTTTGACCTCCTCAGGGCATAATCCTTGCAGCAGAAGGTACGTCAGCTCCTCTTATGGCACGGTCCAACAGGCTGATGAATGCAGAAAAACTAAACTTTCTAAATCTGCAGATTATCATTTAGTTTATCTATCAGTTCATTTAAAAACATGTTTCTGCTAAAGGCGTCGACTCGAGTGATTCGTTCTTAACAAAAACAGGTTTAGGTATAAAATTAACCACACTGCTTTTAACCAGATCCAATGGTAGCACAACGTCCTTTATTTTACCAGATATTTCAATTCTTGCTCAAAACACTTTGTGGTCAAATAGTTTAGTCCTGTCTCTTGAAAATGTCTCTTGTCCTCCAACAAAGAAACTAAATCAGTGACGTGTCAGAAGTGAGATCATGTAAGGCCAAAGGAAAGACCTGAATTTAACCCTCCCACTGTTCTCAGGGTGTGACCCTGCGAGGAAAGATGGTTTACCCCTTGAGGTCCACGGGGCAGGGGTGAGGAGTGAGCAGCACCTCACCCCTGCCACGTGGACCTCAAGGGGTAAACCATCAATCCTGCTCAATGGTCAACTTTCCTCGCGGGGGTAACCCACAAAGACAGTGGGAGGGTTAAAGAGCCTCAAACAGAGTCTCTGGAGAAGACAGGAGGAGTCTCTGGAGAAGACAGGGAGAGTCTCTGGAGAAGACGGGGGGGGGGGGGGGGGGGTCATGGGAGAAGATGGGGGAGTCTCTGGAGAAGACAGGGAGAGTCTCTGGAGAAGACAGGGAGAGTCTCTGGAGAAGACAGGGGGAGTCATGGGAGAAGACAGGAGGAGTCTCTGGAGAAGACAGGGGGAGTCTCTGGAGAAGACAGGGGGGGTCATGGGAGAAGATGGGGGGAGTCTCTGGAGAAGACAGGAAGAGTCATGGGAGAAGATGGGGGGAGTCTCTGGAGAAGACAGGAAGAGTCATGGGAGAAGATGGGGGGAGTCTCTGGAGAAGACAGGGAGAGTCTCTGGAGAAGACAGGAAGAGTCATGGGAGAAGATGGGGGGAGTCTCTGGAGAAGACAGGAAGAGTCTCTGGAGAAGACAGGGGGAGTCTCTGGAGAAGACAGGGAGAGTCTCTGGAGAAGACGGGGGGGTCATGGGAGAAGATGGGGGGAGTCTCTGGAGAAGACAGGGGGAGTCTCTGGAGAAGACAGGGAGAGTCTCTGGAGAAGACAGGGGGAGTCTCTGGAGAAGACAGGGAGAGTCTCTGGAGAAGACGGGGGGGTCATGGGAGAAGATGGGGGGAGTCTCTGGAGAAGACAGGGAGAGTCTCTGGAGAAGACAGGGGGAGTCTCTGGAGAAGACAGGGAGAGTCTCTGGAGAAGACGGGGGGGTCATGGGAGAAGATGGGGGGAGTCTCTGGAGAAGACAGGAAGAGTCATGGGAGAAGATGGGGGGAGTCTCTGGAGAAGGCAGGGAGAGTCATGGGAGAAGATGGGGGAGTCTCTGGAGAAGACAGGAAGAGTCATGGGAGAAGATGGGGGGAGTCTCTGGAGAAGACAGGGAGAGTCTCTTGAGAAGACAGGAAGAGTCATGGGAGAAGATGGGGGGAGTCTCTGGAGAAGACAGGGAGAGTCTCTGGAGAAGACAGGGGGGGTCATGGGAGAAGACAGGAGGAGTCTCTGGAGAAGACAGGAAGAGTCATGGGAGAAGACACGGGGAGTCATGGGAAAAGACAGGAGGAGTCTCTGGAGAAGATACGGGGAGTCATGGGAGAAGACAGGGGGAGTCTCTGGAGAAGACTGGGGGAGTCATGGGAGAAGACAGGAGGAGTCTCTGGAGAAGACAGGAGGAGTCTCTGGAGAAGACAGGAAGAGTCATGGGAGAAGACACGGGGAGTCATGGGAAAAGACAGGAGGAGTCTCTGGAGAAGACACGGGGAGTCATGGGAGAAGACAGGGGGAGTCATGGGAGAAGACGCATTACCCACAACTCTAAAGTCAACGCAAGGCAAGCTAACGTTAGCGTTTTAGCTAAAATGCGTGATCCGAGGATTTGGGTTGAGGGAGAATGCAACGAGTCGCTATATAAAGCAGCCGCAGCGCCGCTACCTGCATATAAACCGTGTCGCGGACACCGCCATGTTGAAATGACGCTATGCATTACGGGGCTCCCAGGGGCAGATAAGAGTTGGTCTCTCTCCGAGAATAATTATGAATTTAACAACGATTACTGCCTGATGACATTTTCCCACATCTGCAAAGCTCACTGGAAGGACACAAACCGAGGACAATATTTTCCTGATATAGGGTTTATTACTCAAGTAAGGGTAAAAAAGTATCTGATTAGAAGGCTACTTGAGTACTGAGTATCATCTGATCTAATATTTTTAAAATGATGACATCAAACAGACAAAAATTAAGAAGTTATGGGCAAATATTGGTATTTTAAAGACTAAAGGGGAAAAATGTAAACAAATAAACAACATAATTACAAAATAACACACTTTAGGCAAAATTTAGACACAAACTGAGGACAATATTTTCCTGATATACAGGGTTTATTTAATTGTGTGAAAATGTAGCACGTTTAAAAAAATACCACGATAATACCGAAAACCGTGATAATTTTGGTCACAATAACCGTGAGGTTAAATTTTCACACCATGACAACCCTAGACTCTGGAGAAGACAGTCTCTCTCTGGAGAAGACAGAGAGAGTCTCTCTCTGGAGAAGACTGGTGGTCCCACAGCTTTGACTGGAGCTGACCTCCATTAGGAGACACATCGGTGTCTGAAAATGAACATAACTTCTGCACAGAACAAGACATCTGCATCCACCCGTGTGATAAATGCAGGTTCCGTAGATCAATTTCTGTTGGGGAAACAAGCTCTTTGGTCCTGAGTTTGGTGGCTGGGTCAGCATCACTTGCATCATCCAGGTGTTGGTCACCTGCTGCCAAGGTTGCACCCCACAGGTGACCTTGGTGGACGGGCTTAGTCCCACCCTGACCCAACCTCAAGCGAGCCGGACTGACGGCTAATGCTAATACGAACCACAAGAGTCCTCCATGCAAGTTCTCGGCCACAAGGAACAACCGGTTCCTGCTCACTCAGTCAAACTGACCCCGATCATCAACTACCGACTCAAGATTTAAATTTCATACTATTTACCTAATGTTGGGTTAAAATAGCGCCCAGTGAGCTGCTTTTACTACAGGCGGGCTGCTTTAACCCATCGGTCGCGCAGAAACTAGAACACAAGATGCTGGGTTGCTCGTTAGCGACAAGACGGGAACAACCACTTTCCAGCGGGTTTAAAAACATAAAACTGTCGGTCATTTTAAGGCGGAAAACACACAATTAAGGTAAACAAATACAGACGTTTCAACAAAGAGCCAGTCACAGCGAATAACTTACTGGTAAGCTTGAGGTTCGAGCATCCTGACGAGCTGCTGCCGGAGGCCTGCGGGACCCCGGACTTTCCTGTGCTGCTCCCCACGGCAGCGGCTGATCCGGCGGGCGCTGCTACGGCTCCTGGAATACCTGGCGGCTCAGCAAACGAGCTGGTCCTGGGCCGCCCGCTGCCGCTCATATCTCTGAGCAAGGGTCCGGGTTGTTTCCTCCACTGTTTTCAGCCTCACTACCAATTAATATGAATACTCGGTCGCGAATTATCTTGTAAAGACTCGCGGAAAAACAGTGGTCCCGCTGCCGCCGGCTGTCTGGGCTCAAAGCTGCTACGAGACACCTAGAAACAGAAACCTCGCAATGCCACATGGGAAATGGAGTTTGGAAAAGCAGTTGCTCGCGCTTGTTCTCTGGAACTTAGAAATCAAGACAACTACAATTTTTAGATCACTAACAGTCCTCGTAAGCTGAAAAGAGTTGTCTAAACATATTGATTAAAATGAATCCATGAAATATTCGATTGTTTTTTAATTAGTCATAGTTTCCACTCCTTCAACTAATTACTTTTTGAGTCAACCCAATTCAAGATGGAGACCACAATATTTTTACATATTTTACAGATTCTGAGTTAACATTTGGTATGCTAGTTGTAAAATGTCACCCTCCTCAACACATACTTCAGTCCAAACTCAGCCAATAATCTTAAAGAGCAAGTCGCCCCCAAATCAACTTCTTTTGCTGATAAACTATACAAATGAGTGTCTAATCGTGCTGTAGACACGCTTAGTAAATAATCTGGCATTTTAGTTCTAATTAAAATGTTCTGTATAACACTGTCAGTGTTGTGCCATCTTCAGGTAAAAACTCTGCACTGCATTTGAATTTAAATCTGCCATCGCTATTGGCTAAGTGATACATGAGGTTAGCTGGTACAGCATGATGTCACAATGTTGCTGTGAGCCTGTGTGTGTGTGTATTTGTTTGTGACTCCACCCTCTCAGTCTGCTAGGCAACAGCATTTGTTGCATTTTTCAAACAGGAAGTGGGAGTGGAGTAAGACTCTGGTAGGGGATGACTTGCTCTTTAAGATTAACCTAATTTAAAGAGCAAGTCCCCCCCAAATCAACTTTTTTCCTGATAAACTTATAAATGTGTGTCTAATCGTGCTGCAGACACGTCAAGTCAATAGTTTAGCACTTTAGTGCATTTTAGTTAAAATTTTAATTTTCTGCCTAAAACTGTTAGTGTTGTGCCGTTGTCGGGTAAAAACTCTGCACTGTATTTGAATTTAAATCTGCCATGGCTATTGGCTAAGAGGTACCCTAGGACGTTAGCTGGTACCATATGATGTCACAATGTCGTTGTGAGTCTGTGTGTGAGTTCGCGGCTTCGTCCTCTTGGTCTGCTAGGCAACAGCATTTGTTGCATTTTTCAAACAGGAAGTGGGAGTTGAGTAAGAATCTGGTAGGGGGTGACTTGCTCTTTAAGATTAAACTAGTTTAAGTGGCCACCACCACAGAAAACTGACCCAATCTGCTATAACTTAATTTCTTTAACATACATTGACTTTGGTTTGAATCTGATGAAATTAATGCAAGCTTCTCCATAATGCTCTTCAGGAAGTTTTTACCGTAATTAAATGTACTATTGTCAGTTTAATTCATCTACTGGAATACAATACACCTAAATCCCAGCTGATCAAGGCAATTGAGTTTATCTTGGATTTATGAGGAGGCTGTAGAGTATCCAGGGCTCTTTGTCCAGGTCATCTCACTTTACACCTGAATGTGAAGGCTGCTCTAATCCAGTAAGCACTCTTAACACTTGATATTCCACACGAGAGCCAGTTGGAGAAGCAGAAGTTGTGTATTCCAGGGATTTAACGGTGAAAAGTGGTCAAATTTATTTGAAATATCTCTCATCACCTCATCTATCTCTTGTGAGACTACAAACAGGGAAGATGCTGGTCTGGAAACTGCATTCACATATATCACAGGAAGAAAAAAAAACAAGCCAACAACAAAAGGCATTGTGTTAGATCTTTAATATTTTCAATATTTAGTTTTTCTGTTGTTTAGAAATATTGCACATGGTCAACATGCCTGCTTTATGAGATAACACTCACCTCGCTCATCCTAAAATTCCTTCTCCAAAGTAAGGACAGTTTTTTATAAGCACAATCATACAGTGTACACGCATACATGTGTGTGTATGCACATATGTCTGTGTGGGCGTGTGCAAGTGTGCATGTGATTGCACATGCATGCAGATTGACACCTAACAGCCCTAAAGAACCCCAGAGCGATGCGGATTGATAGTCTTCGGTCACCTGTGTTCATGTTACTCTGTGCATCCTGAATAGTCCTGAATAAACTGGCTTTATTAACAGTCTAGATGGCTGAAAAAATAGTCACGCTGACTATAAAAATACTGTCTCTCGAGATGGATGAAAAATATACTATGGATAATGTTGCTGAGTGGTGAAAGAAGAGGTTGGTAGTGTTAACAAACTGCCTGCATGTGCCAAAACATACACACACCCAAACACAGACCTAAATGCACAAATATGGAAATACCTGTATATATATTTTATCACACATCCAACTGTATACAGAGAAATAAAAGCGATACCCAGAATCATAATAACTACCCCCACTCTTCACCCAAGAAGCAAAGAGCCTTAAAAGTGCTATTCAAAATGTCTCCGACTTTTAGTAAGTTACACTCTCTATCTCTCTTCAACGTCGACGTTTGTGATTCTTTTTTTTTTTTGATGTTTTACTCATTTTGTTTTTTTAAACCAGAGTAAAAGATCACAACAGCTCACTCCTCTCACTGCGACTGCACTGAGTTTTAATGTCTATGGCACAAAGCCTCGCTCCCCTAAAACATAAACCGAACAGCCGACCCACTTCCAAAAAATAAATGTCCTATTGCACCATCTGATGGGAAAGGATAAAGTGTCGAGACGAGAGGGAAGAGGGGAGGGCTCCAGATCTGGAGACTGCCCTCCAGGGCTGGTCTAGGATCTGCTTTCCCTGAACTAACCCTAACCAGAACCATCCTGAGCTTGACCCGGGACCAGTGCTTAAGGGCACTTTCAACAACACGGAGGGGTGAGGAGAGTCCGAGAGGAAGGAGGAGGAGGCGAAAGGGGGAGGGGGGTGAGTGGAAGAGAGAGAAATGTGGTTGATAACGTAAGGAACTACTAAAACAAGCTCTAAAAACAATACTTTCCTGATTTCACTTGTGGCGATCCCCAACAAGAATTGTGCAAACACCTGATTTCAACGTTTTACAAAATGCCCCTGCCCCCCCCGACTCCTGCGTCGCGTGAGAAACCGTAGAGGAGGGGGGAGAAGGGAGGGATGGGGGAGGGTGCAGGCTGATTTTTGTCCCCTTCTTTTTCCAAAGTCTCTTTTTTTAATTATTATTTGTCATTGTTGTGATTTGTTTATGCTGGAGAAGAAACACAATAGAGCCACAAGAGAGAAGAACAGGCCACGGTAAAACTGGTTATTTCCACGGCAACAACAACAAGAGAAAGCAACGTCATGTCCATCCGGGAGGGGGAAGTTCTCCGGGCTGGAGAGCTCGTGGTGTTGTTGGACTCCTGCACCGTCCAGTTTCGTCCTTCGTCTTTTCTCTGAGATTAGCTCTTCAAAGCCTTGCAACCACGAGTGTCTATACACAATCTCTTCACGGTGACGTTCACACAGTTTGTTTCCGACGCACAGACACAGATAATCCGCTCCTGCCCGGTCGGTCCGAGTCTGCCGAAGCGGCAAAAACTGAAGGTGCAAAGATTGGTCACACTGCATCCCGGTTCACGCTTTCGTCTTTCTCTCCTCACTACAATCACTAGAAAGTGTGCAGGCCGATGGCTTTGTCACACCAGGGTTGACTGTTTCCGAGTGTGAGCGCTCACGCTGAGCGTGCGCGTGCGTGCGCCGTCTGTCCTGCAGCATCGAGGGGCTGTGGAGTAGCAGTGGAGGTCGTTGGGGTTGTGTTAGTGGCCCAACCACGGTGCTAAGGAGTGGAAGGGCGAGGAGGAGGAGGAGGTCGATGGCGTCTGAGGGGTAACTGGCTGGCAACAGCAAACTGCATCTGCACCATAAGTGACAAAGTGCCTCTGTGTGTCCTGGTCCGTGGTTGCAGCTCCTGGACACGGACAACCAAGAGTAACAGTCTGATTTGGTAAAACGTGTGTGTGGGATCACACCGGAGATTACAAATGCATCAGGTGTGTGAGTGGCAGAGGGACAGAGTGTGTGTACCACAGAGGGTCTGACTCGGTGACGTGCTGAGAGCAGACTTGGGTAAAAATTTCCGTAAAACATTCAGGATTTTTGGAGAACATGAACTAGAAGAAGCACTTAACTGATCAGGGCTTGCACGTGATCTGAACACCTAAAGGTCTGATGAGACCATCGAAGCACGTCTTGATTCCTGTGAATATTCTGTGTTGTTGTCTGATGGAGATCTGTCGTACTGGTTCACACACTCTTCTCTCTTTTATTTGCTTCGTTTTTGAATTTTCCGATTCGTGATCCTCGTCGGTTTACGATCCTTCGTGTTTCGGCTCCTCCGGGCTCTGGCCTCTCTCGGTTTGATGCTCCGGCCCTCCGTCCTCTCGCGTTGATTGATTAGAGGAGGAGCAGTGGCTGGGGGCGGGGCTGGCTTCGGATAACCCTCCCAGCTCCAGGGTCCCAGGTGTGGCCGTCTGCATGATCTTCTGACGAACCTCGCGTATCTTGAGCTGCAGACACACCTTGGTGGGGAAAGTGTCCGAGTGGCGAGCCTGGAAGGCAGCCGTGTCCTGAGCTGAAGAGGTAAGGACACAGAAGGTGATGGAAGTGATATAAGTAGAACAAAAGTACACGAGCGAGTATCCAGAGGGTGTAGGGAGCTACTATGTGCTTATAACAGAATTTCTTTCTTTGTCTTTTGAATATTTTAAATTGTCTTATTATTTAAATTCTAAATCCGTTTATGTGTTGTTTGAATTTAGTCATCGTCAGGACGAGGGAAGCAGTACCCCCCCCCCCAACCTGACACGTTACAGAAACTAACTTTTAACCCTTTGATGCATGAATTATGAAATCTTCAGCCATGATTTTTTAAACAATTTTTTTCATTCGTCTTTAGGTGTGAATGAAACAAATTTCAACAAATATTTTTTGTAACATTTTATAATTTACAAATAATTTATTACAGGTCCACCTTAGTGGACCACGTGCATTCTGAACATGAAATATGTTGGCTTGACTTACTGAAGTCCAAATGGAGGGGCTCAAATACAATAAAGTCTTCAACAGCTGTGCTTAATAGCAAAAACAAATAAATAACAATTTTGAGTACCTGTCCACTGTAGTGACCATTATGCATCAAAGGGTTAAACTGTTCATTTGATGCAAAGTCTGATAAGGAGTTTCTATGTGCAGAAATTTGCTGAGTCATTATTTTATTTTACTATTATCTTGTAGATTATTGCTGAAAATTCCCATCAAACCCTTTCTGGTCTCAAAGAGCAAGTCACCCCCTAGCAGAGTCTTACTCCGCTCCCACTTCCTGTTTGAAAAATGCAACAAATGCTGTTGCCTAGCAGACCGAGAGGGCAGAGCCGCTAACAAACACACACACAGGCTCACAACGACATTGTGACATCATAATGTACAAGCTAACATCATAGCATACCTCTTAGCCAATAGCGGTGCCAGATTTAAATTCAAATACAGTGCAGAATGTTTCCCTGTTTAAATATGAGTGCCGAACTATTGACGACATGTGTCTGCAGCACGATTAGACACTCGTTTATTGTTTATCAGCAAAAAAAAGGTGATTTGGGGGTGTTACAGTCTGGCCAGGGAAGAGCAGGAGCCAGGATCACCCAGCTCTGGTGAAACAGCCTGACGCCGCCCCTCCTCCTCCTCTCTCCCGGGCTGCTGAGGAGCACAGCTGAGCCGCATCTTCCTCGGTTGCCAACACCTGTATAAAAAGGCTGTGCCTTCAGCAGTCTGGGAGGCAGCAGTGCAGGGGTTCTGCTGTCCTCCTGGGGTTTGGTTTGGTTTGGTTTGGACCGGACCCCTTTCGTTTAGATTTATGTGGATGAGTTTTAAACTTTGGTTTAGTTTTGAACTCTGAAGTGGGAAGTTTTGGGATGATCCAGTGGGATCTTTTGGCTGTTTGGTTTTAAGGTTAACTTTGTTTGTGGCAATTTTACTGACCTCGGTTTGAAACACCTTTCGTTGTAGTGAAGCTTTTAAAATAAGTTTTTACCAGCTGTTTTTAGTCAGTGGATTGTTTTGGAACTTTTATCAACTTCAGGATTTTACAACACCTGTTCGGTTAAGCTTTTAATACAAGTTTTAACCAGGTGTTATATAATTTGCTGTGTAATGTTGACCTTTTAGAGAGATCTGTTTGCTTGTGTTTTTAATACCTTTTTGTTACAAATAAACCCATTTTAAACTCCTCCGCCAGTTCTTATGTTACCCCCATCCTTCACATTTTTACACCAGTCGGGGACGTAACGGGGGGTGACTTGCTCTTTAAATCCTCCAGCTGGAGCATCAGGATTAGTACCTTCATCAGTAACCGGCTGTAGTCCTATATGTGTCTGCTGCCCCCTGGTGGAGGATCTACAGGTGGCAGGGCCACTTTTACCTCGGTTTTACTGCGACTGTTATACACTATAAAACATATTGTTTTGTTGTGGTCACACTAAAGGTGTATTTTTTAAAACTCAATTTAATCATTATTTATATTTCGTATTTCAGCATCTAAAGGGTTTTTAGGGTGTCCAATCACATCTAAAAGTTCTGGATCGGAACATAAATCAGAGCAGACAAAAATCACCACCAGCTGTTTCTGGGTCGAATCTACCTGAAGGAAAGAAGCCGTGTTCCTGAAACAGCTGCATGACCAGCGCTCGACGCTGATCCAGTGTCCTACGCAGAGAGGAGTAAGGACCCCTGTCCAGGTCTCCCGGAGGGACGTCTCCTTCTGGACCTGCTTAGAGAGACGGATGCGGTGATAACTGGTGATACCTGCTCAGATCTCTGGCCCCTGGTGCTGATGGCGCACCTGTGGAACCTCACCTGCTCTGTCAAAGGTAAAGATGTCTCCCTCGCACTTGGCGGCGCTCTTGGGGGTGTTGGGCTCTGAGCTGCAGCTGGAGAGACGGCGAGTCTTTCTCCGCGGTGAGCCGGGCTCGTCAGCGGGCGCGTCGAGGTCTGGAGCGAACCGGAGCATGAAGACGGAGAACGATGAAAAATGTGGGTTACAAGGCAGCTAGCATCGGCTGGGATCACCTGAGCTCATTTAAAACGCCTGCGTGGATGAACTTTACTAGAAAGAGTGGAGAAGCGTGTTGCTATCTTTGGATCCAGCGGGGTTGCAAAGGTTTATTATGTTTCTGCAGCAGGCTAATGAGCTTTGAAAGCGTCTGGACTTCTTTGAGTTGCTTGAAGACGTTTCACCTCTCATCCGAGAGGCTTCTTCAGTTCTGAGGTCAAATGGTGGAGAGTCCCAGATTTAAACCCAGTGGGAGTCCCCCCCGAAGAGGGAACAAAAGACCCCCTGATGATCTTCTATGAGCCAAGGTGTGAGGGTGGGTGTGGGTCCTATTCAGCCAGTTTCTGGTGAGCTCATTGTGAAGCCTGGCCCCACCCTATCATGTGAATTCCTGAGGTCAGATGGCCCAGGATATGCGTGGGCGTTGAGGCATCTGGGAAGGGATCTCAAAACTGGATTATAGGTGGCAGACAGTTGGTGTCGTAAACCACCGCCTCTGTTCAAAGATGGTTGCTCACAGTGGACATAAATTTCAAACCATCTGTCCTCTCTGTCCAAAATGTGAACGTTGGCATCCTCGAAAGAGTGACCTTTGTCCTTTAGATGCAAATGAACTGCTGAGTCCTGTCCCGTGGAGGTGGCTCTTCTATGTTGTGCCATGCGAAACGTCTTCAAGCAACTCAAAGAAGTCCAGACGCTTTTCTTTCAAAGCTCATTAGACTACAATGACCTGGATGACTGAGAACCTTCGCAGACATGTTTCTGCAGCAGAAGACAAAACTAAAGCAGGAGTTTTTGCTTTGATGTTAGAACACGCCCAGTGCTCCCGCCTCACCCGTGGAGTTGCGTCTCTTCCTGCGGTAGCTTCCCAGGATGGCTCTCGGTGAGGTAGCCAGGCTCTGCAGCGTCGGAGAGGGAAGGACCTCTTCTGGATTAAACTCTGGAAGTTCAGCAAAGCGTTCCTCGAAGTACGTTTCTGACAGGACCCTGCACGCACAAGAACACGTCGGCCGCATCAGACTGGCGCTGTGGTTTACCGTCAGAGGGAAGTGCTTCTCCCTCCTCCAGGCTGCAGGTTCCTCCTCTGCGTGGCTTCTGTCTAAATAAAGAAGGCTGCGGCACTCTGCCCACTCACACTCGGTAAACAGAGTTCCCACCGTGACCTGATGAAGCTAGAAGTTGGTTCTGAAAAGCCTCTGAGACGCTGCGCTGCATTTGTTAATAGAGCTAACAGATGGGAGCTGCTTCGTGCCAAAATGACCCAAAATAATCAACATGAACACAAACGAGTTCCTTCTGCCTAAACCAGCAGGAGAACCCGCCGTACTCACTTATCATGAGGCTCGGGGGTCTTTTTCAGTGGGGGGGGTCGAAACTTGTTTTTCCTGGAGGATGAGGGGGCTTCTCTTTCTGCTGGTGGAGGAGGGGGCGGGTCCAAACCTGAGGGTGGAGGAGGTGGGGATCGAGGTCCAGCCTGGGGGGAGATTCTGGGATTCAGCGAGCTGCACTGGGAGGCTTGAGCAACATGTGGATGGTTCCTGGGTGAGGAAACGTCTTCCTCACCCAGGAACACTCTCAGGCCCTGTCCACACGTAGCCGGGGATCTGCCAAAACCTAGATATTTGTCTACGTTTTGGCCCGTCATCCACACGAAAACGGAGTTTTTTCACACGAAAACGGATCTTTTTAAAAACTCCGGCCAAAGTGAAGATCTGCGTTTTCTCCGTTTTGGGTGTCTGTGTGTGGACAGACAAAACTGGAGTTTTAAGGTCCGCAACGTCACTTTCCACGACAAAAAAATGCTGACATCACGTGTGCGACCTGTGTTTACACTAGCCGGCATCATGGATGCCCTCAGAGCTGCGCTCGCTTTATCAATTGTCCAAGCGCTTTCTGCTTGTTTGTTTTTGCAAGAGGAATTACTGCTCCTTGCGGAAGACCACAGACGAAGGACGAGGTTAAGAACGGGGGAAGTACTGCCGCCTACAGGTCTGGCATGTCCTTAACAACGTATTTATCCGGGTACGTGTGACAGAGTTTTGTTTTTTTTAAACGAGGTGGTGTGGATGCAAGCTTTTGGTTGGGTGGATATTCGTTTTTAAAAATCCCGGCTACGTGTGAACTAGGCCTGAATAATACCAGCGAGTGTGCTGACGACGGAGACGTCACCTCTTTGCTGCCTCCCAGGTTCTGGTCTTTCTCCGTCTCTTTGGTTCTCGCTCGGTCTCGCTCTTCATCCGTCTCGCCGTACTTCTCCCCCATGTTTTCTACTTTGATGCTCAGATCCATGTCCTCCTCCTTTTTGACTGAAACACAGAAGATCCGTGTTTGTTTATGCAGAAACAGAACCAGAGCTTTTGTTCGGGTCACATTAGCCGCTGCAGGTTCCCGTTTCCTCTTCAGAACCGGCACTTACCGGACTCCAAAAAACAAAAACTTTACATTTATTCCTCAAAAAGAAAACATTTAGATTGTTTAGTTTCACTCGTTTTTTGGGAAAAAAATGATTTCCTTTTATATTTTACTCTAAACAAACTAGCAAGAAAAGTTCTGGTGCTGCAGCAACCCGCTCGCTTTGGGCCTTACAAAAGAAACCGATTGGGTTCCCAGCATCCCTGCGAGGATAAGCAGGTAGAGACGATGATGGATGCTCGTAGGGGTTCTTGGACATATGAAGCTAAATTAAACAGCAATCTTAAACGGTTTTGGAGAATTCCTAACATGATGTAACTGAATAACATGAATCTAATATTTATAACAGTGTAATATAATTATGTCATGTATTTTACACAAACACATTTTTTATCATTTTTTGGGGGATAATTTCAGCAAATCTCAGTAAAACTAAACTAGAATGAAACGAGCAGATAATGTGAAATAAGTAATAATCTCTGATGAACACAGATTAAAATCTGATGTTAGCCTAAATCTGGACAAGTGGGGGAGTAGAGGGAGGTGGAGTGTACAGTCGGTAAAGACGGCTCTCCCTTGCCCTGCCTCCAACATGCCTCCATCTAAATAGGATAGATTATCCAGAGTTATCTCTGTAGTTATGCTGCTATAGGCTTAGACTGCTGGAGGATACACTGACCACTTCTCACACTCTACTGCTTTCTTCTACAGTCTGCTCTTTAACTGTATTATTTCCTGCTATTTCAGCTGTTAACTTTATTTTCTCTCTAAGTGTTTTTCTCCCCAGAAGAAGCTACAACGATGTTCTGCTGAGCTGTGGTGGCCTCATGGAGGGGGCCATCGTCTAGCACACTGCTGCTAACCACTTAAACATTCTCCCTCTCCTGATAATAACTTTTTACTTTCCTTGATGTTGAATGTGCTACTACTAGTTTACCCGTTTAATTATAGATCCACTAGGATAAATACGAATGTGTGTGTGTGTGTGTGTGTGTGTGTGTGTGTGTGTGTGTGTGTGTGTGTGTGTGTGTGTGTGTGTGTTGTGTGTGTGTGTTGTGTGTGTCTGCTTATAATGAGCCAGGATTCTCTAGAGGTTTCTTCCTGTTAAAAGGGAGTTTTCCTCTCCACCGTCGCTGCATGCTTGCTTAGTATGAGGATTGCTGTAAAGACTCTGACACTAGTCAGTGACTCGATGCGACCTGCTGGGTTCCTTATATAGGAAACTTGTTACTGATTGGCTTAATGACCTGACCTGTGTTGGAACGTTTATTAAAGTGAAGAGCCTTGAGACGACTCATGTCCTGATTTGGCGCTTTATAAATAAACCGAAGTGAAATTAATTGAATATATTAACATGTTTATAACTGGTGTTTGTTTATTTGATTGGTTTTCAGGTTCTGAACGGACTCCATTTAGGGTCTTTTGGGTCACAAAGCTCGTTGACACGTTTTGGATCAGATTGGATTTCAGCAGCCTTACCTGTCGCTCCACAGGTGATCATCGAGAAGTTTGTACTGGAGCTCCACGACCCGTCAGTCTGAGCGTCCAGCTGGTTCTCCTGTTTCACCTCCACCTCCATCGCTGCTCCGGGCTGAGAGGTCGCCGCCGCTGACCCTGTGGCCGGCGGGGAGGGCGGGTCTAACCGGTCCTGAGCTGGAAAGGCCGGCACCGAGACCACACCAGTCGCCACAGCAACGGTTTGAGCAGGATAGACGGCAGTTAGCACCTGACGGCGAAAACATCCTGATTATTTATGACTCAAACATGGAAGAACATACAGGTGAGTTCACCTGAGCTGAATCATGGGAACTACGTGTCAGTGGCTTTTATTTTCTTTACCTGATGGCCGGCGGACGCCGCGGTCGGGCCCGGAGGAGTCTGGCATTGCCCGCTGAGGGGCGGAGCCAGCAGTGGCGGCTGACCGGCGATGGGCTGAACCAGCGTCGGTCCGGACGCGGAGATGGCGGTGAAGCCCAGAGCTGTAAGGTGTGACGGGAGATACGCGGGACCTGGAGGCTGAGCACCCTGCAGGGGCGTTGCCGTGGAAACGCCTGGGTTGGACTGGACGTAGGTGATTCTAAGGAAGACGAGACGCATAAGTAAGGCGGATTTTCACTTGTCTGCTCTAGTTGGAGAGTGAAAGTTTAGCCACAGCTGTGAGATGCTGCAGGGGTCACGCAGCAGGACTGGAACCACAGACCAGCAACTGGGAAGGTTCATCATGAAAACACTGAGAAGAAGATGGACTGTGTGTTAGTGACCTTGTGGGTGGGGAGGTCAGAAGAACCGTCTGAGGGGGGGCAGCACCGGGAGCCATCACCGTGGCAACAGAAACAGGAAAGGCACTCCCGGGATGCACGCCTGCAGCTGTGGCGGGATGTACGCTGGTCTGCAGCACAGACATGGGCGCGATCTGGATGATCTGTGGAGGAGAAACCCGAAATCATCTCAGTGGAGCTGGAACCATTTTCTCCGCTGCGACAGAGAGCCTGAAGGTTCTGGCGTTCTGGAGCGTTCTGAGAATGGGTTAAAGGACTCAGAACCATTTTAAAGGATCGTGATACAATCAGGCAGCTTGGGAGGAAAATGTAAAGAAACCGGACCGGGCCAGAACAGCTCTCCTAACAGGAGGCCTTCTGTTCTGCTAACCATGATGATATTCCCACCTTGTTTCCTGTCGCTGGGCCGTTCTGCACAGGAAGAGGCGGAGCCACCAGGGAAATGGCAGGCTGAGGAGGCGTAGACCCCGTTCTCACTGTTGCCATGGGAACCAGCATCTTACTCTGCAGGACCGGTGACTGGGTTTGGACTAATGAGTGAGGAGAGAGAGAGGGAAAGGTGAGTGTGAGGAGCAGACGAGAGGAGGTGAAGAGAGACGGAGATGGGTGGGTGAGTCAGGGTTAGTGGGGGTGAGTGGGCGGAGCCCCCCACACGTTCTAGAATAATTCTCCAGGTTTTATTAAAATAAACTTTTACAGAATAACGAGACGTTCCTGCAGATCTCTGAAACCACTTTCTGTCGCCCGACCGTCGCCTTCGCTCTCACCTCTGGTCCCGGGGCCGACTCCGGTCCCCGCCCCCGATTGTACGCCATTGGCCAGGGCGGGGTTGGTGGGCAGGGAGCGGATGTGCTGGTGGGTGAGCTGGGGGGAGGACGGGCTGTCGGTGGGGAGGACGTACTGCACCTGCGTCAGCGGCTTGGGGAGGGCGGGAGGAGTGAGGGAGGAGGCAGCAGTTGGGTGGAATTGGGGGTGGAGGACGGGGGGGTGAGTTTGGGGTTGAGGGGTGATGAGCTGTAGGGTTTGGGCAGCAGGAAATGACCCCCCCAGAACTAGGCTAGTGACCAGGCTGCTGCCCCCCACTGGGGCTAGACTGACCAGACCCGTGGGGGAGGGGGACGACAGGTACCCACCCCCTGCGCTGATTGGCAGGTGCTGAGCTCCGCCTCCTCCGAGGAGCGTGGTTCTGTTGTCCTGCGGGAGGGAGCTGAGCGTGGCGGCGCCCTCCGCTGGTTTGCTGGCGATGGGGACGGGGCGCACCGCGTTGGTCACCATCGTGGGAGCCACGTGGACCCCCCCCAGGACCTGAGTGACACTCTGCCCACCTCCTCCACCTGCTGCTGTCTCCTCTCTTCTGGTTCCTCCTTCGCTCTCCTTCTCGCCTCCATCCGCTCCTCTCCTCCTCGTCATCTCAGTGACCCCCCCCTCCCTGTTCCCTCTGACTGAGGGGGAGTCGGGGGGGAGGGAGGAGTGGG
Organism: Nothobranchius furzeri; assembly: GCF_043380555.1. Taxonomy (NCBI): domain Eukaryota; kingdom Metazoa; phylum Chordata; class Actinopteri; order Cyprinodontiformes; family Nothobranchiidae; genus Nothobranchius; species Nothobranchius furzeri. The sequence goes on along the minus strand of NC_091759.1, from coordinate 23,603,297 downwards.
ACTCAGGCTGGAGGGAAGAGAGACGCAGAGATCAAAGAAGGTTTGTTTCTTCAACTCAACAAAAATAAAAAATGTGCCAGCAGGATTCTCAGAAACAACAAAACATCAGATCTTCATGGTTCCTACCATTTCCTTCCTGTTCCTACTCCTACCGGTTCCTTCCCGTTCCTACTCCTACTGGTTCCTACTTGTTCCTACTTGTTCCTACAGGCTCTTACCAGTTCCTACTTGTTCCTACCGGTTCTTTCCCGTTCCTACTCCTACTGGTTCTTACTTGTTCCTACTAGTTCCTACCGGTTCCTGCAGGTTCCTACCAGTTCCTACCGGTTCCTACCGGTTCCTTCCCGTTCTACTTGTTCCTACTGGTTCCCACATGTTTCTACTCGTCCCTACTTGTTCCTACCTGTTCCTACTGGTTCCTACCGGTTCCTACAGGTTTCACCTGGTTACTCCAGGTTCCTACATGTTCCTACAGGTTCCTACATGTTTCTACAGGTTCCTGTTCCTACTTGTTCCTACCAGTTCCTACATGTTCCTACCCGTTCCTACTGGTTCCTACCGGTTCCTGCAGGTTCCTACCAGTTCCTACCGGTTCCTTCCCGTTCTCCTATTGGTTCCTACATGCTCCTACTTGTTCCTACATGTTCCTACCGGTTCCTACAGGTGCCTACAAGTTCCTACAGGTTCCTACTGGTTCCCACATGTTCCTACATGTTCCTACAGGTTCCTACATGTTTCTACAGGTACCGGGTTACTACTTGTTCCTAACGGTTCCTACAGGTTTCACCTGGTTACTCCAGGTTCCTACATGTTCCTACAGGTTCCTTCATGTTTCTACAGGTTCCGGTTCCTACTTGTTCCTACCGGTTCCTACAGGTTTCACCTGGTTACTCCAGGTTTCTACTGTTTGTACAGGTTCCGGTTCCTACTGGTTCCTACATCTTCCTACAGGTTCCTACATGTTTCTACAGGTTCCGGTTCCTACTTGTTCCTACTGGTTACAACCGGTTCCTACAGGTTTCACCTGGTTACTCCAGGTTCCTACATGTTCCTACAGGTTCCTACATGTTTCTACAGGTTCCGGTTCCTCCTTGTTCCTACCGGTTCCTACATGGTCCTACTGATTCATACATGTTCCTACTTGTTCCTGCTGGTTTCTACTGGTTCCTACTGGTCCCTATTGGTTCTTACTGGTGACTGAGCAGCCAAGCATGTTTCACATATTAATATTATCTTTATGAAAACATATTAATAACAAAAAAGATTTATTATTAGTAGTATTAAATATTTCTATGACGACGATGCGGGTCGATGAGCACTAACCGGGCCGTCCGCCTCGTCCTCATCGCTGTCCGTCACTCTCTCTTTACACTTGAGGTCGATGGCGTTTTCTGGACACGAATCTTCTGCAGATGAAACACGAGAATCAGCAACTTCATTTTAAATAAAACACTGCAAAAAATACAAAAGGTCTTCAGGCTTTATGAGACAAAACGACAAAGAAGTTTTCTTTTCATGAAAACTTTGCGTTGCCATGACCTTTAACCTTCTGCTCTGTAAGGATTTTCACTCAGTGTTTCTGGAGTCTTTAATGAAATGATGAGGTGTAACAAAACTGATCTGAGGTCAGGTTTGACACATTTTAAAGAAACTCCTTCCCCGTCCACCAGCGAGGACTAAATCACGCGTTTGTTTTTGTAAATGTCGTCTGAAGTTGTGCCTCACGAGGCGACAGCTCGACTGTTTTCCTGCTCGTCGTGCTGATTTATCGGCCTCCAAAGACTGACTCTAACTTCCTTAATGATTTCTGTGACCTTGTGGCAGACTGCATCCTAAAATATGACTATGTCCTATTTTTTGGGGACTTTAACATCCATATCTGCTGTCCTGACAATGTGCTTGCTAAAGGTTTTCTGAATTTGCTAGATTCATTCAATTTAACTCAATGGGTATCGTCCCCAACTCATGCCAGGAGTCACACCCTGGACCTGGTTCTCTCTTTTGGTCTCCCAGTCATGAACCTTGAGATTTTGCCTCCTGTGTTCTCTGACCACTCTCCTATACTCTGTGATGTTACGTTGCCATGTCCTGTCCCTGTGTGTGAAGCTCCAGCTACTAGGTTCAGAGCCCTGGATGCAGAAACTGTTGCAAAGTTTGTGGACTGTATGTCTGTAAGGTTAGAGACCTTTAACCCAGATCCATCTAACGTTGATCACTATTCACAACACGTTGATGTACTTTGTAATCAGGTCCTGGACGTGGTTGCCCCTCTCAAACTGTGCAAGTCTCAGCCTAAGAGGGAGCCTTGGCTCTCTGATGTCACACGGGCTTGCAGGCGGGCGTGTAGATCCTCTGAGAGAAAGTGGAAAAAGGATGGCCTACAGGTCTCGCGTGAGTTGTTCAGAGCATCTCTGGTTGCTTATCAGGATGCAGTGAGGGCTGCCAGAATGGCCTATTTTGCAGACATCATTGAGACAAACTCCAATAATCCCAGGATTCTCTACAAAACACTGAACTCTGTTCTGGTGTATCAGGAGCCTAGCTTCATGTCTCCTACAGCTGCTGGAAACTCTGAAGCTTTTCACAGATTCTTTGTTGATAAAGTGTCGGGCATTAGAGCAGCTATTTCTGGTAACTCTGTTGACCCTGTTCCAGTTCATCCATTACCACCCACCCTGAGCTCCCTCCATACAGTTTCATACTCTGAGCTGAGTAAGCTTGTTGCGAGGCAGAAGCCATCTGGCTCTCCACTTGATGTTCTGCCGCCTCGTCTCTGGAAGGCTGCCTTTCCGTGCCTTGGCCCTTCACTTGGTCAGATTATCAATGGGAGCCTCAGCACAGGTGTGGTCCCAGCAGCTTTGAAAGCAGCAGTTATTCGGCCGACCCTGAAGAAACCTGGTGCTGATGTCTCTGTGATAGAAAATTACAGGCCTATCTCTACCCTGCCCTTTACATCTAAACTGCTTGAGAAAGCCGTTTATCAGCAGCTGGTCTCACATTTAGCTGACTCTGATCTGTTTGAGGTTTTCCAATCAGGGTTCAGGTCTGGCCATAGCACAGAGTCTGCTCTACTGAGGGTCCTAAATGACATCTATCTATCACTAGATCAGGGAACATCTGTGCTGCTTCTGTTGTTAGATCTGACGACAGCCTTTGACACAGTCGACCACGCGATTCTACTCGATCGCTTGGAACGATGGGTTGGGATCAAAGGGTCAGCTCTGGATTGGTTTAGATCATATCTCCACAACAGGACATTCTGTGTTAAACTGGGTGATGTTTTTTCTTTTTGGGAGGGGCTCCGCTGGGGGGTCCCGCAGGGATTGATCCTTGGTCCTCTTTAGTTTGCCATTTATCTGCTACCTCTGGGGTCAATCTTTCGTAAACATGGCCTATCATTCCATCTCTATGCTGACGATTGCCAGATTTACTCTCCATTGTGTCAGGAGAAAGGTCACTCTATTCAGTCCTTTGTGTCCTGTATTAATGAGGTGAAGTCTTGGCTAATGGCCAGCTTTCTGCATCTGAATGAGGGAAAGACAGAGCTCGTTGTTTATCATCCCAACAGCAGGAATGTGGATCTTTATGTTGATCTTGGGCCTCTTTCTCCATACTCAAAACCAGTTGTTACCAGTTTGGGGGTGAAACTTGATGTAGGACTTAAATTTGATGCTCACATCAACTCTGTGATCCGGTCCAGTTTCTTTCACCTGAGACGCCTTGCTAAAATCAAGCATATGCTGTCAAGAGCCCACCTGGAGCGGGTACTGGATGCCTTTGTAATTTCTAGGCTTGACTACTGCAGCTCTCTATATGCAGGGTTGTGTCAGTCAACACTGCGTCGCCTACAGGTTGTGCAGAACAGCGCCGCCAGGTTCCTGACTGGGACCAGGAAACGGGACCGCATCAGTCCGGTTCTGGCCTCCCTGCACTGGCTTCCGGTTTGTTATTGTTCACAATTCAGACTCCTCGTCTTTGTTTTTAATTTCTTCCAGGGTGGTGGTCCCCCCTATCTGGCCACACTCCTGAACAGACAATCCCCATCACACGCTCTGCGCTCCTCTGAACAAGGCCTGCTCGCCGTCTCTCGTTCTAGGTGTCGTACTCGCGGGGGCCGGGCTTTCTCAGTCCTAGCACCGTCACTCTGGTACCAGCTGCCACCCTCAGTCAGGCTGTCCCCATCTCTGCCAGTCTTTAAGAGTTGCCTAAAAACGTACCTCCTCCGCTTGGCGTTCCTTGAACGTGTTTGAATTTGGCCCTCTTTTATGTTGATTTTAATTCCCTGCTGTCATCGCTCTCTTTATCTCTCGTTTTACCCGTTTGCTTTTCTTCTTTAATGTTTTTACCTGTTTCTCTCTGTGTTCAGCGCCTTGGGCTTCTCGCGGAAGGCGCTTTATAAATAATGCTTTGATTGATTTGATTGATTGTTTTAGCGTATCGCTGACACCGACGCTCCTGACCGTCACCAGAACTGAAACCGTTCGTGGTCATGAGGAAGTCTGTTCAACCGTGACTCACCCATCACGTCATCATCCCCCTCTTCCTCACAGATGACCATCCGCTCTTCGTCGCTGGTCACATCCTCGCTGGCTCCGCCCTGGCACAGCGACGGCGGCCGGTTTCGGAACAAGCTCGATCTGTCCTCCTGACAGAGCAGAGAGAAGGTCCTATTTTTAGTTTGTTTAGGTAAAACGTTCAGACACAAAATCATCTCTTCTGTCAACGAATGAAAAAAAGAAAGAAAGTAGAAACCGGCTAAAAAGATCCGTTAAACTTTTAGGACTTCAGAAATCTAGAAGATTCATTTAAAAAACCAGACGGCCGCTGTCCTCCTCCAGGTTTCATGACCTCCTCTAGTCACCTCCAATCCCTCCGGGAAGCACGCGAGGCCAGCCTGCGAGCTCTCGTACGTGAAACTCCTCGCCTTCGCTTCAAACGGCAGAGAAAGCTCTGAAGTTGGAGGCTGCTCGCTCCCCTGCAGAACATCCAGTGGAGCAGCAGCAGCTTCAGATCTCACACAAAGACACCAGCGAGTCCTTTTGATCTCGTTCTGAACAGCTGAATCAAAACGTCTCTGCAGCGTGAAGGACGCTCGTGAGTCAGTCTGCTGTGTGTTTAGTTCTGCTCGTCCCTTTATTTAGGCTCTTAGATGCTTTTGTAGAACGAAACTAGTTTAAAAACTAAACATGCAGCTGATGAATGAAGCTTTTTTACTGAATAAAGGCAGTTTTGTTCTTTAGCAGACAGCCAGAGCTCCTCCTGGGTCTCCAGAGTCGTTTCTCTGCCTCGGAGATAGAGATTAACAGCCTCCTACCTTCTCCTGGTCTCTCTCCCTCTGCTCCAGGGTGTGCACAGCACTCTGGGAGAAGGCTCGAGGACGGGGGTGCTGTCCCCCCAGAGCCCCCGCTCGACGCTCCGACCCCCCCGGCCAGCCGGAGCTGCCGCCGCCTCCTCCTCCTCTCCCGTCCAGCACCTGAGACTCCGACAGGGCGTCTGGGGGGGAGAAGAAAGACTCTTCGTGGAACGGATCAATGAAACCTCAGATCAATAAAACTTTCTGCTTGTATAAAACAGAAAAAGGTCATTTTAGGGTTTTCAGCTCCAAAAACTGGCAGAATAAAACTAAAGGAAAGTCAGACTTTATACATAAAGTTCTAGAAATAAGATTGAACTCAGTTCACAGCTTTTCCTTCACGTTAATGAGATTTTTAGTGTTTTTCAGGTTTATTTATTCCGATAATTCTGCGTTCATGTGGAACAATCCTCACTTCCTTTGTTGCTATAATATAAAAGACATAAATCCGTTTATTAATCAAACTAAAAGATATCAGAGAAGAATCATCACCGTTAAAAATATATTTATTATTTTATCTCATCCGATCAGAATCAAACCAAATTCATGCAGCAGAAAAACATCAAAGATTCTCTCGTTTGAGTCGTATAAAAAAAACTAAAGATTCAATAAAAATGAACAAAACTAAACAAAATCACATAAGAAAGCTAAATAATAAATTTCTTAAATCCTGAGACTAAAACTGGACTCGGTCCTTAAATTCGACGTGCAAATCAACCAGGTTGTGCGATCGTGTTTTTTTAACTTACGCCGACCAGCCAGAGTTAAGCCCCTGCTGTCCAGACCGTCACACACGCTTTTGTTCTTTCAAGGCTCGACTACTGCAGTGCACCGAATGCCGGCCTTAGTCAGGGTGCGGTAGCACGCTTGCAGTTAGTACAAAACTCAGCCGCTAGGTTCGTGACCGGCACTAGGCGCAGGGAACATGCCACCCCCGTGTTGGCATCCCTTCATTGGCTGCCTGTGCAATCCAGGGCACAATTCAAGGTCTTGGTGCTGGCCTACAGGGCCTTACACGAAACATCTCCAGCATATCTTGGCAACCTGTTGCGTAGACACGCCCCCTCGCGGGCCCTTCGCTCAGCCGGCAGGGAGCTGCTCATCTTTCCACGCACTGAGTGCAGGTCACGGGGGGACCGTGCGTTCTCGGTGTTGGCACCTGCACTGTGGAACCAGCTGCCTTTGGTGGTGCGCCAGTCACCCTCAGTGGGGTTTTTAAGACTTGCCTTAAGACCCATTTTTTAGTCGAGGCATTCCAGGATTAGCAAATTTTACCCGGTTTCGACGCCCCGGCCTCATAATCTTGTTCAGGATTTTATTTTTTGCTTTTACTCTCTTAATTGATTTTATGTTGGTTTTACGATTGTTATATTTTATTCTGATGGTTTTATGTTTTTATTGTGTTGTGTTCAGCACCGTGGGCGTCTGCATCGGTCGCAGAAGGGGATTTATAAGTGAATGAAATGAAAACGATCAGGCTGAACTAAAACATTACTCAGATCTTTCCTCTCACACACCGATGCTCTCGGACATGCTCCTCTCCCGCAGCTCCTTCGGAGTTCCCCGGCCGTCACACAGCGACTTCCGGCGGTCTTTGTTGCACCACTTCCAGTCTGGGTGGGCTTTGAAGTGGGCCTCCTTCACCTGATGGAGGAGGAGAAGACTTCAGAAAAGCTGTCAGACCTTCAGCTCACACCTGGGACGGGTTTTAGGGTCACCTGAAAGGCCAGGTCATGGTACTGCTGCTTCTCGTGGGGCCCCAGAGCGTACCACCACTCCCCCAGGATCTTACTGACGGTCCGGTTGTCCTGGTTGGGGTGTCGCTGGTGCACCAGCGCCCGGTGGCGCTTACTGAAGATCATGAAGGCGTTCATGGGCCGGCGGATGTGGTCCTTTTCCCTCTGGTTGTGTTTCAGGAAGAAACATGTGTTTGTTGTGGCGTTCAGGCACCTCATTGCTCCTGCTGTGATGGAAAACTCACTGACCTTCCTGTCTCCATCTTTGGGCAGCGCGCTGAGCGACTGGGTGCGTCTCTTGATTGGTCCGGTGGACGGAGACGGGTCGTTGGCCACACCGGGAGAAAACCTGCGTCGTCACAGAAAAGGAAAGTAAAACCAGGGATGGAATCGAGGGACATTCCTCAGTCTGGGAAAGGATCACGACTGAGTTTCCAAGCATGTAGTAAGTAAAGCGCTCCCAGATTTGTTATGAGATTTAGGTGAAACTACAGAAGTGAGAATCTGGAGCAAGAGTTCTTTTAGGTGGGTTATCCAACCCAGAAGGTAAAGCTAATCTATGAGACGACTTAATCCATGCTAATCCAGATGTTTCAGCCTTTATCTGTAATAATAGTGATGATTGTGGCTAACAGCTGAGGAAAACCCCACATTCAGAATATCAGACAGCTCTAGACTCCAAGTGTCACACACTGATCAGCTGATGAATCCAGAACATCTGTAAAGGCTCCTGAGCCTTTAGATGGTCTCTCAGTCTGAGCTGATTCTGGTTTTCCAAGTTTTGCCATTTGGTGCAGATTTATCAGTCACTTCTAAAATAAACAAATAAAAGTTTCTTATTTATTCTGATGTACGTAGTTTTAACTCTGACTATCTGAGCCCGTTCTACAGCCCCTCCCCCGCCTCTACAGCAGAACCAATAGAACTGCTTATCCATGCGCCTCAGTCAGCTTAGCGCACCAGCCTAGCTTGAATGCTAAGGCTGTAAGCGTTGAGCTAACTGTGGAGGGTGGGGGATGAAAAGGGATTTATCTTCATGTAATGGAGCGTATCGCTAGCCTGCTTTAGCGTTGTGCTAGCATCACGGGTGTCAGATTCCAGCTGGTTTTAGATGTTTCCCTGCTCAGCAGCTCCTGCAGACCCGTTGTCGAGCATTTCCTGTCCGTTAGCGCTACAAGGCTACATGAGTGTGCAGTATGAGGCGTGGCTTTCAGAACGGGAGGGGGAGCAGGGGCGGAGCTGTGGCTGCTCCTCCTCCTCTACTTGATGACATCACGCTACAAACCCCAGCCTGAACTCAGAAAGCGTCAGAGACATATTTGGTGCAAAACATCTGCAAGAAAAGTGTTGGAAATGATCCAAAGTCACTCTCGTCTGGTTCTTACAGGTTCTGTCAACAGAACCAGAACCAGAGGGAGCTTCTGAGTGACAGCTTCAGATCGCTGCCACAGACGTGGTGTTTGCTTCAGACGCATGAAGCTGTGGTTGTGCTGTTTTCAGAGTGGAGGCGTCGTTTCAGAGGATCTGGGTCGGTTTGGTGGGACGCAGCGAGACAACGGTCCTGTCTGAGGCTCAGGGGCTTCAGAGGTGCACGAGATTCATCTTCGCAGTTAAAACTCAATCAGACTCATGATTCTGCTGAAGTGTTTTCTCTCTGCTTTTTGGGAAAAGGTGTGCTGCCGAGCAAACAACCATCATCTGGTGTTAAATAAATAAACAAACACTGGTGCATAAAAAGGTAAACAAAAATAAAACCAGCAGATATGACGCAGCATTAAGGACAAACAGGAAATGAAACAGTAAAGTTCACCAACTGTGTGTAAAACTTTTTGGGGTTTTAAGCTTCATTCCAGATGTTTTGCTGAAGATTCCTATTAAATAAAGATGGTTAAATATGAAAGGTGTGCAGGTGTGGGTCGTGCTGGAAGGGTAGAAGGTCCGAATGATCAGAACGACGTCAGACGGGCTTTAAACGTTAAACGCGGGGGCGTTCTGGTTTCCTTCCGTTAACAAACAAAAAGAAGAGCTGAAGGTTAACCGACGTGGCGACGGTGTTTTCGTTAAAGCTGCTGGTGCTGCAGAGGCGGAGGAGGAGAAAGCAGGTGCAACAGCGAGTGTCTGTGGAGCCGGCAGCCTTGGAGAGCGCGCTGACCCTGAAACGTTCAAACCAGACAGCCGACCCGTCTGAGTCAGCCAGCCAGCTGCAGCCTGAGAGGAGCGAACCAACTACACACCAACTACCGCCAGACGGACTCGAACAGCTGATGCAAAAGAGATGTGCAGGCGAGGGCGGGTTTCAGAGCACCTGATCCAAACCTCGAGTTTGGAAACTCCACGACGAGCTGCGTCTGAGCACAGATGCCACCCACTTCATGAGTCATACGCAGAGCGGCAGAAAGGAAGTAAGACAGGCGAGGCTGACGCCAGCTGTCGCTCCGCCGTCGTTCAGCAAACAAAAACAATAAAGTTAAATTAAAACAACGAGAGTTCATCCAACCTGCTGGGGAGGGCTGGGCTGCAGCGTTCCTTAATCAAACTAACGAGTGAATCATCACGAGGAAACATTCATGACATCACTCTAAAGGCCGGCTTCTTTCACCCGTAGGCCAGGAGTTCGGGTTTTCATCTAAAATCTTTATTTTTAGTTTTTTAAATTTTGTTTTTGAAACCAGTTTAACCAAATCAACGATTTAATAAAAACCTGCGAGTGAAAACCTGACGACCCAACAGAACCTCCCGAGAGTTCTGCTCTTTGGAGATCCAGCATTCCGGTCGGGATCTGGCGTGTCTGGCGTTGTTCTGACCCGTTTTGGTCCAGAGTTCATACAAATGGTTCCCCAGGAGTTCCTGGTGGACTCTACGAGGAGCCCAAACCATCAGCCTTCCACCTCCCTACTGCAGGGCATTACGGGTAAGCAGCTCATCTTTGGGTCGTTGATCCAGAAGTCTGTAGTTCTTCCAGATGAAACTTAACCAACCTGACCCCAGGATGTTTAAGACAGAGGTCCTGTCATGACCTTTGACCTGCTAACTGATATAGAGGTGAAGATGGAGCTCCAGGGTTTATTTCTTTGGGAGCTGAACTCTGGCCCTTCCCTGATGACCAGGAAGCAACAGCAGCTTCTCCGAGGAGATTCCTGGTGGCTTTCGTCCTCCTGTCAACACGCAGCTGCGTGCTCCGGAGCAGCAAACCGACTCATGACGACGACTGGTTAATAAAACATCCGCAGCTCCAGGCTGAGGAACATAAACCCTAAAACGGACTCACCGCGACTGTAAATAACATCTTAAAGCAGGTTTCACTTCCACTTTTAGCCAGAAAGAACCAACCCTGCGTTAGTAGAACCACCTACAGAAGGTGTCAGAGTGAGTGAGCTGGCACCCAGGCAGTTAGGGAGGCCGTTGTGACGGCGTCTGTGTGGTTTCCAGCGCTCATAAATCCCCACGTCTGCTTGTAAACAGCCAGCAGAAATAAATCACTGCACTTGTAAACAACTCTCCTCATCAGCAGCCAGTTTCCACTGTCTGACCGGAGCCATGGCCTCATTTTTCAGCGTGGCGCGCACGGAGCAGCTCCACAGCAGGATCTAAACTCAATCACGGCCTCTTCTCCTCCTGTCGGGTTGTTAGCTGCAGCTTCCCTGAGGGCTTCTTAAATCACGTCTCGTTTAGCGGGCCACATGTTCTGGTGAATAAAAAAAAAAACATGCAACAAACTCACGGGTCGTCGGTGTCGCTCTCCGTCTCGCTGTCCGCCCCGCCCCGGTCTGCTGGAGGATTGTCGTTGGTCGGGGGAGGGCAGGACGGCGAGCTCCGGTCCGAGTCCTGGGGTCCCGTCCGGCCTTCGCTCACTAGGGCGACGCCACAGCAAGGCTCTGTGTGGGGGGGAAAGCGCCGTGTCATCGTTTAAAATCACACCTCAGCTTTCAGAGAGCAGTCGTCCAACTGAACAAAACATCAAACATGGTCGGCGGAGCTGTCACCGCGGTAGCTGGAAGTTTTCATCTGATAAAATCTCAACATCAAACCAAACTAAAGGTTCTCTCGACTTTTCCGAGCCCAAGAAAAGGTCTTTAATCCCTCTTAGAGCTGAAAACACGATCAGCACACGTCATCTAGACCCCCAAGTTGTTTTAATGCTTAAAAATCCCGCGTGGGTGTTTCTGTTTCCACAAACATGGATAACTGCAGAAGCATAAATCTGTATGAATGAAGAGAAGATCTGAATCCTGATTGGACGACTGACTGTAACCTCCTGCTCTCAGGTGAAAATCAGCAGAGCTACTGGAATAAAGCACAAGTGGAAACTCATCCATGACAGGAACCGGCTGGTGATAACCGTAGTGGTTCTGCTTGGTCACGTCGCTACCTTTGCTCTGGTTGACGAGCTGCTGGCCATCGGCAGGCGGGGCGGCTGCTCCTGATTGGCTGGGCTCCAGGAAAGGGATGAGTGAATGCCAAGGGAACACTGGCACGGAGCGCGGCTCCACGTTGGTCCAAACTGGAGGAACAGTGTCAGAAACGGAGACAAAAGGTGAAATATTAGTGTGTTTATTCACCTCAGGGGTGTGGAGTGAGACGGAGCGCAGAGTTCTGCCCTCTGGACACACACACGCACACACACACACACACACACGCACACGCACGCACACACACACCATCAGGATGAGGGTCATGTGGTTTGTGACGTGAGGAGGAACTGGGTCCTTCTCCAGACTTCTGAGAACTTTCTGTCTGCATTGATTCTCCGTTTTCGGGCCTGAACTAAACTTTGGGAACGATTTCAAACTAAAACTCTGTCTTTCTTATCCGCTTCCCGCTTCTCCCATTTTCCTTACATTTAAAATATCAAAGGCTGATCATTTCTGGAAAGCTCAGTGGCCTAGTGGTGGAGACTTGTCCCTGGGTCTGGGAGATGGGGGTTCGAGTCCCGGTCGGGACCCAATGCCTCCCTTTAAGGGACACTCAGCTTTAAGGGGTTGGATTGGGGGGGGGGGGGGGGGGGGGGGGGGTTAAACCACCACATCGTTCCCGAGCGCGGCGACAGCTGCAGCTCACCACTTCCCACGGGGACGGGTCACATGTGGAGGTGTAACTTCACCTGTGTGTGATGACTAATGGGACTTTAGCTTCAACCTGACAGTTGTGTAACCAGAGATAATCCAGTAATACCAGAACGACTAGCAGCGTCGGCCATGTTGAATTTCACTAACCAGTTGCAGATGTGCACCCGGCCAAGACTCGTGTGCTCTTCAGCTACCACAGATGTAATAACTACATCTACAAATATGAACTTGTGGCTTGAAGATCTAACATCAGGTCAAAAAGTCGGTTTCACTTCTTCCTAAAACCATCCTCTCTCTTAAAGAGCAAGTCACCCCCAAATTTATTTTTTTCCTGATAAACTATATAAATGTGTGTCTAATCGTGCTGCAGACACGTGTCGTCAACAGTTTTGCACTTTAGTGGATTTTAGTTAAAATTTAAATGTTCTGCCTAAAACTGTCAGTGTTGTGCCGTCGTCAGGTAAAAACTCTGCACTGCATTTTAATTTAAATCTGCCACCGCTATTGGCTAAGAGGTACCCTAGGACGTTAGTACCATATGATGTCACAATGTCGTTGTGAGCCAGTGGGTGTGTGCATTTGTTGCATTTTTCAAACAGGAAGTGGGAGTGGAGTAATACTCTGGTAGGGGGTGACTTGCTCTTTAACTGTGATTGTTGAACATTAAATTGCAAACCAACTTCATGTTGTTTCCAAAAGGTCTCATAAGGTTCCTGACTCCTTGCACAAGTCTCAGGGCCTTTCTCTGCCCTCGCTTGATAAAAAAAGTTCATCCCAAATTCTTTTCAACTCAGTTTCTGTGAGTCAGAAAGTTCCAGAAGCCTTTGGAAGAGTTGGAGGACAAGTTACTAATGTAATAAGAGTAAATTTAGCCACAAGTCTGACGCCGTGACGTCTCCCCACGTGACTCAACTAAAGCCTCGCTCGTAAAAATTCAGTTATCCCAAAGAAAAATGTTTGTGTTTTCGGTTTCCGGGACGCTAAACCAACAACAGCCTTCCCCATCGTGAGCCAAGATGGGTGAGTCCATGAATGTTATTGACTAGGGATGTAAGAAAATATCGATATGGCAATATATCGTGATATTTTTTCTAACAATATTATATCGATATTCAAAAGCCGTGTACCGGAAATATCGGTAAGGCAATATATCGTGATATTTTTTCCTGCGATTATTACATCAATATTCAAAAGCCGTGTATCTAATTCTTGAAAGAATTTACATGCAAACTTTTGTGTATTTTCTTTTCGTTTTGTGCAATTCAATCGCCACCCGCTAGTTGGCAGCAGTGAGCAACGGGTTTTGTTTCCACCACTGAAATGTGAATCCCTCCATCATGGTTCAGATACCTCATGTTAAACATGTTACGTATCAGTTTGGACTGTTTATTGAACATAACATCTGAATGAATGTATCGCAATATATCGTGATATATTGTATCGTCTCCCCTGTATAGTGATATGTATCGTATCGCCAGAATTTCAAAAATACACATCCCTGTTAGTGACAGTGACGTCTATTTTCTATCAGAAGCTAATGCAGGAGATAGGCGTAGGAGACTATTTTCACGTCTAGCCTGCATGTTAAAGTCAGAGCGACCCGTCAGCATTAGAAGTCATGTTTTTTCAGTGAAAGACCTCTTGAAGCTTGTGTGTAGCTTCTGAAACGATGACGTGAAACTAAACGTGCTGCGGCCTTCACAACCTGTTCTTCACTTCAGACTACAACAAATCCACCCAACAATAAACAAAAACAGCCCTGCAGACAGCTGAGTGTTCCTCTGAACTCATCATAAGATCCCTGCGTCACCAGATGAGTTCATAAACCTTTTTATTTACCCCTCCATGCCTGAATGAAGTGCTGAACACGCAGGTCCACATGGTGCCTCTGAAGCTGCAGCTCCAAAACGTCCAGCTTCCACTAATAATCTGCTAATAAAACATTTAAAGGATCTAAATATAGCGCGCCATTATGGAGCACGGGCCGAGCCGGAGGAGAATGCAAATGAGAGAAGTGTTCTGGTTCTGATACGACGGCGTTGCCGTGGCACCAGGAGGAAGTTCCGCTGAGGAAGTGAAGCTGGTTCTGATGCTTCACACACATTGGTTTGTTTGGGGCTTTTTAAGCGAGCGTCGTTGCTCACGCCTTTTATTGTGAAGGAAATTACGCATTTCCTGATCACATGTGGGGTCAAAGGTCAAATTCAGCTTTGTTTTAGCAGCTTTTAAACTTGAAGACGTCATTGACGAGTCGAGGACGGATCAGCAGCTGGACCGATTGAGGTTTTACAACAGAACGAGAGCATCTGATAACCGTGGCAACAGATCTTTACACAACATAAACAAACAGACACAGATAGCCGAGGCAGCTGGTCTAGATAAACGGTGAGCTAGCTTCTCTACTGGTGATCGTTTGTTTGTTGTGTTACAAAACAACTAACATCCTCAAAAGTTGCCAAAGGAGTCAATCTACCCTTCATCACACATATTTCAAAATAAAATGCTTCTGTTTGGTCCACAGAGCTCTTCTGTTGAGATGAATTTGTCTGAGTTAGCGCCACATTTATGTTATGAATTTGCTGCATCAACAAAGTTACATAAATATTTACAGACTTTGCGCTCATGCTCTACGCACCCTAACATTTTAACCCAGAAAGGATTCCTGAATATATCTGTCATCTATTGCGTACACATAATCTTATGGGACAGTGCTGTCCTATGGTTTCTAATGGACTCACTCACTGAGAAGCTTTTAGGTGATAAACTGATTCCACGAACGCCACTGCAACAAACAGCTAGTCTGTGTTTCCTTATCTCTCTGGGAAATTCATTTCCAGGTATTTTTTACTGTTTGCAACTAATGACAGTTCACAGAACAATCTCAACAGGAAGTAATTTATGATGTTATTTATGGATAAACACCGCCCTTTATTATCGGGACTCTTGAAGATGCACGAGAGTCCAAATGTGACCCAGTGGAAGCGCTAATTCAACACTTTAAGGTGCCTCCACCCACAGCGGCGGTTAAGCTACTCGGAAAATGTCAGAATGAGCCCAAGTGTGAGTAGAGTAGAGTAGAGTAGAGTAGAGTAGAGTAGAGTGGAGTAGAGTGGAGTAGAGTAGGTAATTCTCCTGGGATTTCATGGCTAGAGTCTGTCAGCTGATTATGGTTTACAGCTTCATCCTCTTCCTGCTCGTACCTCGTATATCTTATACTAACATGTATTCTTTATTCCTGTAGTTATTTTATACAAAAACATTACCGAACAGATGAGCATCAACATAATCTGCCTTTCTTCATGTGCTGAATGCAAAGATAATTTTCTGCAAACGTGCTGCTTTCTGTGTGTGCCACCTTAACTTCCCTTCCATGTAAACTGCACTTTAAGAAACGAGTCACCATGTGCAATAGAGTGCAAACATGATGTGTGTGTGTGTGTGTGTGTGTGTGTGTGTGTGTGTGTGTGTGTGTGTGTGTGTGTGTGTGTGTGTGTGTGTGTGTGTGTGTAATGTTAAGACCTGACTTGCTATAAACAGGTCTTATAGCTAAAATGCAATGCCTTGTACTTGAAAAGGACATGAAGGCTTTTACCTTTATAAAGTAATAATTTATAAGTATGTAATATTTATATATTTGATACAAGTCAGCTTCAAAGCTCAGTCCCACAGACGGGTCCGTTTCCAGGCCTTTTGGGGGCCACGGCTAAAGAGACTTGCTAAACCTCATTAATAGCTAACACTGGCTAACAGCTAACACTGGTTAACAGCCAGCACTTGCTAATATCTAATGCTTGCTAACAGCTAACACTGGCTAACAGCCTGCACTTGCTAATATCTAATGCTTGCTAACAGCTAACACTGGCTAACAGCCAGCACTCGCTAATATCTAATGCTTGCTAACAGCTAACACTGGCTAACAGCCAGCACTCGCTAATATCCATTGCTTGCTAACAGCTGAAAACAGAAACAAGAGACTTGAGTAACCCCTTCTCACTGTGATTTAAAAATAAAACTTGCTAACAAACAACCTACTTGAACAGAAAGATGTAACGAACGGATTCAGCTCAAACACTCTAAAACCCTTCTCACAACGCCTGCTGACATATCCAAAGTATTTCTAGTTAGAAGAATAACATCCTGCTATGTGCAAGAATTTAAATGGCAAATGAGGAAAAATATAGGTCTGGGTTTCCAGAATTATCAGGGATTATTTGTGATGCTAATGTTTACATTTGTTTACTAGCTTTCTGTTTTACTACATTTTGGGGATGTTTTAAAAAGTGAAGTCATTTAAAAAAGCAAAACAACAGAATAAAGGTTGGTTAGTAAAACTAAATAAAAATCTGAAGCTTTTTTAGCTCCTGCTAACACCACAAGGAAGTGAAAAGAAGGACCAGTAAAGTAAAAGATTTAACAGTAGAAGTTTGTCATTAACCCTCTGGAGGCAGCCGTTGCAGGTTTGCAACGTTAAAACCTTCCTACCTGGTTACTCCATGTACGTATTTCATGAGCATTATTAACTCAGAAGTACCCCTGAAGGACTTAGTTGTTCGTCCTTTTATCAAAACTTATTTTTAACCTGAGAGGGTTAAGAATATCACACGCTCATTGTTCTACAGCTGGAAACCTCATTAAAAGATACACCTGCTCTAAGAAGTGAGAACAAACTGTAAACCATCTGTCCACAAATCCATGTTAATAATCCTGCACGCTGGTGCAGAAATGTAAAAAAGCCCCTAAAACAAGATGTGCCCTGGGCCACATCAGAGCCTTCGTGCTGCTTTCTGCCACCGAGGCCTGCAGATGCATGCAAAAGGAGCAGTAATGAAACGCGTGATGCTAATGCAGCTGTGCTCGAGCCGGGTTATATTTAGGAGAGGTTTCAGCCGTGGAGCCGGTGTTGACTGAAGATGCTGGAGGCCTAGCTGTTTTTAAAATGCACGGTAAGGAAAACATTACGCTACGTGGGCAGGGCGCCATTAGCAGCAGGCCGACGGGTGTGACGGGCTGAAAGAAAGAAAAGCACACGCCGGTAATCAGCTCAGGCCTGAACGATTACTGAACTAACTCTAGCAGTGAAACAGCGCATCCATGACAACACACCAGCAATACGATTACTCCTTTTCTGCTGAAACACATTCACATCACGCTGAAGCGGGCCTTAACGCTCAGTCTGAGGCTGCTGATTGTCTGGAGATGAGTGCGTCTGTATCAGAGTGGAGGCGGCGTGAGTGTCCTCCTCCTCGCCCTCGCAGTCTCATCGAGTCCAAACATGTCAATACTCGTAGACTCTAAAAGTTTTAGTGAGGCACCTCTTATCTCTCACACACACACAGACCCCCCCCCCCCCCCCCACACACACACACACACACACTCTCACACTAGACTCTCGATAACTCTGACACTACACACACTGAGTCACTAATTACACACGGCAGCGGGTTTGGATGGTTGCCGAGCAACACGTATATAATCACTGGTGATTTTCACACCTCAGAAAACATTTATTTTTAATTGTTTCATCCAAATTTAAATAAAGTTTAATTCATGCACAACGGGTGAAATGCTAAAGTCAGAATTTTGAGTCGCACAACTTGTTTATGATCATCTATAAATTACTCCTCCAGCGCCATCGAACTCACAACTTCTGCACAAATCCAGACGCAAGAATCCTTCGGTTAAACTCAACCATCTCTGTAACTCACGTTTCCGAGCTTGCACGTACTGCCATGTATCAAAGTTGGCATGGAAACAAGCAGAGAGGACACGATGAACCCGTGCACCTGGAGTTCCCTATAGCACATTTTCTTTCCTGCGCTATACATCATTTGTAACATTCACCTTGTTTGAAACGGCACAATCTGCCCACAAACACGACGAACACGTAGCAGCGGGGGTGCACAATCTGGCAAAAATATCATATCTGGATTTTTTTTAAAGAAACTGCGATTTTATCATGATTATTTGTTGAAGTTTCTAACCAACTGCAACATTTCTCTGCTAAATTATTGTATGGAGGTGTGGGGAAATACTTATAAAGCCACCTTACAGCTGTTATTTAATCTTCAAAACAAAGCAATAACAATAATACATAATGTAGGATTCTATGAGCATACCAGTCATCTATTTTTAAAATCTAATCTGCTTAAAGAGCAAGTCACCCCCTGCCAGATTCTTACTCAACTCCCACTTCCTGTTTGAACAATACAACACATGCTGTTGCCTAGCGGACCGAGAGGGCGGAGCCGCTAACAAATACACACACACACGGCATTGTGACATCATAATGTACCATCTAACATCATAGTGTACCTTAGCCAATAGCGATGGCAGATTTAAATTCAAATGCAGTGCCGAGTTTTTGCCTGACGACGGTGCATCGCTGACAGTTTTAGGCAGATTACTTAAATTTTAACTAAGATGAACTAAAGTGCCAAATTATTGACTGAACGCGTCTACAGAGCTATTACACTCATTTATATAGTTTATCAACAAAAAAAAGTTGATTTGAGGGTGACTTGCTCTTTAAGGTCAACGATCTTGTTAAATATAACTCATGCAAATAATGTATAAAATGAAACATCAACGTCTTCCACTGAGCTTACAAAAACATTTTAGGGAGAGCGAAGGAGATTATTTGCCCAGAGGCCAAAATAACATGAGACAATCATGTGTTCGTACCGCACAAAAAAGTATGACCACTTCAGTCCGAGGAGCGGTTTGGTGGAAGAGGAAAACATAAAAAAATGTAAAACTGTTGTACAATTCAAAAAATTATATAGAAGAAAACTTTTGGAAATGTACTAATTTGCTCATGAATTATGGTAGACATGAAGGACTTGGTTTCAAAAACCTCAAAGATCCGTCTTTGTGTCTTTCCTTACAAACATCCGGTGTTTTACGTGGAAATGTTGACATTCTAATTTTTTACTATTATAAGTTATTGGTACACAAGCGCTGGCATAGCAGCGGGTGCACCACTTCCTTCTGAAACTCCGCCTTTCCACCTTTAATTAAGATCACACAGATTTGGTATTTTAAATATTATTAAGCTCCTCTCTAACAGCCCTGCAGACCTCAGCAGCTTTTCTGTTACCTTAAATATTCAAACTATTACAGCGCATAGCACTAAAATAAAGACAAATCTGCAGCAGAGACACACGTTTGGGTCAAATTTACCTCTGATGACTAATAAAACAGCATTTTATCTGTACTTAATACAACTTTGTATTTCTGATTGCATTAAGCTCAGATCCAAAACAGCCCCTCCCCCTACAGCAGCGCTTCACACAACAACTCTGTGCGCTCATTCTGTGAGTAAAATGTAAGCATTTCTAAGAAAAGAAGAGCAGCCCAAAGGAAAAGTCACAAAACACAAGGACTATTAATACTTTGTGAATGGTTACTTTCTTGTACTACAAACAGTAGTAAAATATACATGAGTCATTACCAGAGCACCCCGATGACGCTGCTGCAACCCAAGAGAGATACTGAAGTGAGTTGTAAAAAGACAAGAGTGCACTAAATGCATCCTGAACACCTTTCCTTCTTTAGATTATGACTCGGCAGAATCTTTCACAAAGGTCAAGCCCAGCGCTCCGTCGCTCCCTTTGGAGTCTCTTACCGGTGCCGGGGCGTCCCATGATGATTTGCTTGCGCGGTGCGGGGTGAGGTGACTCGGCTGGCAGTATTAGCGGCAGCAGGGCCGTTGGGGTGGGGTGACAGGCCACTGGCTGCGGCAGCGCCCCCCCTGAGGTGTCCTGGTGCCCCTCGGGTTTCCTGTCCCTGCCTCCAGAACCAGACAAGGAGAGGACCGAGCCGGACGGAGCAGATATAGATCTGGGAGTAGAGGGGCTGGAGAGAGCGGGATGGCCAGCTGTGCCTGGAGTCAAGGACTGGAACAAAACATAAAGTGACCTGAAATCAGCAGACATTAAACACTCTCTGCGTTTTTAAAGTCTTACAACACAATCAATGAGTGAGACAGCATTGTTCATGAAAAACCGTAGCAAAGTTCACGCTGGGTTCCAATAAATCCAACCGCATGCTAAGAAACACATCTATCGATCGGATTATGGACAAATAGTCAGACAGGCAGACACACAGGTGGTTTGGGCAATCAGATGGACCCTGACTAAACATGGAAAGGAAGAGAAAGATCATCGCAAACATTCAACAGTTTTATCGAAACCAGCTGTGCTCCTAAGAGAAGTCTGGATTTAGTCTTCAGTTTTGCTTCATCGTTGAAACTAAAACATCATTTCTTACCGAACTGGAGGTGACCAGCACAAGGGTTGAGGTGGGGTTTCGCAGGAGAACCGCCCCATTGGTGGTGGCTCCATTGATGGGGACGGGGGCTTGCAGGCCTGGGGGGGCTGAGTGTTGAGGCTGGTTCTGATCCCTCGACCTACTTCGTTCTCTCCTCGCTAACGGGCCGTCAGAGAACTTTGCAAGGGGGACATCTGGGTTGCGGACAATAACCGGGGAGTCGCGGAGGGGAACGATGCGGCGTGGAGAGGGCTCCAGGGGCAGAGGGGAAGGAGGAGTGGGGGAGACCAGCATGGGTGGAGGTGTAGAGGCAGCAGAGGAGGATGGCCTGCTGACACTGCGAGGATGTGGGAAGGAAAGTGAGGAAGGGGTTGTGGGTTGACTCTGAGGGGAGAGGACTCTAAAGGCAGCTGTGTCTCCAATGATGGCGCCCCCTACACTCATCAGCTGCTGTTGGTCCTGTTTGGCCTGGTAGTCCTGAACTGCAGGCAAGGGAGGGGGCGGGTGAGTTTCCAGCTTCCTCTTGCTGGGGCTAATGGGGACCGTGAAGGTCAGGTTGGTCTGAAATGATGGCACAATCCCTGAAAGGTGGCGCTCTCGCTCAGTTCCTGGCGTACCCATCTTAGTGCCACTAAGCTGCCTGTTGCGGCGTGTAGCAGAGGGGTTGATGGGACTAAAATTGGCAGGGCGGAAGCCAAAAAACGAGGGGGAAGGTGAGGGTGAAGGGGTAGGGGAGAATGGCGACTGGTTTGAGGCCGGGGAAAATGATGGCGTGCCAGAGTGGGAGCCCCCCAGGGAGACCAGCATCGTTGCTGCTTCACATTCATCAAAGTTGAATTCCTGGGGCAGCAGAGAGGGGAGGACCAAGCGTGGACGAGAGTCTCCTCCACGACTGCTGGCTTCACTGCTTTCCCGCGATGTCTCATCCCAGTCGAACTCCGAGCTGGCTCTCCCACCGCCCAGTCGCAGGTCGGACGGCGTCAGGGTTCCTGTACTGCTGGCTCCGCTGCGCTCTCGGCCACCTCCACTGGCCTCCATCTCCTTGGTCCTCATTGAAAGGTGTCTGGAGCAGTATCCTCGTCGCTGAGACTCTTTTGAACAGCCCTCTCGAGAGCATAGCCTCCTCCACTGTTTCCCATTGAACTTCTTTCGTATGCCTGTTGGCGTGCACACTACATCTCCCTTCTTGTATTTTTGCTGGGCAGCTGTAAGTGGAGTCCGGGAACGCGAGGACGTTGAACCAGATCCAGACCCTCCTCCACCACTGGCAGAACCTCCTCCAGGGGTCTTCTCTACTCTGGAAGACGTAGTGGAGGAGGAGATGGGAGGGAGAGGAGGGATCTGCTGGGCAGTGATGACAGCACTGGCTGCTGCACTGGTTGAATCAAGGCCTAACCGGACATTAGATGGAGGAGGGTGACTCAGGGCCAGGTGGGGGGGGATCCCAATGTTCACTACAGGTAAATGAGGATTGAGGTAGCCAGACGGGGGCTTAGAGACAATCTGACAATGTTGGGAAACTGTCATGGGTTTGGCCCCGGGTATGATCGCCCCCATTGGGACCATGTTGAAGTGGGACACCTCCATGTCTTCTTCAGGGGTGAGGGGCATGTACGGGTGGTGCTGCTGCTTTGCATTGCCATCCCTTTCTCTGTTCTGTTTTCTCACAAGTTCCCGCTCCAAATCTTTTTCAATTTCCCACTCTCGGCCAGGAGCCAAGCTGAGCACCGACGCTGGAGTCACTGGTGAGGTAATGTTGTGGCCTACAGTGGAGGGAACAGGGACCATGCCTGGATACGACACGTCCCTCCTAAACACTGAGCCCATGCCAGGGGTCATTTGTCTGCTCAGACGACACACCTCCTGCTCCACGTCTATGTCTTCTCTGTCTTCACGCCTTTCCTCCTTATCTCTGACACCCTCTTCTTCTTCGTGCCCCCCACCAGAGGGTAAATCAAGATCCCATGGTGGCACCAGCAGACGGAGAGTGTGCCGAGAGACCCAAACAGCCTGGGTGGCACTTCTGCTGTCTTCCTCCTTCACAGAGCGATGTCTTCCCTCTGACAACAGGACACGATAGCAATTCGCCACGGCGGGGTGTGTGTCTACCTCGGTCACCAGACCTTCTCGGTACCACTGGCCCTCGCTACCCTCTTCATTGCCAAATGGTACACAGACTTGCGTGCCAATAGGTATTGTGTGGACACCAGGGGGTGGTGCATCCAGGATGATTTCCACTACTCCTGGTGGGCTGTCATGTCGATAAGGGTAACGGCACAGGGTCTTCTCCCCATTCAGTTGCACCTCAAGACATCCAAATTCATCGCTGACCTTGCGGACCACTCCAGCTCGGAACACAGAATCTGAGCTCCTCCATTCCTCTCTTGGTTCGCCTCCTCCTTCAGAACTTTGTCGTCTGAACTGACGGGCGAGAACGCGCTGGTTTTTTAACCCCCTGGCCAGAGTGTCCGAGAGAGCATCAGACAGGCTGGGCGCTGAGCGAGATGATGTCTGTGCTATGATGGGCGTGTCGCCAACCACTTCCAGGTCAGCCGAGTGCTCACTGGCGGTGTCTGTTGAGGAACAGCGAGGCAGTGGACTAGGGGACACTCGCTCTCCGTCTGTGGGCCTTTCACCTCCTCGGGGCCTCTCGCCTCCGAGCAACAGTGTGGGAGGTCCTGGAGAGCCCCGAGGCTCCTCCCTCCTCGTTGTTCTGCTGCTGAAGTCTTCCATCTGGTTCCTGCTCTGACCGTTGCCATCAGGATGTGAAACGCTGGCATTGACTCCTGAACTCGTTGAGCCCTGGTTCAGGTCGCTGCTGCTCAGAGGGTTGGGAGGGGGTGTAGTGGACTGAGGGTTGCTGTGATTACTGGCAGTAGCCGAGGCATAGTGTTCAGAGGTGTACTTCTTCTTAGGAACGCGGGCCTTAAAGGTGGCTGTTTTCCGGCTGGAGGCGGGGTTCGGACTGCTGTTGGCGCTCGGTGTGCTGCTGTTGCTACAGCTGCTAGCCCCGCTGTCACAGTGGCTGCCGCTGCCGCTCAGAGCCGTCCTCCCAGACCTTTCATCAGGAGACATCAACAGTTTCCCAGACTCCATCATGACCGACATCGGCATCTCTGACAGCCCTTCCCCGTCTGAAGCGTCCCGCAGTCTCGTCAAACCAGCCTGAGATGACTCTGAGTGGGAACCGGAGGAGAACGAGGATAAGGGGGTTCGGTTTTGAGGGGATCTGCTTCTGTCTCTGTTCTCACCCGAGTCTCTTTTCTCTCCTCCATCGGAGGCATCCCCGGCTCCGCGACGCTTCGCCCCTTTGGTCCGGGTGGACTGAGGGGAGCGCCGGCCCTGTTTTTTTATCGGCTTCATCTTTTTATCTGGCTTGCCTCTTCTCCAAACAACTGTTTTTATTTATTTATCCCAGAGAATCTCCTTGGCGTTCCTTGTTTTCCCTGCGTCCTGTCTATGTGTTTCCTCTGTCAGGGCCTCTCTTTCTCATCCTGTCTCGTCTTTGGTTGCGTGACTTCGGCACTTGCCCACCTGAGACTCTGAAAGAGAACAAGACAGAAAGAATGAACGCGACAGCGTGGGCTCCTCCTTCGGCATTCAGACACAAACAAAGCCTAATGACTGTATACAACATGAACAGGCTCATCAGGAGACAAGGACACAAAGCTGGATCCAGAACAGGAAGCCAAAAGATGCAAACGTTCTTCTAAAAGATTAACTGAAGTAGTAATCTGATTACTCGTTACACTTTAAGTCGTTATATAACAGGTCCTACTCACATTACACAAAGCCTGCACCCATAGCAGGTACACGCAGAGAACAGGAGGCCATATTGTCGGGTAAACACACTGCAGGCTTACAACGCAGCATGGAAATAGTGAGGAGTGCTTTGCGATTTGCCCAGACAAGCCTCTGTGCGTGCACTCCTTACTCACACACTATTTCTTGGCCGGGGCAGTAGAGGCGGGGGAATTCCTCCTTCGCTCGCATACTGAAACCCTCCCTTTCTTCTCTCTGCCTCTCTCTCCAAGGCGACCTTTATCTGTGTATTTCAAAGCGGAGTCAATCCGCCCCTACGAACTCCATTTCCTGTGGAAGACCATTACCTAACTTCCCGTTACTTTATTCCTCCCTCTCTCTTTGCTACTATTACACTTTCCTTCTAGTCCCCGACTGCAGATATCGATTTTTTACCTCTCACCTCCACTTAAGTCTCCATTTTCGTTTTGTGCTGCAATCGTCCAGAAAGGTGGAATAATGGTTGAGGCACGCAGGAGTCATTCAGAACATCTCCCACTCTCATTCACGGTTCTGGCCCAGTTTAGGCGCTGGAAAGCATTGATCTGATGACTTGTTGAACTCGTTATTTAATGAGAGTGTTTGCTGTAAGGCTGAAGCATGCAGGACTCGTCGTTGGAGCTGCTGCTGCATGTTCTGCCTCGTTTCTTTGAACACGCGTTTCCACGGCAGCACTGAGATGTTAGTGACATGTAAACAGGAGAGGATCACAGCAGAGCAGCTTTCAGCTCCGTCATCTTCGCCCAGCGGCTCACTGCTGCTGATATTCCCCGTCAGAGCGCTTCTGTTTGCTTGTCTATCAACTACTAAGCCTCTCGACTCGTCAGCGAGTGTCTGGCAACCTACATGTCTGTCCCCGCGTCTCCTGTCCCTGTTCCCTTTTGCTGCCTTTAAACATCGCCGTCCCAGCCGTCTCAAGGCCACACACAGCAGACATCTGTGTGGTGATAGTGCACGCGTGACGAGTTCGCAGCCATCGCTGTGCTCCATGTAAATCCCTATTTAGGACAGACGACCGTAGAGCTGAAGTCATAAAATAATTTGGCAGTTGGCCTTACTTGGTCACGATGGAGGTATGCTACATGTGTTCACGCAGTAGTGTACAGAGTACAACAGCTGGTGTCAGAGCCACGGGCCCGGCGATAACAGCTACAGGCAAACTGATGCAACACACACTCCTCTGGGTGAAACGTGGAGCCAGGAGTGTTCCGGCAGTCATCTGGCGGAGCGCAAGATTAATCATATCTAATTTAAAGAAAAACACTTATGTTCTTGTATGAGCTGACAAACGTACAGGCAGCAGAAAGCTCCTGGCAGTCATGCAAGACGAGGGAAACACGACGGCTGAATAATTCAGTTTGGGTAAACCTTTAAAACTGGAGATTAAAGGTGTGGAACAGTGAAAAATCCTGTTTTAGTTAGAGCTGCACGATATTAGGAAAACCTGCGATATTCGATAACAGTGATTAATATTGCGATGACGATATTACTTGCGATAAATAAAAACTTAACTCGGGAACAAAAATAATCAAAATCAAAAATTTAAAAAATCATAAAAATGAGAAAAGCAAAAGTTGTGAGGAAAGGGAAAAAGAAAATGAACAAGAAAGGCGACCGGTGGATCCCGGGAAAAGCAGAATCAGCAGAAAGAGCAGAACTAAGCTAACTCAGGTGTTCGCTAACCATCAAAATGAAGTGCCGCCCACCTCGGGGGCGGGCATCGAACCTATGAGAACCCACCCGATTGGCCAAACGGGTGAAGAGCTCTGTTTGATTTGTTAAAAAAACATCATGCTCCCGTTTGATTGACAGAATGCGTGATGTGTAGCAAACATCTGAGCTGACCGTTCATTGCGATATGCATATCGTGCATGCTGATATCGCGATAACGATATATTTACGATGTATTATGCAGCCCTAGTTTTAATGATTATCTCTGGCTCTAACGGCTCACTCTGAGTGTTTCATGCAGGCTGAACATAAGAATAGTCTCCTACACCTATCTGCTGCAGTGGCTTCTGATAGAAAACCGACGGTGAAACTAGGATTAAGCCTGATTTATAATCCTCCATCAGCTCTGACAGAGACGTTTGCTCCCGCACTTCTCCGAAACAATTCCCTGCTAGGACAACAGAGGGCGTAACGCTTCTCTGTGGCACCTTGCCACCATTACACTCGTGTATCCGGTCCACGGTTCTGTAGTTACTAACGTGTTTATGTACTTCAGAGACTTTATCAGGTGGATTAATTTGTCCTAGATTCTCCTCCCCGTTCACGTGGCCGCTACGTCTAAACCCGCGTTTCTCGCCATTTCCGCCCGCGAATAAAAGCTTTGCTCCGTATCTCTGTACTCTTTCAGTCACGGGTGAATAAACGCATTTTCTGATGTTTTCGGTGATGCTCCGTGTCCGCCGCCGTAACAACCCTGGCTCCTGGAGCACTAGAGGCCAGGCCGGTGGCCGTAACAACCGCCAAATATCATTTTAATTTTTGACGGTGCTGTTGACATATTTACAGAAAGTGGCGTCCTGACCAATCAGAAGCTTGCGGTCTTCGTCACTTTCGAATGATGTTTAAAAAATTGGGCCAATTGTGGAGATGAAGCATCAACACAGCAAGCGGAGTCAGTGGAAGAGTCATGTTGGTGTTAACCAATCAGAGGAGAGATGTCCAAGAGTTCCAACCCTGCCGCGATAAGCTCTCCTCTGATATGGGTCACTGCTAGTTCCTGTCACGGGTGCGTCTGAGCTTTGTGCCACCCGAGCACGACTAGAGACCACCGCGTTGATTAAACGAGTGCTCCGCACCTCCAAGTTAGATCTAGTTTCCACCAGGACGGTTCGGGCTGCGGTCAGTTGTAGACGAGACTCGTAAAATAAAGGCACGATCTGTCCCATCGATAACGATGTGTTATGATGGAGAAAGCCCCGCCTCCTTTGGTGTTCCACATCTTAAAAACACCAATCAGAGCTTAAATGGGTCGCATGAAAAACAGAGCTTGGTGGATTTCAGACAATCAGATTAAAAAATTAAGATTTTCTTTTAAAATAACACGTTCATAAGCTGCGCGTGATGGTGTCACACGCTAACCTTTGAACTGTCCCACAACCTGTTTGCTCTCAGGTCCCCTCAGACTGAAGCGCGTTCTCCCCCGAGCTTCCACAGGCTGTAGGTCGATTAGACCTCTAATGTTCTCTTCAGAAGTGACATCACGTGACCATCAGAGCCTTAAACGACTTGTAGCTTTTGCCCCCCAAGCGGTTTGTCTTGAGATTTACTTTTCGGCCAGAGCTCTTTAGGTCTCAGAGATGAGGGTGTGTGGTTACCATAGCGACCCTAATGAGCCACTGGCTGCAGCTTTAACCTTTCTGTTGGTTACACCTGAATTTGTTTAGTCTGCACTGGAATCTTTCAAAACCACAAATGTTCTCTTTTCTTTCTGTTTTGCTTTCAGAGAAGCGAAAATATTTGTAGAATTTAAAAGTTGACGGAAGCAGAAGCCGGTCTCTCTTTAGGAAATGTGTTTCTGAGACTTTTAAATCCACTTCTGCTGTCTGAAACTTTTCCGTGACAACTTTACAGCAGGGTTACTACAGGGCTGTGCATCCCATAATCCACAGATAACAGCTGTTAACTTCATCTAGACAAGGCCCAGAGCATGCAAACAACCAGCGCTGATGTCGTCACCTCTCCTTCAGCTGGAATAGTACCGAGTCAAGCCCTCGTAGTACCGCAGTTACTACCGGTTGTACTCCACAACACTGCAGGCCGTGGCGTGCGGCAAGCAGGCCGCAAATAAACGAGGCCGCTTGGAAATCCTGTCCTCACGGTTACCGGGAAATAACCGGTTTCCCGGGACATCCTGACCCCACCGCCCTCCAGCAGGGCCCAGACTCCCGGTTCGGCGAACCCAAAGAGAAACGAGTGTTTTTGGGGCTAATCCGAGAGTGGCACGCGCCTGAAAGCTGAGCTATAAGTTTGTCCCGAGCTGCGTTAGAGGAGGAGAAAGTGTCAACAGCCGGGCCCGCGGACAGCCGTGAAACGTGCTCCTCCAGCAGGCGGGAGCGGGGCACGTCAAGTGGAAAACTTTTTATGCGTGAAGCCGGGAGACCCGACAGGACCGGACCGGCCGCTAACTCGGTCTCCGGCCACGGTAAACACGGAGAGCTAGCAGCACGAAGCCGAAGCACAACAAGCCCCGCTGCAGCGCCGCAGGAGGACCCTTCCACTCACCGGAGCTCCTCGGCTGCCCCCGGCTGCTCCTCCGCCGGGTCAAGTAGGGCACGGGGGCCTGCGGTCCGCGGCTGCCCGTCAGCGAGCGCTCATGTTTCTGCGCCGAAGCAACTCAAAGGAGGAGAAACTCCTGCCCGTACATTCTACTCTACAGTCGCAAAATGGTGAATGAAGCCCCGGAGCCTTGACAACCAGCTCACGCGCCCAATAGCGGAGGAGAATGCGTACAGTAGCCAATGGGCTTGAGCCATACGCGGGCGGGGGCGGGGCTACGCGTCGAAGTAAATTTGATGGACAGGAAGGCGCAGCCAATCACAGTGTGGGAAAACAGAGAACAGCTGTTGGAAGAGCGAGGCTGCGGCGGCCAATGGGAGGTCTGTGAGTCTGCGACTTTTATGCATAAAAAAGCTTTTCTGCCTGTCTGCCTGCCTGTCTGTCGCGCTCTCCTCTCCTCCGTTCCTCTAGAGGGTCTGTCGTCTGAAAGGACACGACTGGACTAGAACGTGACAGCATGGTAATAATACACCTGTTACTCAGGTCGGAAAGTGCGCATTTCTAAAGCAGCCTCGGGGTGAGTCGTGACCGCTCCGTTTCCTGTCTGAGGCTCTGATCCACAGGTTGGGCTTCAACAGGAGCAACAAAATAAAGAAAAACATCCCCGGTGCTCATGCTCAGTCTAGCTTCAGCCAATCAGAGGAGTGCGAGACGACACGGAATCCTAAAACACGCTCCTATGCACCAATCAGAACAGCCGCTGGGGCCATACGTCACCAGAGTAGCGTGTGATTGGTGGAGACGCTTCGGGTCTGCAGGCCAATGACCGTGAGCTACGGTGAGGTCATTATGCTTGTTGCCATCAGCTCAGCCAAACAGGAAGAGAAGCGCTGAGGTTCCTCAGAGTGACCCATCCGGGGTCCACACACACACACACACACACACACACACACACACACACACACACACACACACACACACACACACACACACACACGCACACACACACACGTTACGTAAGCTGTAGTGAAGCATATTTACGATCAGCTTTTGGACGTTGGTGAAAGACGTGATTAAATCTGAAGATCAGACCTGATCCCTGGTCTGATGGTGAAGCTCTGCAGCCTCTGCCTCAGTCACAACGCTCAGAAATGTAGGACGAGTGCATCACTGTGGCCCGTGAAGCTGAGGATGGAGATGAAGCGTGGAGGGAAATGGAAGCAGAGCCCGAGACGGCTGCAGACGGTTGTGACCGAGCTCCATAAATCCAGCGGGTGTGAGCACCTCCGAGCGCTTTCTAAGAATGAAGCTGAGGCTGCAGGTTAAGCGGCCCTCAGATGCATTACAGCCACTTAACTCCTCGGCGCTCCAGAGACCAAACGCTATGACTCGAGTGTGTTTAAATAAGACCTCCTGCTCTCGTGCAACCTGCTAAATATTCTGAAGTCGATTGAACACAGTGGATCTACAGGCTGTGCCTCACTCTGAGCATGTCTGCATTGTCATCTACAAGAGCCTGTTAACAGCAGCAGATGACCCACATTCGGTCTTTTAAAGATACACTTGGCTCAGAATTATGGAGAGTTTCAGGATTAATATGTAAAACAGGAGCTGCAGCAGCAGAGCTGAAGTGTTTTTATTTAAAACATGCAAAACATCTAGTTTCTAGTTCAGGCAGTTTGAGCACAAACATCTCCTTCAGTCTGCTGTTAGACTTAATACCCATTTATTCTACTGAAGGTTGTAATGTTCCACTTAGGCATCTTTAGAGGAACTAGGAAGAGTTTCAGGGGTTATTTGGAGTTGCATTATGGGTAAACGTACCTATGGATTTGACTTTAAAGCACCTCATTTGTGACATTGAACTTCCTGTTTCCATTCTTTAGACTCAGAAATCTTTTGAATCAAAGTTTTCTTTTAAAAAGTTAATAAATTAAATGACTGTAAGAAGATCTGAGGTTAAAAAAACAGTTTCAGGTCCGAATAAGCTCAGTGTGTAAACAGAAACTTCTAATTTCTGTTAAATATGTTCTGAAAATAAGATGAAACATTAAAGGAGCTTCTCATAAAAGCTCATATAAACATTCAAAAATGACTTCAGTTAAACACTTTGTTCCTCTGACGGCTGAAAATGAACAGAAATTAAATGAGACTCAAAATAAAACAAGAAAATCAAAAGATGACAGAATAAATGACACATGCAGTTAGTCACGCTGGCCAGCAGAGGGCGCTGTTTACCATCGATCTAACTTTATGGTGGCGTTAAACCAGTTAATATCATTATAATAATATTAATTCATAATTAACTGGTAATTATATAGAAGGCCTTAAATAAAATATCACAATTATGATTAAAAATGTTTAAAAAAGGGAACTTTAACAAACTGAGCTGCTGGTCAAAACTTTCATAAGATTATCTGATATTTAAATATCTTATTACAACTAATTTGATCTTAGAATAAAAAATATTTTTGTTATTGCTTAAAACCAGTTAAAAGATAAAAGCTGCTTCTGAGAAGGGCAGACGTTAAGTAACATTTTATTGTGAAAAGCAGCAAAAGTCCAAATAAAACTTTTCATAATGTCTGAAGAAGTGTTGATCACCAAAACATCCCAGAAGTCTTTGGCTGCCGGATGGAAAACATAACAACATATATAGATCTACTAAAAGATGTAAATCAGGCGTTTCTCACCACGTTTCACCGCTGGAGGTCCAGAGGGTTGGCGTCCTGCTGCTGGAGGCCGAGAGGGCATCTCAGCAGGAATCCAGCAACAATACATGATAATTAGCTTTCTGTTGAGGTCTGGTTTCTGTCCCGGGTCCTCCAGACCGTGACCCCTGACCTCAGCCAGACCACAATCCCTCTCTGCTGGAGGCCCAACGGCCCGTCAGTCATCCTGCTTTTCATAAGACCCGCCTCCTGCAGAGATGAGGGCGGTGTCACCAGGAGGAGGAATGAAGCGTGAGAGGGAATGGTTAACGGGAATCCTGGGAAACCAAAAGTGATTAAAGAAGCCTGCAGAGGGACAACGGTTTACCCAAATCGGTCTCATCCCTGTCCTCTCATCTCCTGTCTCTGTCCTCTTTTGTCCTCTCAGCTTGTGGCAGTTTCAAAAAACCTTTGTTAGAAATGATAACTGTTAAAAAATTCCCCCAAAACTTTTCTTCTTTGTCTAAAAATTTTTTTTCAAAATTTTATTTTGAAAATCTTTTTCAATAATCTAGCATGGACATATTTTTATGGTGGGGACACGGGGGACATGTCTCTCTCACTCATGGCGGAGTTTCGGTTCATTTCTGATTTCTACCTATAGACTAGAAGATCATCTACCAGCAGCTAAGGACTAGAAGACCGTCCACCAGCAGCAAAGGACTAGAAGACATCCACCAGCAGCTAAAGACTAGAAGATCGTCCACCAGCAGCTAAGGACTAGAAGACCATCTACCAGCAGCTAAGGACTAGAAGATCATCTACCAGCAGCTAAAGACTAGAAGATCATCTACCAGCAGCTAAGGACTAGAAGACCGTCCACCAGCAGCTAAGGACTAGAAGATCGTCCACCAGCAGCTAAAGACTAGAAGATCGTCCACCAGCAGCTAAGGACTAGAAGATCATCCACCAGCAGCTAAGGACTAGAAGATCATCCACCAGCAGCTAAAGACTAGAAGATCGTCCACCAGCAGCTAAGGACTAGAAGACCATCTACCAGCAGCTAAGGACTAGAAGATCATCTACCAGCAGCTAAAGACTAGAAGATCGTCCACCAGCAGCTAAAGACTAGAAGATCATCCACCAGCAGCTAAGGACTAGAAGACCATCTACCAGCAGCTAAGGACTAGAAGATCATCTACCAGCAGCTAAAGACTAGAAGATCATCCACCAGCAGCTAAGGACTAGAAGACCATCTACCAGCAGCTAAGGACTAGAAGATCGTCCACCAGCAGCTAAGGACTAGAAGACCGTCCACCAGCAGCTAAAGACTAGAAGATCGTCCACCAGCAGCTAAGGACTAGAAGACCGTCCACCAGCAGCTAAGGACTAGAAGATCATCCACCAGCAGCTAAGGACTAGAAGACCGTCCACCAGCAGCTAAGGACTAGAAGATCATCCACCAGCAGCTAAGGACTAGAAGATCGTCCACCA
Source organism: Nothobranchius furzeri (assembly GCF_043380555.1). Lineage (NCBI taxonomy): Eukaryota > Metazoa > Chordata > Actinopteri > Cyprinodontiformes > Nothobranchiidae > Nothobranchius > Nothobranchius furzeri. Next base: position 23,570,701 of record NC_091759.1, on the reverse strand, counting down.
GCAGCTAAGGACTAGAAGATCATCTACCAGCAGCTAAGGACTAGAAGACCGTCCACCAGCAGCTAAGGACTAGAAGATCGTCCACCAGCAGCTAAGGACTAGAAGACCGTCCACCAGCAGCTAAGGACTAGAAGATCGTCCACCAGCAGCTAAGGACTAGAAGATCATCCACCAGCAGCTAAAGACTAGAAGACCATCCACCAGCAGCTAAGGACTAGAAGATCATCCACCAGCAGCTAAGGACTAGAAGATCATCCACCAGCAGCTAAAGACTAGAAGATCATCTACCAGCAGCTAAGGACTAGAAGATCATCCACCAGCAGCTAAGGACTAGAAGACCATCTACCAGCAGCTAAAGACTAGAAGACCATCCACCAGCAGCTAAGGACTAGAAGATCGTCCACCAGCAGCTAAAGACTAGAAGATCGTCCACCAGCAGCTAAAGACTAGAAGATCATCCACCAGCAGCTAAGGACTAGAAGACCATCTACCAGCAGCTAAGGACTAGAAGATCATCTACCAGCAGCTAAAGACTAGAAGATCGTCCACCAGCAGCTAAAGACTAGAAGATCATCCACCAGCAGCTAAGGACTAGAAGACCATCTACCAGCAGCTAAGGACTAGAAGATCATCTACCAGCAGCTATAGACTAGAAGATCGTCCACCAGCAGCTAAAGACTAGAAGACCATCTACCAGCAGCTAAGGACTAGAAGATCGTCCACCAGCAGCTAAAGACTAGAAGATCGTCCACCAGCAGCTAAAGACTAGAAGATCATCCACCAGCAGCTAAGGACTAGAAGACCATCTACCAGCAGCTAAGGACTAGAAGATCGTCCACCAGCAGCTAAAGACTAGAAGATCGTCCACCAGCAGCTAAAGACTAGAAGACCATCCACCAGCAGCTAAGGACTAGAAGATCATCCACCAGCAGCTAAAGACTAGAAGACCATCTACCAGCAGCTAAGGACTAGAAGACCATCTACCAGCAGCTAAGGACAGGAAGATCATCCACCAGCAGCTAAGGACTAGAAGACCGTCCACCAGCAGCTAAGGACTAGAAGATCGTCTACCAGCAGCTAAAGACTAGAAGACCGTCCACCAGCAGCTAAAGACTAGAAGATCGTCTACCAGCAGCTAAAGACTAGAAGACCGTCCACCAGCAGCTAAGGACTAGAAGATCGTCCACCAGCAGCTAAGGACTAGAAGATCGTCCACCAGCAGCTAAGGACTAGAAGATCGTCTACCAGCAGCTAAAGACTAGAAGATCGTCCACCAGCAGCTAAGGACTAGAAGACCATCTACCAGCAGCTAAGGACTAGAAGATCGTCTACCAGCAGCTAAAGACTAGAAGATCGTCCACCAGCAGCTAAGGACTAGAAGACCATCTACCAGCAGCTAAGGACTAGAAGATCGTCTACCAGCAGCTAAAGACTAGAAGATCGTCCACCAGCAGCTAAGGACTAGAAGACCATCTACCAGCAGCTAAAGACTAGAAGACCGTCCACCAGCAGCTAAGGACTAGAAGATCGTCCACCAGCAGCTAAGGACTAGAAGATCGTCCACCAGCAGCTAAGGACTAGAAGATCGTCTACCAGCAGCTAAAGACTAGAAGATCGTCCACCAGCAGCTAAGGACTAGAAGACCATCTACCAGCAGCTAAGGACTAGAAGACCGTCCACCAGCAGCTAAAGACTAGAAGATCGTCCACCAGCAGCTAAAGACTAGAAGATCGTCCACCAGCAGCTAAGGACTAGAAGACCATCTACCAGCAGCTAAGGACTAGAAGATCGTCTACCAGCAGCTAAAGACTAGAAGACCGTCCACCAGCAGCTAAGGACTAGAAGATCGTCCACCAGCAGCTAAGGACTAGAAGATCGTCCACCAGCAGCTAAGGACTAGAAGATCGTCTACCAGCAGCTAAAGACTAGAAGATCGTCCACCAGCAGCTAAGGACTAGAAGACCATCTACCAGCAGCTAAGGACTAGAAGACCGTCCACCAGCAGCTAAGGACTAGAAGATCGTCTACCAGCAGCTAAAGACTAGATCGTCCACCAGCAGCTAAGGACTAGAAGACCATCTACCAGCAGCTAAGGACTAGAAGATCGTCCACCAGCAGCTAAAGACTAGAAGATCGTCCACCAGCAGCTAAGGACTAGAAGACCATCTACCAGCAGCTAAGGACTAGAAGATCGTCCACCAGCAGCTAAAGACTAGAAGATCGTCCACCAGCAGCTAAGGACTAGAAGACCATCTACCAGCAGCTAAGGACTAGAAGATCGTCCACCAGCAGCTAAAGACTAGAAGATCATCCACCAGCAGCTAAGGACTAGAAGATCATCCACCAGCAGCTAAGGACTAGAAGATCATCCACCAGCAGCTAAAGACTAGAAGATCGTCCACCAGCAGCTAAGGACTAGAAGACCATCTACCAGCAGCTAAGGACTAGAAGATCGTCCACCAGCAGCTAAAGACTAGAAGATCGTCCACCAGCAGCTAAGGACTAGAAGACCATCTACCAGCAGCTAAGGACTAGAAGATCGTCCACCAGCAGCTAAAGACTAGAAGATCATCCACCAGCAGCTAAGGACTAGAAGATCATCCACCAGCAGCTAAAGACTAGAAGATCATCCACCAGGTGGGTTTTCATGATCCTGGTGAACGGGAAGCTTCACATTTCCTGTAAATTTTATTTAGAACTTTTAAAAAACATGATGTAGGATTTATTTAATTGACAATTTCTTCCACATCATTTGACAGGATTTTTAGTCTCCGGTTTAGTTTTGATCTAATCTGACAGGAAACCTCCAAAGAAGTCCGGCTCCTTCCCGGTTTGATGGGCGCTTCCTAAAAGCTGCTGTCTTCCATATCGCAGGATTCCAGCTTCAGATGGAAGGCTGATGTAAAAAAACCAATCCCGTCTGAAGTGTTCACACAGGAAACGGCTCAAGTTCAGGCTTTTATTTCCCCTCCGCACAAGTCTCCACGTCTACATAAACAATCTCCAGGCAAACGGTCGTTATAAAAGCATCCTGCTGCATCCCGGAGATCCAGGAAAACCCGGGAGTAGTACCGGCAGGCGGCAGCAGGGGGAGCCACAGGCCAGAACGGACCAGCTTCACATGAGAAGGAAAATGGTTTAATGTCCGTTAGACTTCATTCACAGGATGGATCAGCTCAAAACATTAATGATAATAAAAATATTTTATATACTTAATGTGAAAAACACTTAAAATAACTCAAGTTTTTAATTAGCCAATAAAATGCGTCGAAAAGTTTCTACAGTTCCAAACACACAGTAGGAAGAAAATATCGGAGCGTTTTGGAGAATCGGAACTTTTTTAAAGTTGTTGCTTGGTTTGGATTTTCTGTTTTGGGTCATTTTTAAATGGATTTCATCACATTCAACAAAAACGTTATCAGAAATGTAAGAAACAGCTAAAAAGGAGAGAATCAGACCATTTTCACCATTTTAATGAACCCTGATTATTGTTTAATTACAAATGAGGATGAACAGATACAGAAGGAAACAGAACAAGGATGAAAGCTCGCGGCGCGGCAGGAGGAAGGAAACAGCAACGTTAAACAGTACAAGGTTGTTTTCTTACACAATCCACCAACATGGAAACAAAAGTAAATATATTTATATATAAATATGTACACAAGTTAAAAAACAAGCAGTTCTTCCCCGTGTTTTACGTCACGTGACGATGACGTCACCCTCCTCTCGTCGGCGGTTACAAAAATGAGTAAAGGTCGCGGGAAGAGTGCAAACTGGTACGAGGTCACAAGTAGCCAAGGAAAGGCCGAGTGGACGCCATCAGAGAGCAGTCGTGTTAATGGTGTAAAGACGAGGAGAGAGAGAGAGACGGGAAACGCACAAGGATGAAACCGGGAAGGCCGACTAAGGCAGCCATCAGTTTTCCTTCACCAGACGAGTTTTCCCAACTTTTGTGTCTGGAAAAGAAAAACAGTCGTTAAAAATCCTGAAAACGAGGATTTCAAACGAAAACGGTGAACAAGGAAATGGTTGCGTGTGTGTGTGTGTGATGACGTAACCACACACATGCACACACACACACACGAGAGCAAAGTGAGGGATTATGGGAAGTCCGTCGCTGCTCTGAGGTGTGTGTGATGTCATTTCCTTTTACTGTAACCACGGTGACCAGGAGTGTTTCTGAGAGAAAGTTCTGAACAGATCAGCTGTTAAACAGCCGACCCGGTTCTGCTCAGCTCTGCATGAACCCAACAGGAAAGGCAGGATACGGACGACTATTTACATCTTTACTAGTAAAAATATCAGGATTTAACTCATTTGTATCAAATATTGAAATAAAACACTTGATCTTAATATTGAATAAAATATATTTGTCGGTTTTATAAAAGCCGAAGGCATGATGGTTGTTTTAATACATTTTGCTGGAGGGGAATCGATAAAACTCACAAAAAGGCACCAACTTATGGAATCTGCCGAAAAAACGGGAACGATCTCGGCTCTGAACATTCCCAGGATGTGGGAGAAGGTTCGCCTGAGTAGCCTGACGCTCCACATTCACTCGGCCGTTTCCAGGAAACAGATCCAGAAGGTGGCTGCCAATGCCCTGAATACTGTCCCGGTCCCGGGGGGGCAGGAACACCTTTAGATCCGGTCATCCAGACGCTGCAGAACCCGTCTAGAACCGGGTCAAAATTCCTCCACAAAGATCTGCCATGTCCCACAATCCTCTCCGTTTCATCTTTGTACACGTAGCGAAGGATTCTGCTCCGGTAGAGCGGCGCGGTGCTGCAGCGGTCCGAGGCACTTCTGTAAGGCTCCGGGAACGCCAGGAGTAGAACCGGGACTGGACTCGCAGTTCCAATGTGAGCCAGCTCGGTTCCTTCTTAGTGTTGTCTCTGTGTGGGTCGTGAACCCAGCTGGTGGTTCTGACAAAACCTGAAGATACATTTCATTTTGTTCGGTTTAGACGTTTAAGAAGCTCTCGGCACTCCGAGGTCGCTCCGCCCACCAGGAACGCCATTCTGCTCCGGAACCAAAAGACTGAAGGTTCTACTTTCTCTAGAGCAAAGTTCCGGCCGATCCGGAACGCCCGGAGCTGCTGCTGAGCCTCCCACAGGTGTGTGTGTGTGTGTGTTAGTTTTGGAATGTGTGTGTGTTAAGAATGTGTGTGTGTGTGTGTGTGATAAGAATGTGTGTGTGTGTGTGTGTGTGTGATAAGAATGTGTGTGTGTGTGTGTGTGTGTGATAAGAATGTGTGTGTGTGTGTGTGTGGCTCAGCAGCCGGCGTGCTCCAGCGACAGCTGCGCCGTGGCCTTCTGGAGCTCTGCACTGGTGCGGCGCTGAGTCGGCGCCGGAGGCAGCATCAGGCCCAGGATCACTCCTCCTCCTCCTCCTCCTCTGTTCTCCTCCTCCTCCTCCTCAGCACGGACCTTCTTGTCCTCCGCCTCGTCCCGGTCTTCGTCCGCCTCCATCTTCTGGTCTTCGCTCCAGCGGCGTTTGAAGCGGAGTTTGGGCGGGATGCAGCAAGTTCCTCCGGGGCTGATCGGTGCCGCCTGGCCCGGTTCGCTCTTCAGGCCCATCAGAGGAGCGGCCGAGCCGCTGCTGCCAGGAGGAGTAGCAGGAGTCTTGAAGACCTCCTCGTCGTCGTCTGGGTCGTCATCGATGTGAGGAGGAGGAGCGGCTGACGGGCTGCTGCTGGTTCCGTCAGCCTGGTGGTTCTGGTGATGGTGGCGACCGCGAGCTGAGACAGTGAAGAGGTCGCTCTCATCATCTTCATCATTCTGATTCATCTCCTCTTCCTCGCTGATGTCAGTCACCTCCACGTCTTCCTCCGACAGGTCCGACACCGGTTCCACCTGGGCAGGGAGAACACCTTCAGAACCTTTTACCTGAACATTTCAGACTCTGAGTAGAACGCAACTCACCTTGATCTTAGGAGGCCCTCCTCCCGGGACGGAACCAGAACCTGTAAATGAGGCGGACTGCAGGGAGGAGGAGGAGCCCAGAGAAGACCCCGCCTCCCTCTGCTTGCGCCCGAGCGGGGGCGGCTGCAGCTTGAACTTGAAGGGCGACGGGTGGCCTTCCTCGCCGCCTCCCGGCTGCTGGGCGAGTGAGTGAGGGAGAGACATGGGGGGGGCGTGGAGGTGATGGGTGGGGAGCTTGTCGGGGGTGGGGCGGTGCGGCTGAGGGACCACGATGTTGGGGTAGTGCAGGAAGGCCCGCGGGCTCAGGTGGTAGTTGTACACGGACTGGGTGTGGGCCTGCAGGTAGTGCTTCATGTCCTCCGGGTTGAAGGAGAAGTGGGAGCCCATCATGGGGGACGACAGGGAGGGGGAGGGGGTGAAGGGCAGGTGGGGGGTGGGGGTCATGGACAGAGCTGGGGACAGAGTGGGACCCAGGAGACCTCCGTGGCCAGTCAGGGGGGAGACGGGGAAGGGGGACAGAGGGTCTGGGTGGACCCTGGGAGCAGGTCTAGGGAGCCCCGCGGGGTGCTGCCCCCCCCCATAGACCCTGAACAGGGAGTCATGTGGCAGGCGAGGGGGGAGGAGCCCCCTGAAGGCTCTGTCGGGCCCCATGGCGCGCTCCTCGGCGCCGGCGGCCTCCTCCAGCTCCGAGTTGGTGGAGGTGCCGTCGCTGCAGTCGCTCACAGAACCGCGGGCCATGCGGCGGGCCACGGCGCTGAACACCCCTGGGCTCCGCAGCTCCTCGCTGGAGGACAGGACCTCCGACGGCGTGGAGGGGGGGAAACGAAAGTGGGTTCCTCCGGTCGGAACAGGGGGGGCGCTCTGGGGAACCCCCCGACCTGGGAGGAGGAGGAGAACAGGTTTGGGTTAAACATCTGGATCAGAACCCAGCCCACCAGACTGGGGCTGCTGGTTCCTGGCACCAGAACCGGGAGGAGTCAAATGTAGGAAAAGTGGTTCTGGTGCCATCATAAGCACGGGCCGGGCTTTTTCCAGAACCGCTTTTATAAAAACACACGTCTGTCGTGTGTGTGTGTGTGTGCATGTGTGCACCATCATATCACAACATGTCAGTGTTGGACACACACACACACACACACACACACACACACACACACACACACACACACACACACACACACTATAATTAAAGCTTCGTGCTGCACTTATGTCACCCAGAGTCTGACGCTCCATATGGGCCATGTTTACTCTGTGTGGCTGGGACCAGAACGCCCCCGCGCGCGTGTGTGTGTGTGTGTGTGTGTGTGTGTGTGTGTGTGTGTGTGTGTGTGTGTGTGTGTGTGTGTGTGTGTGCGTACCAGAGCCCATGTCGATGAAGGGATAGTTGACGAGGACGAGCTTGTTGAAGTTGAACTTGTAGGTGAACCTCTTCCCTTTGGTCTTGTGGAGGATCCGTTTATTGTAGTAATACCTGAAAACAGGAAAAAACACTTCCGTCATTTTCCCAGTTTTGATTCCAAACATTCATGAAATAAAATGTTTGATTCTTCTGGAACATTAGTCCAAAAGCCTGGATGTCTCCTAACCCCGGTTTCACACTGAACGCATCGGCGGCGCGGAACGTCGGCGCTCCAAATAGAATCCATCTTAGTTTCAAACCAGCGGGAACACGGCAATTTCCAGGGTTCTATTTTTGCCGCGTGCCGCTTCTGGGATGCGTCAACTTCCGCAGTTAACATAGGGCTAGAGCGGGAGTCACACACGGTTTCAGTGTAAAATCACTAGTAAATTTCAAAATAAAAGTACCGGAGCGATGCATACATATGAAGCTTACGTGGGGCCCAGCAGCTCATCGTTCCAGAAGGGCAGCGGCGCGTTTTCACGGCTTTACTCCTGGCAGTGGAGCGCAACATCATCCATCACATCAGACGTGAATTCCTTCTTTTTGGTCTAACGGCAGATTGCAGAAACAAGCCGTGACCAGAAGTCTCGAGGGATCGTGTGATCAAGAGTCCAGCAAACAGCGTGAAAAGGACCGCTTTGAAGTTCGCTAGTAAACCGTTCCGCTGCCGTTTCACGCCACCGATGCTTCCAGCGTGAAACCGGCGTAACGTTCCTCCGGTGCCCCGCAGGGCCTCCCTCTCGGCCCGCTGGAGCTCTGAACCCCAACTAAGCATTAGGAGTGGAAATTCAAGTCAAAGATGTTGTGTGTGTGTGTGTGTGTGTGTGTGTGTGTGTGTGTGTTTGGGGGGTTAGGATGGGAACCCAGCTGAGTGAGAAACACGAGACTAAACTGCAACATGAAAGGTTACACACCATCGGTACCAACGACACACCTGACAGGTGTTATATCTGCACAGGTCATCGGGTCATCAGAGCTTAAGCTGTATAAACACACAGCTGTTCACATTCCTGTTACAGTCCAGCGTTCCCAGTAGCTCTAGAAGCCTGAGGTTTTAATACGCTCATCCAGAGACTCTCATGTTTGTGGTTTCTCTCCAACAACCGTGGCCCAGAGGGATCCCGGATGAAACTCAGTGTGTCGTAACAAATTCCCATGGAGCCCGTCGTATCCAGGCCTAGACGTGTCTGCTGCCCCCTGGTGGAGGATCTACAGGTTTATGTTGTTACTGGTTTATTAACACCACAGTGGAGTTTTAAATGTGAATATGAACACATGAACAGGCTCTCATTGAACCTGGACATCCCATTAGGGCCAGTTGTTCTACTACACTAGTAGTACTTTTACTTTCGTCTGACGTACAGCCGAGTAAACAAGCTGCTCAGAACATTAGGTGTAAGCCCTCAGAGGGACTGAAGGAGGTGAGGCATCCATTCATCCAGGTGGCTCCATTAGCAGGAGAGCATTAGTCATCCACGCCGTGTAAAGGAGTGAATAGGCAGCGGCTGGCAGCTCATCTAAAAGGAACAAAATGGCTCCGAGTGACTCAGACGCACTCAAGTTTCTTTATGTGAAAACAACTCAATCAGAGCGCCTCTTTCAGCCGGACACTTCGCTCGCTCAGCGCATCAACTCCAGGTGGAGGACGTACGGAGCGACGGTGATGCTGGCGGAGCGGAGCGGCTTCCCTGCAGAAACGTCAGAATCATTACAAACTCAAACTGGGAATAACACCGCTCCATTACAGCAGAAGTCCGATGTAAACATCAGAGGAGAGGCGCTCGCTACAAACACCCTCAGTGATGGATGTGAGTCACTCTGGTCAAGCTGAACTCAGCCTGGAGGGAATATTAGTCACGGGAGATTGCTACAATGGAGGAAAAGTGGAGCAGGAATTATGGGACCAAGAGCTCATTCAGTCCTCCGTGACTCAACGAGCGAAGGGCCTCGAGCCCCCCATGGTCACGTGCAACCCCCCCTCAACCACACACACACACACACACACACACACACGAAGGATGACGACATCGGCGGTGAGTAAACGTGTAAAACCACATCAGGTCCCATTAAAGCACTTTCCACTCACAATTCTGACTCACGGTGGTGAAACTGTTAAAAGTTCAGTTTTGCATCTAATCATCGTTTTGTGAATAATAAGATTTGTTTTTGGGTTTAAAAAGTCATTTAAGAAGACGGACTAATATTACAATAAAATATTCCTAATTCTGACCTCTGCTTTCTTATAGCCACTAGGGATGGGTACCTTTGACATTTGAATCGATACCGGTACTTAACGGTACCAGTTTTCGATACTTTTGAGTGTTTATTTTTTTAATTCTCTTTTATAATTAAATATATATTTTTCTCAATATATAACCATATTTGATAAATATCACGATAAATAACATACAACTGTTTGTATTTTAACATCGTCCTTGTAGTTTTATAAGCTGATAATTAAACTGAAGCAAACATCTTTACTGTGAACTAAATTTACTGTGTATCTTCATTTCTTTTGCCGTCCTTTTTCATTTGATTTTTCGTACTGGGAGGCTAGAATTTCCGAGGAGAAAGCGAACGCACCATTAGCTGATAACAACGGTGGCAATGGAAGCTAACATATCAAGCTAACGTTATCTTAAACAGTTTATTTAGCTGCTGGAGCAGATTAAAACGATGATGCCTCACACTTAGATCGTTGTCGCTGGTTTCATCTTCACCCAATCACCCGTCGCATTTAGTAAAGTGAAGCCAAACTTTAGAGCGCGTTCATGTTCTTCTAGTTGGGAATTCGGAGTTCTGAGGAGAAAGCGAACGCACCATTAGCGAAACGGAAGCTAACATATCAAGCTAACGCTATCTTAAACATTTTATTTACCTACCGGAGCAGATTAAGATGAGGATGTCTCACTTAGATCGTTGTCGCTGGTTTCATCATCACCCAGTTACCCATCACATTTAGTGAAGTGGACCCAAGCGTTAGCGTGCGTTCTTTCTACCATGCTGCTCTGTTTACAACTCGCTCGCAGCGACCGACGACATAACGCTCTTGCGCATGCGCAGCTGTCTAGGCAAGTTCTCGTTATGAAGGACGGGTACCGAAACGAGGCACTGTTTCAAATGACGTGAATCGGTGCTCAGTCGGTACTATGGAATTCGGTTGGTACCTAAAAAAGTACCGAATTCGATACCCATCCCTAAGCCACACTATTCCAGTGTTCCTGTAGAATAAAGGCAAGGCAGCTTTATTTCTACAGCACACCACACACAGAGGCAATGCAATGTGCTTCCCATTAGCAAGAACACTAAAACCAACGTGACAGAAAATACTATTTAAAGCTGCTTTCCGGAGTTTTCCCTTTCAGAAGTGATGTATGACTCATCAGAAATGTGTAAAAGCGATTGTCTCATCGTGTACTGTGATCAAATGTAAGCGATACGTAGGGCTACACGATATATCGTAAATATATCGTCATCACGATGTCAGCATGCACGATATGCATATCGCAAAGAACAGATAGATAAATATCACAATGAACGGTCAGCTCAGATGTTTGCTACACATAACGCATTCTGTCAAACGGTAGCATGATGTTTTTAACAAATCAAACAGAGCTCTTCACCCGTTTGGCCAATCAGGTGGGTTCTCATAGGTTAGATGCCCGCCCCCGAGGCGGACGACACTTAATTCTGATGGTTAGCGAACACCCGAGTTAGCTTTGTTCTGCTCTTTATGGTGATTCTGCTTTTCCCGGGATCCACGGATCACCTTTTCTTTTCTTTTCCCCTTTCCTCACATCGTTTGCTTTTCTCATCGTTATGATTTTTTTATTTCTCTGTTTTTGTTCCCAAGTTAAGTTTTTATTTATCGCAAGTAATATCGTCATCGCAATATTAATCACTGTTATCGAATACCGCAGGTTTTCCTAATGTCGTGCAGCCCTAGCGGTTCGTCTTTTTTTTTTTTTGCTAACCACGCCCCCTGCCCCGCAGAACTCCGTGCAATAGGAAATTGAGCGGCGACCAGAACTAACCAATAGCGTTACCCCCAAATTCCACTACCTCCGCTACGCTCCGGTCCGCCTCCGCCTTCCGCAGCCGCTCGCTTCCGAACTCAACTTTTACTGGTACCCGCTCTACAACGGCTCCGCTCCGGTGCGGAGACCTGAGGTGCGCAAACAGGCATGCGCGGGATTTTCGAGATCTTGCGATACAGTCCAAGCAATAAACGCGGAAGTTAGATCCAAACACCCGTTGTGTGGGAGAAGCATCGACATGAACTGTTTAATCTGCCCATCATTTGTGTTGAGAGATCAGCAGTTTGGATCAACAAAGTGTGACTACTTTGATAGTGGAAACTGTATTTATGGCTTCCTTTTGTGCATTTAAAGTTCAGCCGCCATTGATAGTTGTTAAAAGTTGTTAAACCTGTGCATATGAAACAAAAAACGCTTTTTGTTTATCGATTTATTGTGAAAAACGGAAGTTGTGCATGCTCCTTTTCCTGTTGGGCCGTTGTGATTCCGGTTTTTGCCGGACGGCGGAACAGAGGGCGGCGCACTGCCGGAGCACGGCCGCAGTAGTGGAATTGCTCTGATTGACTACAACGGGACCGGTTTTGCTCCGGCGTTTGTGCCGGAGCGGAGCGGAGGTAGTGGAATTTGGGGGTTAGACTACCGCTAACTTGCTTCAAGTTTAAGGAATACCTCGGCTGATGCAGAGTTGATGAACTTTTCACGGACAAGTAAATCTCCAACATATAAATACGTGAGAACACAGCATGACATGAGAATACTCGTAAAAGGACGTGTTTTAGCCGTTTGTCGGCTACAGATGCACGTTTATAATCAGAAACGTGAAGTCGCCAGAGCAACAGATGTTTAGTGCGATAAGCTTGTCAGCCACTAGATGGTGCCATCGGATAAGAGAAATACTCCGGAAAGAAGCTTTAGAACAGCAACAGAGTGAAAGGCTGAGCAGTCACAGCGCAGAAGGTGCAGCATGAGAACAACGGCTGATGAAAACATGAAGGTTTTCAGTTTTGATTTTGAAAGTTTCTAGGGTTCACATTCGAGGTCACGAGGAAGCCGATTCCATCTGTGAGCAGCTTCACCCTGTTTGGTTCTGACCCGGTTCTACCAGCTGGCTGTTTCCTCAGGATCTCAGAACCCTGCTGGGCGTAGATACCTGAAGGAGATCCTACTTTGGCCCAATGCCACTGAGTGATTTATGAACTAGTAGAAGCACTTTGAAATAGATTCTGTGGTTTACTGGTAACCAGTAGAGATTTGAGAACAGGAGTGATGTGTTCGGTTCTCCGGGTTCTTGTTAAGACTCTAGCAGCAGCGTTCTGAATAAGCTGCAGTTGCTTCACAGCTTTTTTTAGACCCGTCAAAAGATCACTGCAATGGTACAGCCGTAACACTTTAAGGAGCACAAATTAACCATTAATTAGCTGCCAGTTAATATGCATATTAATGGACTACTAAGTCTGAACTAGTCATTATTAAGCACTTATTAAGAGCTTATTACTAATGCTGTAATTCTAACATTAACAGGCCATAAATGAAGAGTTTTATCAAAATAAGCCATTCATAATGGTTTGTTAACTGAAAGTAAAGGTTTGTTGCTGATTAACACACATGCTTATTAGCTCTAATCAATATGAGGCTTTTAAAGAAGTAATTCAAGGGGAATAGTTAATAACCAAAATCATTATGTTCTGGTATTATGTAAATAAACACTAAACTCCACATGTTAATAGAGCCTAAACAACTGTCAGTTAACCACTCGTAAGCAAGAACATGTTCCCCATTCTAAAGTCAGATTTTGTTCATACCTAATTACTAGTAGTTAAGTGTTAATTAACCACTTAAAGGCAAGAATATGTTCCCCTTGAATTACTTCTTTATAAGACACATATTGATTTGAGCTACTTAGTGTGTGCGTTAACCAACAAACCATTATGAATTGCTTATTTTGATAAAACTCTTAATTTATGGCCGGTTAATGTTAGAATTAAGCTCTTAATAAGTGCTTAATAATGACTAGTTCAGACTTAGTAGTCCACTAATACGCATATTAACTGGCAGCTAATTAATGGTTAGTTTGTGTTCCCTAAACTAAAGTGTTACCGTACAGCCTGCTGGAGATGAACACATGAATGAGCTTCTCTGGGTCTTGTCTGGACATGAGACCTCTGAGTCGTGCTCTTTGATGCAGATGATAAAACGCTGATCTAGTTATAGCCTTAATGTAACCAGTGAAGCTCAGGTCTGAATCGGTTAGGACACCAAGATTTCCAACCTGGGTCTTTGTCTTTATTCCTCTGGAGCCGAGCCGAGCCGAGCAGTAACCTCCATCCCGTCCTTCTGACTTCCAAAGACAATAACTGCAGTCTACTCTTCGTTTAACTGGAGGAAGTTTGACTGCATCCAGTCGTTAACTGGGTCCAAACACTGACAGAGTGAGTCTAGAGGACTGGTCACTGGGTGACAGAGCTAGATAGATCTGGGTATCATCTGCATAACTATGATAGATAATGTTATTGTGTATGACCTGACCCGGGGGGGGCATGTAGAGACTGAAGAGCAGTGGTCCAAAGACTGAGCCTCGGGGGACCCCACATGTCATGGTGATGAGCTTTGATTTGTGATCACCAATAAAAACAACATAACTCTGTCTTCAAGATAAGACCAGAGCCAACTGTGGACGGTGTGAAGTTCCTCACACGAAACTAAAGAATCCGGTTTTCCTTTTGTGAATGAATTCATCGGAATTATTAGAGATTATTTTGAGGTGATGTTTCACTAAACGATGAGAACTTTTGTTATTTTCTCGTCCAGATTTAATAAACCCACATCTTTTCATGTGGAGGTGAAACCGAAACAGAGGATGCAGCAGACCTCTCCCCCTCAGCTCACTGGTGAGTTTATCAACAACGACCCCAAAAGTCTGCAGCAGAGGGTCAGAAAGCATCTGATCAATGCACGAGGAACATCGCTGGTGTTAAAATTACTTAAATATTTAGAGATTTTTAAAAAGATGTACTTTCACAGATTAAAACACACACACACACACACACACACACTTCAAAGTCTCTCAGAAGCTTCAGTCACAGATGATGAAGAAAACTTTCTTCAGATGAATCATTTAACACCTGGTTTCATATAAAGGTAAAAAAAACACAGGGAAGAAAATTCCTCTTTGATGTTAAAAGATCAAAGAGCCACAAAGTTGTCCTCCAGCAGATTCACTTCTCAGCGTGGTGTCATTGGCGGGATCACCAACCGGAAAGCCGCATTCACACCGAACCAAAGATGGGAACCAGTGTAGCGAACAAAAATCCTGGAGTCTAATCGGAGCGTTTACGCCGGCTGTGGTGCGAAACATACCGGATGCGGAGCTGCAGAATCTTTCTGCACGGTTTCTACTTTTTCCAGATTCCGCATGTGGATTGTTAGGAAATGAGACGTGGGCCAGCGAGGTGCATCCGTGTTGCATCATTTAGCTTCTTCTGCTATTAATGACGAGAGGATGGGTGTGGCTTGTGAGTACCAGCTGTCTACCTGTGCGTTATCGAGTGAGCTTACGCGACCTCGTGAGCAACAGCCTGGAGACGCAATGCAGCCGATGTAAATGGAAGTCCGTCTGGAAGGTGCACAGGTTCCGATCTGCATCTGTTCCGT
This sequence comes from Nothobranchius furzeri, assembly GCF_043380555.1. NCBI lineage: Eukaryota > Metazoa > Chordata > Actinopteri > Cyprinodontiformes > Nothobranchiidae > Nothobranchius > Nothobranchius furzeri. The sequence goes on along the minus strand of NC_091759.1, from coordinate 23,555,687 downwards.
ACTCTGTGTAAATCAGGCTTTATTAATCTGAGGTTTGGGTAATTTCTGAGCATCACAGATCAGGGCTGAGGGGTAAAAACGTGTCCCATGTATCGATAAAAGCACTACTGCTGATTAAACCCTGCAGCTTGTTCTCTGTAGCGACACCTGCGGTTTGGGAGGGGAACTACAGGAGCAGATAGATAATCCTCATCTTTTACTGTGTTTCTGTAAAACAATTGAGACAAATAAACGTGGAAAACAAAACAGTTTAGTTCAGACCAGGTAGAAGAGCTAACGGCTAGTCTGAGTGGAGCCGGAGCCAAAACGTTCCTCCACCGTAAAAAACAACTCCTTACTCAAAAAGTTCAAAGCAGTTCTCTTTTACATACCACCTTAAATTCCACGTTACCCGGTCATTTGCATAGAGTTCTGTGGTTTCTGTGGCAGAAATGGATCTGGTTGGGAAAATGAGTTAGGGAACTATTCTGAATCCACTGGAAGTACCATGAAAATCTCGCCTTGGGTCAAAAAGGAATTTCCCTAAAATAGAAAACTTCAGGAACAGAATGAACTCTGCGGATTCAGGCTCTTTCTGACGAGCTTCACAGAAAACTCGTCCGAAAAAATCAGCTGATTTAGGATTAAAAACACGTTTTTAGTCTATGGAAAAGCTCACCCGTTTCTCCAAACAGAGGCTGTTCGAAGAGCTACTTAGACCTTTTCTAACTTCAAAACATCTGAAGTGAGTCTAAAGCAACACAAGTTTAGTTTTTTAATCACCAGAATGATGATTAAAAAACTCTGGGGAAATGTGCCCATAATGCTTATTTTTACTTTTCAGGGGCTCAAACAAATAAATATAAAAGATGAAAAAGAACCGAGAATGAATTAAATCAGCAGCTAAATCAGTGGAAAGCATTATCGGTGGGACTCGATTAAAATAATTAATCTAATTAATCAGGTTTTCTAATTAATTAATCTTGATTAATCACATTTTAGTTGTTTAAGAAAATTTGCACCTAAAGCATTAAAAAAAACCTGTTTCAAATAATGAGGTACAAAATCAAACAATAAATGATAAATGACCCGCACTTGTATAGCGCCTCTCAGAGTAAGGACTCCAAAGCTCTTTACACGACAGTGCATCATTCATCCATTCACACACACATACACACACTGATGGTGATGAGCCACGATGTAGCCACAGCTGCCCTGGGGCGCGCTGACAGAGGCGAGGCCAATAGACACGGACATTATTATTACTGGGAAATCAAGCTCTTAAGATTCATGAGAAAAATCCCTTTCAACTGTATTTTGATTCAAAACAGGAAAAGGTCCGTGTCACGGCCTCCGTGGTTTTCAGGAAGGAGAAGCGAAAGTATTTTCTCAAACACGGCATCAGTTCAAGCTAGCTACTTTCTTCTGATCCTTCCATTCTAGTAGCCGTTAGCAGAGCGGGGCTCTCGTGTGCGTCAGTGTAATCGGTTAAGCTGCCCTTGAATGCATTAATTTTCATTAATGTGTTATTTTTGTCTAAATGATTAATCATAGTTAACACGTTAACCCCCCCCCCCCCCCAGTGAAAACACAAACAAGTTAAAAAAATACAAACTGATTTTGTTTTTGAGGAAGAAAAAAGTTCAAAGAAAAGACAGATGGGCTGGAGGAGTGCTGACAGAACACACACATACGCGCGCGTGCGTGTGTGTGTGTGTGTGTGTGTGTGTGTGTGTGTGTGTGAGAGAGAACACGCTGGTATCTAAATAAAACTCTGCTGCATCCCACATGTGCTCTGCAGTGGGTGAAGGTGCGTTTCTAAACTGGCCGTCACCTGGGAGTTTTTTATCACGCAGCTCGAAACAAAACGCTTCGTTTTCACAAACAAGAGAAAAAACACCAAAACATTAAAGTTAGAAACAAACCGGGAACATTTACGGGCTCCAACCTGAGTTCAACTAAAGACTCGGAGCATTTAGAAGCATCGACTGGACCTCCTGAAGGATGTTGTTCATATCTGATGTTTAAATGATTCCTGAGCAGCTTCACTGATCTGGTGGGTTTAACGTCAGACGCTTACGCTCTGCAGGTCCAACTTCAGACAAACACGAAGCCAGATTCTTCACTGGTGGATTTCTTTCCTCACTGCAGAAACTGAAGACATGAGTTGTAGATGGTGGCGGTTTAGTGCCCTCTGATTGGCTCATCACCACCTGTCTGCTAGCCAAACGTCTCCTGAGAACCTGAGAGGATTCTAATGAAACTCTCAGGAAGTGGTTGTCAGGTGAAGTTGATTAAAGATAGAAACGACACAAACAGCCCGCTGAAAGACGAAGGAGGACTTTTAGGATCACGGAAGAACATCCGTCTCACTCCGACACCCACTAACGGACACACGAGGAGATCTGCAGGACCCTAGAAGTCTTTAGGTGTGAGAATGAAACCGACTCACCTCAGGGCCCGACTGAGCTTGTCGTAGTTCATCTGGGGTTTGCACTTCCGGGCCCCCCACAGCCGGGCCACCTCGTCGGGGTCTTTGATGACAAACTCCCCGTAGTCTCCCTGCCAGGCGATGACATCGTTGTACTCCTGTTTCCTCAGCAGCTCCAGGATGAAGTGCCACAGCTGGATCTGTCTGGAGCCTGGGCTCGACTCCGGCTTGTAGGCCCACTCCGGGAAGGCAAACCCTGGGGGGGGGCAGAGAGGTGTTATGGTGGATCAGACAGAAGAGATCTGATGATTTTTAGATGATTTAGGTTGGAAGTCTGTAGATCAGCTACATAAAGCCCCTGTAAGGGCAGCAGAGGCCACTTGATGTTTAACAGTGTTTTATGAGATTCTACGGAAGCCCATGATGACCATTTCAGACGAGATTTTCCCCACAGAAAACAGTTATATTAAACCATCCCTGCTATCAGCGTCAGAGCTGCAGAATCACAACTGCTATAGCAGATTATCAGGCCTTGAAGCGAGCAGACTAAATATAAGATATGGCCTGATAACTACTATCAGCACACACACACACACACACACACACACACACACACACACACACACACACACACACACACACACACACACACACACACACACACACACACACACACCTTATTAGGACCAGATGTGTACTGGCAATCGGGTTGACACTGGGAAACATATGGGCTCAATACAACAATGCTGGTGTGTGTGTGTGTGTGTGTGTGTGTGTGTGTGTGTGTGTGTGTGTGTGTGTGTGTGTGTGTGTGTGTGTGTGTAATTGCTGTAAAGAAACACTAAATACCAACGTTCCCACACACTAGAGCCATTTATATCCACACGACCGCGAGCCACTAACAGCAACAGGCTCAGGACCGGACCGCTGCTGCGTCGCCGTGGCAACCCACCGATCTGATCAGTAAAATCAGGACTGCACGTTTGTGGTCTGGAGAAAAACACCATCTGATGTAACAAACACCAGCTTATTAGCCTTTAAGGCCTCATCAACGTTTGATAGGGAAGCTCCATAAAAACTCCCAACAACTCCGTGGAAAACCCACAAAGAAGAACCCAGATGAGGATCGGACAGAACCGAACTGCCAGCACGTGCTCCGAGTCGGCCCGGGGCCGAGCTGTAGCAGCCATTAGGAAACCAGCACCAAACCGGAGAAAACCTGCATGAAGAGCTGGACGTTGTGTTTGAAGCCTCTGTGATCCCACGACGACACGCGAGGACTAACAACCCGACCCGAGTGAGTCGCCTCACGACTAAAATACACAACTATACCTCTGTGGATGTGAAGAGTCCTACGGTTTACCGGCAGGTGTGAAAAAGTCGGAATGAGTCACAGAGCGAACGACCAATCAGAGCACAGAAACTCCAGCCTGTTCAGCTCTTTATCTGGATAAATAAAATATAAGGATTGTATTTTGTTGCTTATCTTGTTAAAAAAATCACCATGAAGTACAGGTACGACTGTAAAACTAGATTACAGCGCAAAGGTAATCCAGCTCAGACTGAGAGACCATCTAAAGGCTCGGGACTCCTCAGCTGTCGTGACTTCATCAGCTGATTAGCGTGCGGCGCTCCGAGTCTCGTCTCCACATTCGGATTCTCTCAGATGATGAACGTGTTTTTTTAACACAGTTCTGGATTAGCAGGGAATGAGTGTGTCACAGATTAGCTTCACCTTTTAGACCGGATTACTGACAGAAATTAACTTTTGCTCCTTATTCTAGTTTTTCCAGTTTCACCTTTACACCGATTCCGTTCGGAGGGCAGATACCGACCGACCGCTAAAACTAAATTCACGACTCTGGCACCGAGGTCGGAGAGCGGGTCGGTTCTGGTCACCAGCTGATTTCATGGGTTTATCTCAGTCTGCGTGTATTCTAACACACATTTTATTTGATGGTGAGTTTGGACAGAAAACACACGTGTGTGTGTGTGTGTGTGTGTGTGTGTGTGTGTGTGTGTGTGATGCTGGTGAGAACCAGACCAGTTAACCCAGTAACTCAGTGGTGAGAGGCTTTGACCAGCTGGATTCGTGGCACCAGTCTCAGGTTTTACCATCTAAAACGTTTACTTTAACCAAATCCAAACTCAGGAACCAGAACTTTAACATGAAGACAGAATCCGTCTGGAGACGAAAGACGAGGCTAGATTCACGCTTCCGGACGGCTGAAGGTGATTTAACGGGAATCACCATGGGAACAAAGCCAGTCTGGCCTCTTTAAGATGTAACAGTAAAAATACCTCAGCCGTACGTTTTCCCTAAACTTCCAGCTGCGTTCCGACTCGAGGACTGCTCAGTCGTGTGATCCGGGTTCGGACACTTCTCCAGACAGGAAGTAAAGCAGCATGAGCTAACGGTTGCTAACGTGTTTGAATGAACGATGCGTGTTTATCTGAAGGTCTGGGCCCAAACCCAAACAGAACCGGTCCTGATGACTAACAAACCACAAGCTGCTGTCTGGCCTCTGCTGGAGCTCATAGGGAAAGCCAAACGGACACAAAAGCTGCTAAGAACCACCTGAAAGCAGATTATTAATCTGGCATGAGCATGCCATGAGACAACGAGACACTTGTCTCTGGGGACGAGCTGGACAGCGAGACAGACACGGGCGTCGCGGTGATGTTCAGGTTAGCGTGTGGAGGTAAGCAGGTTCATGCGTGGGTGACCAGCAGCCATCATGCGTGTGCTGCACGTGTCCCTGCTGACTCACCGCTCCTTCGCTTGTCGTGGAGCTTTCACAGATTCCTCCCTTCTCCCCTTCAACTCCACCGCCTTTCTCTTTCCCTTCACTCCGTCGCTCCTTCGCTCGGCCTCTCCTAAGTCAGCCGTCTCCTAGCAACAGAAGCTTTTAGCTCTAAAAATAAACGGCAGAGTCACGACGAACGAGACGAAATGTGACTCAGCTACAGAGAAAAGTTAGCAGAGGAGCGCCGGTACCGGTTCGGAGCTCTGGATGTGATGGGCGGTACCGAAGGCCCACTCAGAGAGGCGGCGCCGCCTGCACCCAGAACCAGATGTTGGCTTCAGTCATCAACCTAAAACCCAGACTTTGGGTCTGGTACTGCTGATCCAGAGTCAGCCCGGTTCTGATCCCACAGTTGGTTTGATTCCAACTCAAACGTGGTTTAGGAGATTAATCCTGATTATTCCCGTCCTGGAAGCAGGCGGATCAGCTGTTGTGATCCATCCCTGCGGTTATCTACACCGATCCTGGCCCTCAGGGCCGATACCAGTGTAACGCCCAGTGCTGGACGACGGCTCAGAACACCAACAGAAGCGTCGTGTCCGTAAAAACATCCCACCGTTCCAGTTCGGGCTTCTCCTACAGAGAGGAAGCTGAGCGGATGGTCTTCAGGAGGCTTCGATGCTTTTATCCACCGTGACGAGTTTCGTGCCTCTCACAGCCATAAAAGATGCTGACGCCGGGCGATCGTCCGTGGTGGACGGGGACGAGACGTCCACGGAGAACGTGAACTCCAGACGGGACCGAGTCAGGCAGAGGTGAAACACGGCGTTCCTGGCTCCCGACTATTTTTAGCAGCAGCTCATTTCCCTTCAGCCTGCAGTCTGGAGACACCTGCGTCCTCCTTCCAACAGAAACACACCGTCTGCAGGTCCGACGTCACCAGAGCTGGAACGCGGCCCACAGCTCCCGATAGCCATCATCGGGTTATTGTCCGACCAGCCTGAACCCAAAATCCCGCAGTAGCATTCCATCCATCCATCTATCCGTCTGCTCTCCTCCCTTCCTCCTATTCTTTGGTGGAGCTAAATTTAGTCCCTGGAAAGGTCGGGATGTGTGTGTGTTGCCTGCTGAAATCTGGACCAGGACTATCAGGGATGGAATCAGGACAACGCAGAAAAGCAGGAAGTGAGCGGGTACAGGGCAGGAAAAGGGGAATCTCCCCGGGGCGTGAGCAGAACCAGACCAGGAGAAAAGTCCCGTTTCTGACAAAAGAACAAACAAACATTCAACTGGAGACAATTAATGGTCCAAAAATCCCACAACTCCTAAAATCAGCCATTAACCATCATCACCTAACTGGTTCCGGTGTTTACCTGTACTGGTAACCATCCCTCTGAGCCTCAAACTGGTGTTTATGAGTGATCTGCTCCTCACTTAGCTGAGCTCATAATTACCCTCAGAGGATGGAGTTCAGATCCGAGGAGCCAGAGGCTCAACGGCAGGGAGGAGTCGGATAAGGAGCCGGGACGAGGAGGGACTCCAGCGAAGAGGGAACAGAATCCAGCAGAGATGGAAGGGAAAGAGAGGAGAGAGTAAAACGCTCCGGTTCCATGAAGCCGGACGGATGAGCAGGGGGTGGAGCTTAAACCTGACGGAAGGAAGAAACAGAAAAACTAAACTAAAACACCAGAAGAGCTTAAAGCCGATCTCAGGATTAGAACGGAATCCGGGTCCTGCTGTGGTCCGGCTCCGCCTCTGAGCTCAGATCCAGGTTCTGTGACCGTATTCCTGCCGTCTGCATAAGATCCAAACCAACAACTCCAGCATTTGGGACAGGTGTTTCCGAGCGTCGTCCGGAGGAACAAAGTTACCGTAGAGGGACGCTTCAACCATCCCTGCCAGGCGAGACTCGCCGGTGGCGGTCAGAGGGGCCGACGGCGCCAACAGGCAGCCTCGCCCCAGGGCGGCTGTGGCTACGTAGCAGCTAACCATCACTGGCAGTGTGTGAATGTAAGAGCTCACACAAGAGTGTCCTAATAAAGCGCTGCATAAGTTGGATGATTATTATTATTATAAACGAGGCAATCGAGCAGAAGGTTGAACCTGATTCTGGTTCTTCAGGCTCTGCAGACACTAAATGGACCAGATGATCCAAACAGAACAACGTCCTGCTGGCGTCAGGACTCCTACAGCAACTCTACTTATTCAGTCATAAGAGACTCGGACTCTCCTGCAGAGCCACACGTTAAACACAGGTGAACGAGAAGCAGCTCACGCCACTCACACAAACGCCGCTGCATCCTGAATCACACCTGAGACGGTAAGAACACCTGAACCCAGAACCTCAGGAACCTGTCCTGGATCAGTCCGAACTCCTCGAGGCGGCTAGAACTGAGACGAGGCTGGTCCAGGATCAGTTTGGTCATACAACACTGCAGCTTCTAACAAACAGCTGGTCTGACTTCTGCATCTTAAGCTAACTTCATTAGAGCAGCGAGTTAAACGATCACACCAGCGATGACCTCACAGTTCAGGCCCGTGGCTCCTAATCTGCAGCGCCTGAACCCAGACCGAAGGAACACACACATGCATGTACACGCGCTCAGGAACACGCCTGAACACGCTTCCCTTCCAGAAAATCACAACCCTGCAGAGCGCTGGGCTCTAACGAGCTCCGGGCCGCATCTGAGCCCCCCCCGCTGCCCGGAGGCGAGTGGACGAGTTTAAGAGTTAGACAGAGACACGTGTACACACACACACACACACACACACACACACACACCCACGTGCACACACACTCACACCCACGTGTGCACACACACACTCACACACGCCCACACGCGCACACACCCACACACTCACATCCATGCGCGCGCACACACACACACCCACTCACACAAACACACACGCCCACACCCACGCACGCACACACACACACACACACTCACGCCCACACCCACGCGCACACACCCACACACACACACTCACGCCCACACCCACGCGCACACACACACACACACACACACAAATGCCCACACCCACGCACACACACACACACCCACACACTCACATCCATGCGCGCGCGCACACACACACCCACGCACACACCCACACACTCACATCCATGCGCGCGCACACACACACCCACTCACACAAACACACACGCCCACACCCACGCGCACACACACCCACGCACACACACACACACCCACACACTCACATCCATGCGCGCGCGCACACCCACTCACACACCCACTCACAGAAACACACACGCCCACACCCACGCACACACAAACACACACACCCACGCGCACCCACACACTCACACCACGCGCGCACACACACCCACTCACACAAACACACACGCCCACACCCACGTGCACACACACAAACGCCCACACAAACGCCCACACACACACCCACACACACACACACACACACCCACTCACACAAACACACACGCCCACACCCACGTGCACACACACAAACGCCCACACACACACCCACACACAAACGCCCACACACACACACACACACACACACACACACACACACACACACACCCGCGTGCACACACACCCGCACACACACCGTGTGTCTACAGGAAGTGAGCCAGGCTGATGCCCTGCAGAGCGAGCCAGACATCTCCAGTCGCTGCGCTGATGAACGGATCCAGCGGGTCAGCCGGAACACCAAACGACCTCAGGGTTGTTAAAAACGGACCCAAAAGAGGGATTAATAGAACTCGTGTTAAACTTCAGGAACCAGAGCGGCCGAGGAGCAGCTGGAATAATCTGGTTTCACTTGAGGGAAGAAAAATCTGCGTTTAAATCCTAAATCCTGCTTCTGTGTGGTTTTCACAGACGACTTTCATTTTTCTCCAACGTACACATTTAGCCACGGCAGCCGGGCCAGCGCCGCTCGCTCAGTGACTTCAGATATGGGACTGATCCATGTGAACACCAGCGCGGACAGTTGTGCACAAAACCACACGCGTGCACGTGTCACCACAGCTCAGAATAGTTCTATAAATCTGCAGGATGAATCACTCCGGAGCTCGCTGCCAATCACATGTCATCCTCTCCTTTTCCAGCGAGGCCGTTTTCCTTTTAGCACGTTTCCCGACAGACAAAGAGGCTCCGCTGCTGATTAGGAACGCCGAAGACCTGGAGGCCAGCAGGATGAAACAACACTTTTCCTTTAAAACAATCTGCAACGCTATCGTAATCACCCTCCAAGCTACAGCAGAGTTTTATTCCCGTCTGGAGCCAAAGGCCCGGATCAGCCGGGATATCTGATCCTGATTAAGTCAGATTCCAGGATTCGACTCGTGTTCTTTCTGGAGTTTTTCCTTCCTGCTTCACTCACACACACCAGGAACATTTATGAAGCTATTTTAAAGACATCAGCTCTCTTCTGTAAATCCCAGCTGTAATCCGGGATTTACTTCTGTCATAATCTAAGATTAGAGAGAAAAAATCACAGGTTTAAACGGTAAAGGAGGAACGACGACAACCAAGATGAACAGAAACGTTACAGCTGTGACAGTGGCTTATCAGGGTCACCATGGTAACCGCAAAGTGGGTGGGGCTTTCTCACTTCTGACACTAAAACCAGAACCGGGGCATTCCAGTCCGGATTGGGTTCAGAGGGTTTCTTTAAAGGTGTCGACAGGAACTGGATACTGAATAGGGCTGCAACAACGAATCGATAAATTCGATGAAAATCGATTACTAAAAGCGTTGGCAACGAATTGCGTCATCGATTCGTTGTGTCGCACAACTCTTCCAAAAGCGCCCCCCCTTCCCGCCCGCCATTGCGCGCAGACCAGAGCAAGTCAGATCAGCGCGAGGGAGAGCCGGCAGATCAGCGCGAGGGAGAGCCGGCAGATCAGCGCGAGGGAGAGCCGGCAGATCAGCGCGAGGGAGAGCCGACAGATCAGCGCGAGGGAGAGCCGGCAGACTTGCGCTGCTGCGAACCGGTTCGGCATTGTTGTGCAGCGATCCAGGCAGCTGCTTCCAGCGCACGGTCCATTCTCAAAGTGGTTCAACCAAAAAACTATAATTAGCACACGATCGTTCATGTCCGTACATGTTCTCTATTTTCTGTCTTATTTGTGCCTGAAGCTCGCTACTGCGGAGCTCATCACCTGTGCTGTGGTGATGTCACCTCACGCAGCATCGAAAACGCGCTCTCCGCTGTGCGGTCAGGAGATCCCTTTGATCTGCTCAAAAGAAACTGATGAGGTGAAAAAGTAAGAATCCAGGCAACAGATTTTCTGGAGAATTAAGAGGAGATGCAGGAAGATGAGAGACAGACAGGACAGGAAAATAGTTCAATAAAAACAAGAAAACAAAACAAAGTGTTGAAAAGTCAAATGTAGGTAGATTTATCTCCACGACACGTTTTTACCAGTAAAAAACAATAAGTTATACAAATGTTATATTTATACATCTGATACAATTCAGATCACCTTCAACACTCAGTCACACACCCAGGGCCGTTTCAAGACATTTTGGGGGCCAAAGCAAAATGCCCCCCCCCCCCCCCCCCCATAACTGGGCTCCCCAGAAGCCTCTGTGTAATCCATGCCCTCTCCAGTAGTGTTAGTTATACAGTGTTTATAAAAGCCCCTCAGACATTACTGACATGTTCTAATATTATCAGATGAAAAACTAAATTATCAGACATGCTGTCTCATCTGCTGCTTTTCTAAACTTGCTAAAAGTAACAAAACCATTTGAAAGCCACCATTTGTGGATTCTCTGAAAGTTTCCATGGAGTGTGTGACAACTTATTTATTCATTGATCCTATCGTCTAATCTCACAGCTGAAACAAGCATCCTTAATAATCTGTGCACAGGAAGCTTACCGATGCTGTAGTAAAACAAAAGGTATAATAATTTATTATTAATAAAACCTTGTTGCAGCACTAAAGCAGAAAAATTAGATTTTGCATTAAATATGCAAAATATTTACATATGAATTGTTTTAGAGCCCTTTTATTGGCAGAATCTGATATTAATTTAGTTCTTACAAAAAATGGGTCCCAACATGGTTTGTGTGGCGTTGCCATAGTGTGATGTCATAGGCACAGACCCCTGTCCTCTTGTTTGGAAATGGAAATATGATCACCCTACATTAAACAAACTGTCCACCCGGGATTTTGCGCTGCACAGAGACGCTTCGCTGCCTACGACTGAACGTCAGTTGAGAGTCAGTCTCATGCAGACTGACCAATGAAGAGAGGGCCTCAAGTTAAGACCCTCTCCTCATTGGTCAGTCCACACGAGGTGGGTCAAAGGTTACTCTGGGCGGGTTACGTGTTGTCAGGCATTCAAGTATTGAGTATATTTACTGCATATTACAGTAAAATATTCTGTATGTGACCACATTATGGTGATCCTTGGGTCGTGATGATGGAGCCCTTGAATATTGTTGCCCAGGGTACAACAAAGTGTTAATCTGGCCCTGGTTCCGCCGTCACATTCCCGCAGAAACTGGTTGATCACACCGGGGCCAGACTACTAGCATGTGGTTTTACAACCACAATGTCCTCAGAAGCAAAAACGCTTTTAAAAGGGAGGGAGGAGTCCTAACTGTTGCTGCAGGCGTGTTGTGTGAGAGTGCAGTTATATACTGGTTAATATATTTTTGGGTTCAGTTGCTTTCATGTGGCCTAATGTGAGTCTATTTGGGATCATTGGAATGATCAGCAGCATTTCTTGATGTGACTTTATGGCAGTTGCCCAGGGCATCATCACAAGGAGGATGGCATTCATTTGCTTTTGCTTTATTTGGTATTTTTTCAGTCATTTTTGGAAATAGTGATCAATTTTGATTAATTCACAGCCTATGTTTAATTACATTTAAAATAAATGTCAACAGATGAGATCAAACAAAACACATGAGAATTGCCCTTAAGCTGTTTAACTTGGACCAAGCATTTTAGGTCACAGATAGATGTAGCTTAGGGTCTCTGTCTATACACCTTATAAGACAATTTAGGTGATGGCATGTTGTTTTTCTGCTATTGAACTGATTTCTAATAATGTTGTGTTAAATAAAGTGAAGGAAGGAGAGAAATAACGTTTCCCTAGCAGTTTTTAAAAATTTCCCCATGTAATCCGATTAATCGATTAATCGTGTCGAGACCCCATCCGATTAATCGATTATCCAAATAATCGTTTGTTGCAGCCCTAATACTGAATGTAATCAAGAGTTTAAACTGGGAATGAAACCGGCACACTTAGGAATTCTGTAAAAAATGCATCAGTTGCTTTCGGATCAATCCGATTTTAAGGCACTAAAAATGTATTCCCGATCAGCTCATCTGGGAGCCAAAAGTCTCCGTGGAGCAGCAGCTGGGACAGAAATCAGCAGGGAATAAAAAAGCTTCTCCTTCTGGAAGGTCACTCACACTTCGGATGAGTGTGTGCATCCTGACGGGAGGTACAAGTGACGAGCGTGATGGATTCAGCTCAACGTTCCCACCTCCTAGACTTGATCCCGCCAAATGAAAGACGCTGTAATGGTGTCTGGTGCATGTCGATGTCTGGTTAACATTTGTGGGAAGTTCGGCTGATTAGATCAATCTGGATCGTCGACTTGGAAAACATTCCAAACTAATTGACTCTAAATTCTTCCCGGACACGAGCCAAAGATGAGAGCTTGTTGGGTTTTCACTCGGGCTGAGGTTCTGACCCGCCACAGAACAATCACAGCGACTGAACATAATAAACCGGGCCGACTCGGGACTTTCTGCGCGACGTCTGGAGCGTTACTCAGCCTTTCCCGATGGGAACGTCACCACAGTCTTAATTCCGGTATTAGACCCAATCTGGATCTCCAAACTGCAGACAGAGCGGCTCGCTGCTCGTGTAAAAACATTAAAGACGGCGTCACCGCAGGGAGATGGCAGCCCGACACGCTCGCCAGCACAGTGAGAAAATTAAAAGTGTGTGTGTGTGTGTGTGTGTGTGTTAATGCAACACAGATACGGCCCACTTTCATGGCACGTGGGGGGTCCAGACCCCCCAATAAAGCGTGTGGTGAGACGAGAACACGCCTGCACGTTTGGGTGACGCTGATCCTGACTCGTTCATCACTGTCACCCACTCTGGATCCCGTCTCCCTGATGATTCCGACTCCGGCTGAAGGTGGAGGTGCATCTCCTGTACATCCCATAATATCCACCTAGCAACGGGAAGTTAACGGGCTGGTTTGTGATTGGCTGAACATCAGCAACTCAACCGCTGCTTCATCAACGACCACGTTTAACGAACTTTTTCATTTGTTGGGCCAAACTTTCAAAATAAAAGCTTCTACTCCGCCTCCGTACATGTGGCTCTGATGTTTAGTTTTGGGTTAACGGACCGGATAAATCTCCTAACGTCTCACACGGAAACGGTTCTGTTCTGCTCGTGTTTATCCAGACGTTTGACGTTTTCCAATTACGCGTTACTGGAAAATTCCCAAGCAGGTCGGACTGCAGGGCCACGGCGTTAAACCTCTGCTGATAACGAAGAGGAGGAAAAGTTTATAAACGCAGGAAAAAGTGAGGAATCGGGATTTGATCCGAATCCATTTAATGCTACAGACGCTTGAAGCTGCAGGAGTAAAAAGCAACACGAGCAGAAAACCGTTAAACAGTTTACGACCTTCCATCAAACAAACACAGATTCCCAACAGACCAGAAACTCCAGTAAACTTCCCGAGTTCTGCTCCACACATTCCTGTTCCTGTCAGACACGCTTTATGAACGTCTCGGTCTAAAAACTTTATTTGGGTGGTTGTTTAGCGGGATGTTAGAGTCGGGCATTAATGAAAGGAACACATGGGACCCAGAAGAGACGGGTTTCATGTTTGGTTTCAGCGAATTTTACAGACCGAGCCAAAAACAGGAAAAACTGTCCTCCAGGTTTCCTCTGGAATTCCCTTTTGACGCTCAATGGGAACGCTTTATAGCGTTTCCCCCGGGTTCTTTAACGTTCTCGTGTCAAATCCACAGCACAGAACAAGCAGATGACCTGCACTTGTACAGCGCCTCTCAGAGTAAGGACTCCAAAGTGTATCATTCATCCATTCACACACTGGTGGAGATGAGCTACGAGGTAGCCACAGCTGCCCTGGAGCGCTCTGACAGAGGCGAGGCCGACGAGCACAGGTGCCACCGGTCCCTCCGACCACCACCAGCAGGCAAGGGGGGTTACGTGTCTTGCCCAAGAACACAACAGCAGAATTCTCTGTCCGGAGCCGGGATCGAACCCGCAACCTTCCGATTACTGGACAACCCGCTCTGCCTGTTGAACCACCGCTGCCCCCCGTTGACTTGCATTCGTGTTTTCGTTCTTCCGGGGACCCGTGGTCCGGAAGTAGGTGGGCGTGACTTAGGCTCTTGTAACTACAGAATTCCATGTAAATAACCACAGAATTCCGTTTGAATAACTCCAAAAACTCAACATTAAAACTACAGAATTTGGCGTGAAACACAACAGTTACACGCTCTCATGAGCAGCTGTTTAAAGATGGCCGCCACACACCCTTATCCTGACTCAAAAAGGCCCTTAGCTTATCGATCCTGAATGATGCATTTCTCTGAACTGAGGCTGTTCAGTGAGCTGGATTAAAATCTGGTTTTACAAATGGAAACCCTTCAGAATGGTTGGAATGTTGGTGTGAATCCCGTCAGCTCTGATGGAGAAAACTCCGGTGAAGGGCAGTTTTTATCCCGGGACAGCTGCGTCGGCACGGCCGTCTTCGGAAACTCACTCCGATGCTGGAAGGATTCCATTTTGACATAAACTTATTGCACCGTTGAGCAGGTCTGGTTTCATGAAAGAAGGTTTTTCCGAGGCCCGTCGAGTCTCTGGGTGGCCGCTGAAGCAGCAGAGCACAAACGCTGAGGTGTGAACAAAGTGTCCCTGTCTGCACCTGAAACCTCACCTGGGACACTTCCAAAGCAGTGAAAGACCACCTGGATCAATGTCTCCCAAAAGAATTCCCACGTTTTTCCTACCAGCAAAACAAAAACAACAGAGGAACAAAATCTAAACGTAGAAAGTCTGAAGTCAGCATGAACGTTGCTGATTTGAGGTTAGATTTATTTGTGAGATTATGAATGAATGAATGAATGAATGAGTGAATGAGTGCAGGTGCAGCACCAGCAGGGACGGGAACAGGACCAACCCGCTCCAACCACAAACCCGGAGTGGGATCCATCTACCTGCAGCCTGGTTTCCCTCCGCGGCTCTTCAGGTGGTCTTTAAAGGAAACACCTGGTTTACTCAGCAGCGGCTCTCTGAATGAGCAGGTCTGACTTTTTCCTAACGGCTCCACGTGTCGCAGCGCTGCGCCAACGAACGCTCGCCGGTCACACAAACGCTGCTGTTGTAGTTTTCACCCGCCGTGGGTGACTGGGTCCTGCTCCCACCACCAGACCCAACAGAACCAGAGAAGACCACACAGCGTGGGTCTGCCTGCAGCTTTAACACCAGGAGGCCGTTCTCAATCACCAGATCGACCTGGGAACCGCTTATCTTCCCCACGAACCCCAGAGGACAGCCACAACAGCTCCTTGAGCTGGGAAGCCTCCAGACATAACAGCAGCCCACCTCCTCACCTTGGTTTGGGTCAACGGTCCCTACGGAAGAGCCGGGATATTCCAAATAAAAGCAGAATCTCCTGGTGCAGAAACCATTCAGAGGGAATGTTTCCCGTCAGGAGTTTCAGAACTCAGCCCCAGCTGTGGCTCCGCTCCACCGGGTCCGTTTTATCTGGCCGGTCGGGGGTCGAGGCTCACAGAGCAGACCCGATTCATTCAGTCATAAATACCTACAGGTCAGACCCCCCCCCCCCACACACACACACACACACACACACACACGTCAGCATCAGCGGGTCAAGCCTTCCTGTTAAATTCAGCCGTTTAATATAAATAACTCCATTCAACAGCTGATGTTTGTGATCCTCCAGAGAAAACACGTTTCCTCCGTTGCTTTTGTTCTTTTCAAACTTTTACTTTACTTTACTAATAAAACATATTTATACTGATCCTACCCGATGAGGGCGGCCAGAACAGCTGTCACGTCGCTCGTATTTGATTCATAAACAGAGCAGCAGGTGTCTAGAAACCCTCAGCTGACCGATTGTCCTGCACGAGAGACTTTATTTAGCCAGCATTGTGTGTGTGTGTGTGTGTGTGTGTGTGTGTGTGTGTGTGTGTGTGTGTGTGTGTGTGTGTGTGTGTGTGTGAGAGAGCTTGGTACAGGTCACCGAAGCCACCGCACACACACTTCCAGGAAACGGCGCTGACCCGGCCGCCACTGAACAACACGCCAGAGAAATACCGACGTGGTCGTTTTTCCAGCTCCTGCTTGTCCGGGCTTGGCTCAGCAGCCATCAGGAATGTGATCAGGTCGACCTTCGTTGGGACCAATCACTCACAGTAACCACATGATGACAGGAAAACCAGAGGAAAGCACAACCTGTGACTAGTTTGTGTGTCTGGAGACCTGATGGGACTCGGAAAGCAGACACGAGAGGACCTGGATTTACCCGGATAAATGTCATTTCATTCTTCCGGTGAGGAACGCTGACCTTCTGGTCAACGATAACCGGGAAAAGAACACAACAACCCTGGAAATCCATCAGTCTGACGGGATAAGAACCCGGAGTCGGGATCTCGATAAGCTGCAGCTGCTTGCAACCAAAATCCCTGAGAGAATCCGTGGATCTTCATTTGGAATCGGACCGAACCTTCACTTAAAACTGTTGGGTTGTTGTGGTTGGGTCGCCCGGCGTTTGGGACTCTTACAGCATAAACCCAGAAGGTGACAGCAGGATGGTTTGGATCGGGTTTAATCAGACCATGAAGACACCTACGGGGAATGTTTGAAGACGTTTGGGATAAGTCACCAACAGTCGGAGCGCTGCGAAAACTGGTGGCTAAGAATCAGAACCTGTTAATCCGACCTGGATATCAGGGTTGATGTACTCCGAGTTTGTTTTCCCTCCCCGCCTCCTGAGTAGAGCACCCACCCACCCACCGCCCGGCTTCTCCACAGGGAGGCCAGGCCAAACGCTCACTTGTGACCACATCAGTGTCAGGAGCGCACGTGCACGAGTGTGTTGATACACACAACACACACTCCCAGCAGCCCTAACACCCGCTGATTGCTCCTGTATGGCCCCATTCACCCCCCACCCCCCACACAAAGCGTGCTGGCCCGCCGGTCCCGCTGGCCTACAGCCGTGACGTCACGTGTGTGGAGTTCTGTTGATATAAGCAGGAACGCATGTGGAAAACTGGAGCTGGTTCTGGTGGGGCCAGACTCCCGACTTCCTGACAGGAAGACAGGGGAGGCTGACCCGCGCGTGTTTTTCTGGAATTATATTTAAACACGTTCAGAGTCACGATTAGACTCAAAACACGAAGAAAGTTGGGAGCGAATCCTGCTCGGAGCTCCCATCCCAGCAGCGACTCACCACGGAGGGAAGAGCTGCTCCGCTTTAGTCCCCGGGAACTACGGGAAGTTGGTGCAGACCAGAAAAACAGAAGCGACCAAACAGCACTGAACCCCAGAGCCGTCGCACAAACACAAACTTCATCCAGCAGCAGGGCCGCAACCAAGGACGTAATTTTCACTTTAGAAGTGGGGGGGACACGGGGGTGGGGGGGGGGGTATCTTTACAATATGTTCTAATAGGAAACAGGCTTCAACACAAACGGTTGCTTTCCACTTGGTCCTAGAGCTCAACCAGTGTGAATTTAATATAGCGTAATATTGTTTTTGGATGGTAAAAAGTGCAGGGGTCAAAACTTGACTTTGGAAAAAGTGGGGGGGACATGTCCCCCCTGTCCCCCCCAAAAATTACGTCCATGGCCGCAACCGAGCCCGAGTCACGCGCACAAAAGCAGCCGCCGCGTCAGATGTGGGCTGAAACTAGTCCGTCCGCTCCCGAAAGCAAGTCTCTGGATGGTGGACGTCCTCGGGGAGATCAGACCCACTCACACTGAGACGAGCTTCGTGCTTCAGCCCGGACTAGTCCCGCACTCGGGTCGGAACCTGATCCCAGGCAGCAGAACCAGACCTGGGAGCCACATTTCTAATTACGACGTTGTGTTGTGGCGACGCGCTCCCCTCTTTAAACGCCCGTTGCGGCTGCTGGAGCGATGCCTGGCCAATGTCACCACACAGCAATTCCCGACTAAACCGAATTTAAGAGCACCTGGATGCACAATGGGGGGAAAATTATAATCATTTCAGGGAAACCGACGAGGGCTCGGAAAAATGAGAGGAATTTTAAACGGCAGGACCTGAGATTTGAGCTAAAAGAGGCGCTGATCCGGTCAGATAAGTTCCCGGAAAACACGCCGGCGCTTTTAAACTTTGGACACAAAAGGTCGATTTATTTGGAAATCTCAGAAAGCTCGTTTCCGGGAAGTTAAAGGATCTCCTCATGTGTGTGTTGTCATGTGGCCGTGATGGGCTTTGCTGCAGCAGCTGACCTTCGGAGTGGAAACCCCTAAAAGTGGCTCCTGAGCACGAATCAGAGCTGGAGGAGATCCCAGCAGCAGGACTGGGATCTGCTGCTTTAACTTTCACCTCGTTTCCACATCAGAGGCCAGAGAGCAGCGTGGGTGTACCAAGGCCGTGACACAAGTCCGTTTACGCCTTAAATCTGCCCGGAAACTCACTTTTACACAAGATGTTTACGTTTTAGTTGCGAGTTTAAAAAATAATCGTGTAAATCACGGAGCCACTGCAGCTCACCACGACCCCAACAGGGTCCAGGAACCAACTTTCTCCCCTCTGGCTGGACTTGGTAGTCGGGTAAATAGCGGAGGAGGTTAGTTCTGATGTTTGGTGGCGGTGTCTGGAGCTCCAGGGTTCGGAGGGAAACCGACCGAGACTGGAGCACATGGATCCGCCGCAGCGCCATCATCACTTTCCCTGGAGCGCAGCTGCTAGCAGGCTAGCGAGCGGCTCCCGTTTCCGTCCGAACAACAACGGCGGAGGAGAAAAAGTTCAGCCGAACTTGTGTGACCGTCAACTCACCCGTGTCTGTGGGGGTTTTCATCTCTGTTGCGGTGTTCGGCGGCCTCCTTCCGGCACTTTCCCCGCTGGCTGGTAACTTTAGACGGTAGCTGTTAGCCGAGTTAGCAGCGGCACCCCGCTCCCCCTTCCTCCGGTGTTGTTCTCGCCGAAGAGCGGCTCGTTGGAAAGAGTTCGTCCCGGTCGAGAGCTCCGTCTACAAGAAGAAACTCTTCTTTGATCATCGACGATTGCTTAAAAGTAAAGTTTGCGTTGCTTTTTCAGATCCCGGTGGTTTCCAGTGCGGAAAAGTTGCTCCAACCGCCTCTGGAGGGGGAAATCCAGTCGCCCGGGTCTGAATGGCGCAGGTCAAAGTTTGGAGGAGTCGCGCTGCCGTTGGTCGGGTTGGAGCAACGGAATGCGGCGAGTTTAAATTTTCATTCCGATTGTTGCCGCGGTGTCGCGTGCCGAGCTCTCCCGCTCACCTCCATCACCATTCTGCGGGCAGCTGCGGCGCTTCGAGAGGACAAAAGTAGCAAAGACTACTCGGCTCTTTCTCCGTCCCCCTTTTTCTCCGGCTCAGACTTTTTCTTTTTCCACTCAGTCACTTCGCGTCTTCTCAAACCCCCCGCCCCCCGTGCGCGGTCGGGGTGTCGTGTTTCGCTCTCCTCCTGCCACACGGGGACGCCCACGCCGATCCACGGAGGGAGGGAGGGAGAGAAGAACCGAACGCCCACCTCTCAAAGATCGTCTTTAGCTACAGAAGCTTGGCTCGATTCACTTTACTCAGACAGGAACTTTGGGAGGATCTTTGTTCATCCTAAACAAAATTACTGTTCCTTACTTTAGGCCAATATCGACCAAACAATAACATTCTACAATTAGTAAAAACCAACAAGCAAACATAAATAAAAGAAACACAATCTGTTCCCGTAAAGTGACATATGACTAAATTAAATTTGATAACATATTCAAAGTGATAATTTTACAGCTAGATTGAAAATAACTGTGCATAGTTGGCATTGGATCTTTTGATATAAGTTTACCTTATATTTTGCATGTCTTGCTTAGCTCTATGTAAGTAAACAATTTAAAGAGCAAGTCACCCCCAAATCAACTTTATTTTTCTGATAAACGACATAAATGCGTGTCTAATCGTGCTGCAGACACGTGTCGTCAATAGGTTTACACTTTAGTGCATTTTAGTTAAAATTTAAATTTTCTGCCTAAAACTGGCAGTGTTGTGCCGTTGTCAGGTAAAAACTCTGCACTGCATTTGAATTTAAATCTGCCATCGCTATTGGCAGAACGTTAGCTGGTACCATATGATGTCACAATGTCATCATGAGCCTGTGTGTGTGTATTTGTTAGCGGCTCCGCGCTCTCGGTCTGCTGGTCCACAGCATTTGTTGCATTTTTCAAACAGGAAGTGGGAGTTGAGTAAGAATTTGGTAGGGGGTGACTTGCTCTTTAACTGGAATTTTCACTAATTTGTTTGTTTACAACGATCCTTATTCCACAGATAACATATTTATAATTCATTCCAACACCTAATAAATTAAATCGTATAGATATATTGTGGTCATGTTCAGTATTTCAGATAAAAAAACTAATAGTTTTTTTTACCCCTTTTAAGTAAAAAAAAATAACAATAATTTCAGCTGCCTGGCTAACTAGCCTTTCTAGTGAGTTATTTAATCTCCATTTACTGTCAACGTTTAAAATAATCCAGACACATTTGACGAAATAAAAATTTTTAGATTTTATTCACGGAATAATTCATCGAATTAATTGACGATCTTTGTTATGTCCCAGCGCTGCCTCCACTTTGTCGCGCGCTCCCGTTTGGCGCGTCATGACGTTGCCGTGGAGACCAATTACCGCTGCGGGTGAGGAGAGGAGTCGTGTTTACCCGTAAACTGCCACAGCGAGGCAGCCAAGGAGCCGCCGTCCGTCATTTACATCCCGAAGACGGAAGGAGGACTCAACAGGTGTCCTCCAGGAATGAGCGACATTTACATAGACTTTAATGGTCGCCTGTAGCGCATCAGGCGCTTATTAGCATTTTGGGCTCTCACATAACACACCCACGTCTCTTTTCACACACACACACACACACACACACACACACACACACACACACACACACACACACACACACACACACACACACACACACACACACACACACACCTCTTTCATTCCTCTATAATTCCTTCAAGGCTTACATAAACTGTTGGAGGCAGAAGAGTTAAAGGGAAGGAGAGGTAATGACGACGGTGGGAGCTGGAGAGCAGGCTGAGCTGAGGAGCAACTAGAAGGAGGTGAAGTGGTCGAAATAAGTGTTGGATTAGCAGAGGCTTCACTCTTTTTCCTGGTTTTCATCTGATTAGTCATCCTACTGCCTCCTCACTCACCAAACCTCGTCAGGATCCAGGGCTTCTGAAAGGACTTCCTGGCGTTGGTCCCCTGGTCAAGGTCCTGATGAGGTCACAAATAAGGACAACTGAAAGCTGCCGGCATCCCTCACTAACCAGAACACAGATCATGACCCACATCTTTTTTCGTAAAGAGAAATTCAGCAAAACAATTTCTGTCTGCCCTGTTTGTTAGATTGATGAGCTAACGGCTAGTCTAGGCAGAGCCAAAACCAAAGTGTTTAAGAGAAGCTCAGACTTCCTAAGCTTCATATTGTCATACACATATTATTCATAGACCTTATAAGTTTTGCATCACACATTTATTTACATGGATTTTCCAGGTGGCTTACAAGCATTTCCACCCGTTAGCTGCTGGGCTAACCCGCAGGCTGTCACAGCTCTCCAGGGCCTCAGAAGGGAAAGCTGAGGAGCTTGTTGGTGTAAATAATAAAACGTGTTAACTGGGTGGATCATTGCTTCCCAACATCTGTGCTTCTCCTACAACTCAAACTGTCAGCTTCTGAACTCTAGCTCAACCCGAGGACGTGTTGAGAGGGACACCTTGAGAAGATGAATGTTCCTGCTGGGTCCGTTTCCCTTCAACAGCCTTAAAAGTATCAGGCGTGTGTGAAGTCTGACAAAAGGAGTTTCACTCCAGGTCATCTGAAATTCTCACACATTTAAGGAAAAAGGAAACAAAGGTTCCGAGTTTGGGATGCGGGTTAATTTACCAGGAACGCCCCATCCCGCGGAGCTGGAAACGTTCTGATGTGATGCAAAAGGGAGATTTTCGTCCTGAGCAAATGTTAGATGTGTAGGTGGGGAGATGCCACAGAGCGGCGGGAAACCGCAGCCTCCCACCTCAGCATCGTTAAAAACAACCGGGTTCCTTCCGTAAACGGATTTAACACACTAGAGTTCACACAAATCTGGCTCTAAACTCGGTCGCTTTAACCGAGACTCATCTGTGGGTAGCTCCGCCCCTAAAGGGAACCCGTCCGTCATTTATTCAGCAATAAAAATGTTCGAGTCTCTTTTTAGTTCAATACCTGATTTCCAATAGCTTAAATATTCTGTTTACATGAATGCATCCTTGCAACATACGAGACCCAAAAACTCACATCTGAACTTAGAAAACTAGTCAAAGCAAAAAAAAAAAAAAAAAAAAAAAAACGAGGACACGATTAGTTAAAGAGCAAGTCACCCCCTACCAGATTCTTACTCCACTCCCACTTTCTGTTTGAAAAATGCAACAAATGCTGTTGCCTGGCAGACCAAGAGGGCAGAGCCGCTAACAAATACACACACACATGACATTGTGACATCATATGGTACCAGCTAACATCATAGCGTACCTCTTAGCCAATAGCGATGGCAGATTTAAATTCAAATGCAGTGCAGAGTTTTTACCTGACAACGGTGCATCGCATGTTAGGCAGAACATTTAAATTTTAACTAAGATGAACTAAAGTGCAGAATTATTGACCGCACGTGTCTACAGCACGATCACACACTCATTTATTTAGTTTACCAGCAAAAAATGTTGATTTGGAGTGACTTGCCCTTTAAGCGTAATTATGAATGTTATAACTGGATGATGTTTGGTAAAAAAGTGGGTGATAAAGCCATCGCGGTATCTGCAGGAAACTAGCGATAAGAATATTTATCACTAAATTAAAAAACTATTTAAAGAAAGCGTTTTTCTGAAACTGCAGCTTCATTGTGAAAGCTAAACCGTCCACATAGCCAGCCGCTCACTTTGGTGCTAGCTGTTGAGGAAGAACCCGACCTATGTTGATGTTTACCTGACGCAGCCTCACCACTGGACGCGTAAGCGACACACAACCTAACAGACGCGTTTTCCTTGTGAGCTCAGTCGTGCGTACCTTCCCAACAGGAGTGTTTCAGATGCGAAACTTCAGCAAAAGCATGCCGCACACCTGGTCGCATAATCGTTTTTGGTTTATTTTATTTTCCGTTTCCACCAGATACGGCTAACTTGTAGTTGTACGAGTTAAGCAACTGGAAATCTGCCAGTCTTTTATTTTGAAAGTTTCCAGATGTTAGACACGGCTCCAGTGCTTGCCTTCCTGCCTAAGCTGCCGACATGTAAATGTGGCAGAGCGACGCATAGCCACGCTTTACGGTGACGTGCAGAACGCGCCGCATCGTGGTTGGTGGAGGCACCCCCGTCGATGAACTAAGCTTCGCAGACGTCACCAGAACAAGAAGCTAATGCCACTGGATGAAAGGCCCGGGTATGCCGACTCTTCCAGGTGACTGAACGTGTAAAGACTTAACATCAAAAGAACCTAGAATGTGGAACTCCAGCATGAACCTCTGCTGTCTTCTTCTGTCCACGTCTGCAGCAGCACAGAGGTTTCTGATGGGGCGGAGACGGCGGCTGCAGGTGAAGCCGCAGAAACAAAAGGTCAGCGGGACGTCTGACGGTCACAGAGGCGTGACCCCTTCCACTGATCACCGCTAATGAGGTGGTCATGAGCCTCGTCAATAAGCAGCAATCAGCCCTGGTGGGTAAATAAGGCCCAACACCAGAACAAGTCTGGTGCTGCTCAGCTGTTGAGCTTCAATATTTAACCTGTGAAACCAAAACAAAGTGGGTCAGACTTGACTAAAGCCTTCTGTTTTAGCCCAGCGTGTGCTCTCTGGGTGGAAATCTGGCTTGTTTTGAAAACGGAAAATGGGCCTGAGGGGGTCAAACTGCAGCTGAGCCCCACCCAAACCGAGCTGCTGCTGTAATGGGAGCTCACACGGCCCGTCTGAAGAAGAAAACCGGTTTCTAAACTCCAAAAGGCCCGTGTGTTCCCGAGTTGTGTTTTCAGCTAACGATGGAGTGATGAAGACATTTTCCATGCGGCGTTTCTGCAGCTCGACGGCGTGTTTGTGAATAAGGAGGCTCTTGTCTGACTGCTCTGGTGACGCTTTGTCTTTAGCTAAAGCCGCGCTGGACAAAAGCCTCAAGTAGAAGGAGGAAACAGAAAAGATTTTCAACCAGCGTTAAAAAATAAGAGCGGAACGAGTTGCACTTGGAGAGGGTGAGGCGAAGGGGGAGTCCGGGTCTGAATGGCTCCTTTGTGATCAAAAGACTTGTTTATTTTCTTGGCGCTTGAACTCTTCAGGAGCCACATTGGGTCTGTCTGCACTGTCTCACTTGCGTCCTCGTGGCCCGCCCGACATCCCAGCAACCAGCACCGAGTCAGCAACAGGAGCCGGGTCGACTCGGAGCCCAAACAAGGTTCTAATCGGACTCCAGAGATGAGGAAACTTTAAAGGAAACTCAATAAAAGTTTGGATTAAATGTGTTTTTTCCCTGATTAAACCAGGAAGTGGAATCTAGAATCATTTACTGCGTTGTATTAAATCTGATGCTCTGCTATTAATATTGTTTTACTTTGGTAGGAAAAACCAGCTGTTTTTCACTTTGACAGTTTTATAGAGCAGTGGTTCCCTAAGTTTGGGTCAGGACCCCACACTGGGTCACAAACAACTGCAAAGAGGTCTGAAGATGACTTCCAGAGATCAAAATAAGACTGAAGAACAATTGTTGAAGCTACATTTTTAGCATAAATGTCACAAAAAGTCAACTAAAAGTCATAAATGGATGTAAGTGAGTTTTGTTTGAGATCTGAATGATTTAGCTTCTCGAGCACGTTTGTGTTGTCAGAACAGATTATCTGGAGTTGCATGAACAGAAAATAGCTGTTTTGTGGGTCTGGAGCTGAAAAGTTTGGGAACTGATGGAGAACAAATCTAAATCTGACCTTTTGGTTTTCTCACCACAATAAGATAAATAACTCGATAAACTTAAACTGAATACCAGCCCCACCCTTTGAGGCAACAACATAAGAATCTACAGGTGGTTAAAGGTTTTTGTTTCACTTTGTTTTATCTTGATGACAATAAATTAAATAAAGTGACTTAGTTATGAGCATGCATCCGAAAAACACAGAACAGTATCGAACTAGAACAGGTTGGTAAACTAGAGCAGGTTAGTAAACTAGAGCAGGTTGGTAAACTAGAGCAGGTTAGTAAACTAAACTAGAGCAGGTTAGTAAACTAGAGCAGGTTGGTAAACTAGAGCAGGTTAGTAAACTAGAGCAGGTTAGTAAACTAAACTAGAGCAGGTTAGTAAACTAGAGCAGGTTGGTAAACTAGAGCAGGTTAGTAAACTAGAGCAGGTTAGTAAACTAAACTAGAGCAGGTTAGTAAACTAAACTAGAGCAGGTTGGTAAACTAGAGCAGGTTAGTAAACTAGAGCAGGTTAGTAAACTAAACTAGAGCAGGTTAGTAAACTAAACTAGAGCAGGTTAGTAAACTAGAGCAGGTTAGGAAACTAAAGCGGGTTAGTAAACTAGAGCGGGTTGGTAAACTAGAGCAGGTTAGTAAACTAGAGCGGGTTGGTAAACTAGAGCAGGTTAGTAAACTAGAGCAGGTTAGTAAACTAAACTAGAGTGGGTTAGTAAACTAGAGCAGGTTGGTAAACTAGAGCAGGTTAGTAAACTAGAGCAGGTTGGTAAACTAGAGCAGGTTAGTAAACTAAACTAGAGCAGGTTAGTAAACTAGAGCAGGTTGGTAAACTAGAGCAGGTTAGTAAACTAGAGCAGGTTAGTAAACTAAACTAGAGCAGGTTAGTAAACTAGAGCAGGTTGGTAAACTAGAGCAGGTTAGTAAACTAGAGCAGGTTAGTAAACTAAACTAGAGCAGGTTAGTAAACTAAACTAGAGCAGGTTGGTAAACTAGAGCAGGTTAGTAAACTAGAGCAGGTTAGTAAACTAAACTAGAGCAGGTTAGTAAACTAAACTAGAGCAGGTTAGTAAACTAGAGCAGGTTAGGAAACTAAAGCGGGTTAGTAAACTAGAGCGGGTTGGTAAACTAGAGCAGGTTAGTAAACTAGAGCGGGTTGGTAAACTAGAGCAGGTTAGTAAACTAGAGCAGGTTAGTAAACTAAACTAGAGTGGGTTAGTAAACTAGAGCAGGTTGGTAAACTAGAGCAGGTTAGTAAACTAGAGCGGGTTGGTAAACTAGAGCAGGTTAGTAAACTAGAGCAGGTTAGTAAACTAAACTAGAGCGGGTTAGTAAAGTAGAGCGGGTTAGTAAACTAAACTAGAGCAGGTTAGTAAACTAGAGCAGGTTAGGAAACTAAAGCGGGTTAGTAAACTAGAGCGGGTTGGTAAACTAGAGCAGGTTAGTAAATTTAACTAGAGCAGGTTAGTAAACTAGAGCTGGTTGGTAAACTAGAGCAGGTTAGTAAACTAAACTAGAGCAGGTTAGTAAACTAGAGCTCGTTGGTAAACTAGAGCAGGTTGGTAAACTAGAGCAGGTTAGTAAACTAGAGCGGGTTAGTAAACTAAACTAGAACAGGTTAGTAAACTAGAGCAGGTTAGGAAACTAAAGCGGGTTAGTAAACTAGAGCGGGTTGCTAAACTAGAGCAGGTTAGTAAACTAAACTAGAGCAGGTTAGTAAACTAGAGCTGGTTGGTAAACTAGAGCAGGTTAGTAAACTAGAGCTGGTTGGTAAACTAGAGCAGGTTAGTAAACTAGAGCAGGTTAGTAAACTAAACTAGAGCAGGTTAGTAAACTAGAGCTGGATGGTAAACTAGAGCAGGTTAGGAAACTAGAGCGGGTTAGTAAACTAAACTAGAGCAGGTTAGTAAACTAGAGCAGGTTAGGAAACTAAAGCGGGTTAGTAAACTAGAGCGGGTTGGTAAACTAGAGCAGGTTAGTAAACTAAACTAGAGCAGGTTAGTAAACTAGAGCTGATTGGTAAACTAGAGCAGGTTAGTAAACTAGAGCAGGTTAGTAAACTAAACTAGAGCAGGTTAGGAAACTAAACTAGAGCAGGTTAGTAAACTAGAGCTGATTGGTAAACTAGAGCAGGTTAGTAAACTAGAGCAGGTTAGGAAACTAAAGCGGGTTAGTAAACTAGAGCGGGTTGGTAAACTAGAGCAGGTTAGTAAACTAAACTAGAGCAGGTTAGTAAACTAGAGCTGGTTGGTAAACTAGAGCAAGTTAGTAAACTAGAGTGGTTTGGTAAACTAGAGCAGGTTAGTAAACTAGAGCAGGTTAGTACACTAAACTAGAGTGGGTTAGTAAACTAGAGCAGGTTGGTAAACTAGAGCAGGTTAGTAAACTAGAGCTCGTTGGTATACTAGAGCAGGTTGGTAAACTAGAGCAGGTAAAGTTAACAGATAATTAAACTAGAGCAGGTTAGTAAACTAGAGCTGGTTGGTAAACTAGAGCAGGTTAGTAAACTAGAGCAGGTTAGTAAACTAAACTAGAGCAGGTTAGTAAACTAGAGCTGGTTGGTAAACTAGAGCAAGTTAGTAAACTAGAGCGGTTTGGTAAACTAGAGCAGGTTAGTAAACTAGAGCAGGTTAGTAAACTAAACTAGAGTGGGTTAGTAAACTAGAGCAGGTTGGTAAACTAGAGCAGGTTAGTAAACTAGAGCAGGTTGGTAAACTAGAGCGGGTTAGTAAACTAGAGCGGGTTGGTAAACTAGAGCGGGTTGGCAAACTAGAGCGGGTTGGTAAACTAGAGCGGGTTAGTAAACTAGAGCGGGTTAGTAAACTAGAGCGGGTTGGTAAACTAGAGCGGGTTGGTAAACTAGAGTGGGTTGGTAAACTAGAGCGGGTTGGTAAACTAGAGCGGGTTGGTAAACTAGAGTGGGTTGGTAAACTAGAGCAGGTTAGTAAACTAGGGTCTTGGAAATCAGAGGATTCCCGTTTTAAGAGTAAAAGATCAGGATAAGCTGTGCTTTGTGGAACAGAAAACCTCCAACATTACGTTACATGACTGTAAACTTTCTCTCTGTCCCGGCGTGTGTGTGTGTGTGTTTGTGTGTTTGTGTGTGTGTGTGTGTGTGTGTGTGTGGGGGGGGGGGGGGTCAGGCTGTCACAGTTGTATGCAGTCAGTCACACTTGGACACAAACACTCTCTGTTCTTGTCTCCCCCCTCTCCCCAGTTTCTGAGTCTCTCTCTCTCTCTCTCTCTCTCTCTGTCTCTCTCTCTCTCTCTCTCTCTCTCTCTCTCTAGCTGGCATTCACACGTGTAATGGGATTAACGCGCTGCTGCGTCGGGCAGAGATGGCAGAAAAGAAGGAAAGGGGAGAGGCCATGGAAGGAATGGGTCAGGAGAGAGAGAGAGAGCGGGGGAGACACGGGGAAAGCTGAGGAGGGAGGAGAAAACTGGGTCCCAAAAGAAAAACAAATGAAAAGAAAGAGCTCTTTCCATTAGCTTGTTATTAGGCTACCAGAGGTCAGAGGGGAGTTTTCAGATTCACTTAGACTTCAGGGCGGGCGCGTGCACGCACACACACACACACACACACACACACACACACGCACACAAAGAAGAAAGCAGGAACTAAAGCATGAAAAGTATTTATGGGCACACCTGGAGTAAGAAGCAGTCTGAGTGATTCCAGAGTCATGCTAACAGCTGGTCAGAGCAGGAACCAATCAGGAGGGAGATTCCAGCTTCTAAAATGACAGGATTAAGAGTCTTACTCATTAATATTTATTATATGCAAACATCTCACCTCTGATTGGCTGACAGAAACAACTCTTCCGCTGCCTCCGTTCGTTCTTGCTTCTTGGTAAAAAAAACACAAGGCTGAACACTTTCCGCCATGTTGTTGCTAATGCTAATAGTTACATTGTACCAAGCCAAGACACGCTCTGCTTTCTCCTTCCTGTGGGCGGAGCCATGAGTAATGATCCCTGTAACATAGAAGATACTGGCTTTTTCTGACCTGATCATTGTCCTGTCTGTTTCCTTTCTGCGGCTCATGCACCTCAGCGACGTTGATGGATGTTTTCCTGTTCAGCGTGCATAAGAAACTCAGAGTGACTGCTCAAATCCATAAAGAATGAGTATCATATGGTTTCTATGGGAACGAGACCTTTAAAGAACTAGTCACCCCCTTCTGCTGATAAACTACATAAACGAGTGTCTCATCGCGCCGCAGACACATGTAGTCGATCTTTCGACACTTCAGTGCATCTTAGTTCAAATATAAATATTCTGCCTAAAACTGTCTGTGTTGTACTGTCATCACGGAAAAACTCTGCACTGCATTTGAATTTAAACCTGCCACCGCTATTGGCTAAGAGGTACACTATGATGTCAGCTGGTACATTATGATGTCACAATGTTGCTGTGAGCCTGTTTGTATCTGTTGGCAGCTCCGCCCTCTCGGTCTGCATTTTCAAACGGAAAGTGGGAGTGGAGTAAGGCTGGAAGGGGGTGACTTGCCCTTTAAGAAAGATGACAACTGGAAGCTAACGCTGATTAACTTAGAGACATTTTATGGTCTACCAGCTCTGGACCTGCAGGGTTCATCACTCTGAGGTCTCATTGTGTATTTTTCTCCACCGACATTAATAACGTTTCTACGTTCACACAGAAATGCTAAAGTAACCCCCCGGGTGTTTCAGAGCTGAAGTGATTGTGCGTTCGATCAGGAGGAAGTTAATTTGTGTCCACAGGAAGAGTTCAGTAACACCGCGAGCTTCGGATCTATTGCTAGGCTGTGGGGAAACCTGACAGCGGGGTAGAGAGGAAGCAAGGATGGGGAGCGTTCACAGGGAGGTATGTGTGGAACGGTGTCGGCTTTAGCGTGTTAACGGCCTGCTCGGGCTATCTCTGGAGGAACTCCCTCTTCCCACTGGCAGCCGGCTCCACTTCCTCCCGTAACGCGCTCCCAGCATACCCCGACCGCTCCGTCACAGCCAAACACGCCTCGGCTGAGCTCTACTGGATCTATTTTAGTTCTGATTTACTACGTTTCTCAGGAACGGCTCACAGAGCTCCTGACATGTGGGTCCAGCTGTTCTGATTATGAAACCAGCTGTTGGTATCGGCTCGTTGTTGACCACTCCGGAACAGAAGGAACCATCCGCAAAGTTTCGTCTGTTTGTGGAAACGAGAGAAAAGATTAAGAATTGAATGTTTTGGAGTCATGATTTGGACGTGGACTCCAGACTCTCACCGAGTTGCAACGTCGGCATAAACAAAGACGGGTCAGAAGTCTCCACCTTCCTCTGATGCCCGGATATGAAGCAAGAATACTCCCATAATTCCGGATTTGGGTCTGGAATCCCACCAGCTCACCGGAACACAGTCAATAAGCAGCACACGTCTGATTCCAGCAGGAAGGTGAATAACTGCAAAGGAATCAGTGCCTGGACAACAAGAGGGAGCTGAGCCAGAAAGCCAGGCTCTCGATTTACCGGTCGATCTACGTCCCAATCCTCACCTATGGTCATGAGCTTTGGGTAATGACCGAAAGAACGAGATCGCGGATACAAGCGGCCGAAATGAGTCTCCTCCGTAGGGTGGCCGGGCTCAGCCTTAGAGATAGGGTGAGGAGCTCGGACATTCGGGAGGGACTCGGAGTAGAACCGCTGCTCCTCCGGATCGAAAGGAGACAGTTGAGGTGGTTTGGGCATCTGGTCAGGATGCCTCCTGGACGCCTCCCCGGGGAGGTGTTTTGGGCATGTCCTGCCGGCAGGAGGCCCCCGGGTCGACCCAGGACACGTTGGAGAGGTTACATCTCCAATCTGGTCCGGGAACGCCTTGGGGTCCTGCCGGAGGAGCTGGTGGAGGTGGCCGGGGAGAGGACGGTCTGGAGCTCCCTAGCTGGGATGCTGCCCCGCGACCCGGACCCGGATAAGCGGAGGAAGACGACGACGTTTGGGACCAGATCAGTCCCACTGAGACACTTTTAAACGCCGCCGTCCCGGTGAGCTCCTGTCCTTTAGTCTGTGGGATTAAATCGATGACGGAGGAAACGGAAAACCGTCGGAAATGGAGTTCTTTGTGAAGACGTGCCTCTATTCTCTTCCTGAACTCCTTCTCCTGCTCTGGTTCTGGTCTTCGTCCACGTTTCCGCTCCTTGGCGTGTTGCTGGCGTGTGTAGTCTACGGGGACCCAGCTGCTCGTCTCTCTGACTCGTTCTCCCGGAGACAGAAGCTGGTAAAAGCTGCTTTTGAGGTCAGAAAGGCCTGAAACGATCAAACAGAACATCAGATCATCTCCGTTTCCCATTTGCTGCTTTTTCATTTGACTTTTCTGACTTCATCAGACTTGTGGTTCTGACCCATGCTTCCTGATCCGCGTCGGTCCGAGCTGTGACATGGTGGAGTCTGTGACCTATCGGGGTTGACCCTGCCGTCTTCCATGAGGAGGATTCCTCCCACTGAGAGCGGCTGAGCGCTGTGCGGTACCTCAGATGCTGTCGGGGCGGTGGGTTTGGACTGGGTTTGTCTGACTTGGCTGGCCTTGTGTTTGTGTAGGTTTGGAAGCAGCCTATAGGCTGGAACATGAACGAGTCTCCCGTTGGCTCCAGTTCAGAGCGCGACGGCAACAGACATCACACCGAGGCCATCAGCCAGCCAGACGGCCACCTACCACACAGCGCGGGCGGACGGCTCGGTTTCTACGGTGACGAGGCGACTGTGTGCATCACCGCGGTTACGAGGACTGAGTCTGAACCTCAGGGAGACGGTCCGACGTCAGGCCCTGATGTCGTTTCACGTGTATTTAGGTTTTAGGCGTGCTGCCATGTGCTCTCATGCAGAAAGCTGAAGTCTGGGGAGAATTCCCACCAACCAGAAGGCGTTTGTGGGATTCTCTCCGTCTTTCTGTTACGTCTGACTCCTAAAATAAAAGCAGTCCGCAGACTAATCATCCAACTCAGAGAGCTGAATGGTTAATCTGGTCCTCTCATGCGTTTATTTATAACTGTAATTATTTATGATGTCTACTTTTAAAAGGAACTTTTGTTAAACGGCTGACTGATTAAATTCTTCTTTATGGTTTTGTTATTCGTTAAGAACGAACGTTGCTGTTAAACAGGACTAGAGATGCCGGGGGTCTGTTTTTCATAAATATGATGATAAAAGCTTTACCCGACCTTCACCCTGCTACTCTCAACGCATCCGGCTCGGTTTTCCTCCACCAAAGTCACAAACGAAGCTTCTGACAGGAAAACCATCAAGTCAGAAGGTCTATAGAAACGTAAAACGGCTAAAGATGGCGACATAAGGTCTCACGCCGGTGTCTCCTGTGGGTTTGGACAGGTTTTTGTTTTATACGGTTACAGCAAACGCTCTGATCTAATAAAGTTTTATTTGAAATGGGTGAACTTAAACCACGGATGAACTAAACTCGGCTGGTTTTACAGACATGAGTCAGAAGGTTCTGGAAGGTGTGTTTGCTATCATCTTGTCCTCCAAGATAAACAAACTTTTTAGGTTTGATAGAAAACAAACGATTGTTTTTTATCTAAACGCAAAGAAACAAACAGATTTAGTCAGAATTGTATCAAGTGGAGCCGATAGGTCACCAGTTTGAAGGTTAACTGCATCAGAGGGTTGGTGGCAGCGCCCGTCATCAGCACCACGCCGGCGTGACGCTTTCCCGCCGTTTCCGCAGCAGCAACAGTTAAACGGGAAGCATTTCCATGTGAAATGAAGCACGCCGCGCCCGCTCTCCTATTCAAAACCAGGAGACGATCATTTACGTTTGTCACGAGTCAGAAACAGAGCAAGAAAATTGTTTATGGTGACATTTCATCTGCTAACAGGAAAACTTGAACGTCTAAATTAAAATGTTTATCATATTTACAGAATTGGGCTGGAAAATAAACAAGATTTAAACATTTTCAGCGGTTTTCAGAAAATCGGGGAATGATCCTCTAGAAAAAAAACATTTTATTAGACGCATCATTTAAGCTGTTAAACTGTTTTGTTCACATATTTAATGTCTTAATGCCTTAAATGAAGCTCAGAACCGTCAGGTGCTTATTTTGTTATAAAGGTGTTACAGGAGGTGAAGAGAAACGCTGCTTTGGGTCAGAAGATTAACGATTGTTTTGCTGTGAAATACTGAACTAATGAACTAATGAACAGATTAACTGATGAACTGATGAGGCAGATGGTGAACAACATGAATGGAGCCCAGCTCTGATTTCCTGTTAGTTGTTTTATGAAGTCAGGGCGCCACCTAGTGGCGATCATCCAAACTGAGCCAGGCTTTGTCTTCAGAAAGACTTTTTTGGATCATGACTGATTCCCACAAAAATGCTGACATCACACAAAAATAC
Organism: Nothobranchius furzeri; assembly: GCF_043380555.1. Classification (NCBI taxonomy): domain Eukaryota; kingdom Metazoa; phylum Chordata; class Actinopteri; order Cyprinodontiformes; family Nothobranchiidae; genus Nothobranchius; species Nothobranchius furzeri. The sequence goes on along the minus strand of NC_091759.1, from coordinate 23,521,947 downwards.
TGACATCACACATAAACGCTGACATCACACAAAAATGCTGACATCACACAAAAACGCTGACATCACACATACACACTGACATCACACATAAATGCTGACATCACATATAAACGCTGAATTCACACAAAACCGCTGACATCATATATAAACGCTGACGTCACATATAAACGCTGACATCACACAAAAATGCTGACATCACACAAAAACGCTGACATCACACAAAAATGCTGACATCACACATAACGCTGACACCACACAAAATGCTGACATCACACATAAATGCTGACATCACATATAAACGCTGACGTCGCACAAAATTGCTGACATCACACAAAAATGCTGACATCACACATAAACACTGACATCACACAAAAATGCTGACATCACACATAAACGCTGACATCACACAAACACTGACACCACACAAAAACGCTGACATCACACATAAAAGCTGACATCACACATAAACGCTGACATCACACATAAACACTGACATCACACAAAAATGCTGACACCACACATAAACACTGACATCACACAAAAATGCTGACATCACACATCAACGCTGACACCACAGAAAAATGCTGACACCACAGAAATATGCTGACATCACACATAAACGCTGATGTCACACAAATGCTGACATCACACATAAATGCTGACATCACACAAAAACGCTGATGTCACACATAAAGCATTAATAAGAACTGTTTGCTTCCACCCAGGAGGAGAACCCCTTTAGGTTCTGGTCCACCCGGCCATGGAGCGGTACTGTTACACTAGGCTGTAGAGAAAGAATAAAACGATTTTTGTTACGATTACATAGCTTCATGTTTTATGTACGGTTTGGCCTGGAGGGTCTTTTATTTTGAAAAACTACAATGAAATATGAATAATGATATTTTATGTATTCTGATTAAAGTCGTGCTTTCGATTTGATTTGTTTGTTAATATGAGGACTAAACTTGTTTGTTATGCAAAAACTAAGGTGTTATTTTACTGAGCTGCTGGAAAAAACCAAAACAAAAGTTTAACCCTTTAACCTCCAGGGACTCAAACCTGGCTTTGGGTGATTTAAAAGAAAAAACATATCTAGCAGAGTAGTCGACTGTAATTAACAGAAACAAAAGTACAAAAATTAAAATACAATAAAAACTAAAAAAAAAAAGTTGTCAAATATCCTAAAAAAAGAAAAAAAACAACAAAAGGTCAAATTTAAGTCAATATCAAGTGTCTATAAATTATGGTCCAAGTAGAAGAGAATACATTTTTACAGTGCAAGGCTCTAGGAGGTTAATTAACCACTGAATCAATAACATATCTTTTAAGTCAAATGTTAGAATAACAACTTTAAACTGTTTTTGTTTTACCGTGTAATTATTTAACGGCAATATAACTATTTGTACTGAGAAAACAGACTTTTGTTGCACATTTACATTATTTATGTGCTGTGTTTACTTTTATTTTTTTCTACATATTTTTCACTTGCATATTTTTCTTCTTTTGGTATTTTTACCTCACTGCTTATGAAGCAGTGGGCCTGTGAGGAACAACGTTTCGTTTCACCGTATGACCTGTAGAGGAATGTTAATAAAGCTCGACTTTGACTTGAGCTGATGAATAAATAAAACAGGCTCTCACCTCCAAGGGAAAGCGTTTGTCTCAATGTTGTGAAACCAGCCAGGAAGTGAGGAAAAACTTGTCCGCTAGGGGCGGGCACCAGAAGGAAGCACATCCTCACAAATGACAATTTCACGTTTACAGCCTGGTAGAAAAAAAAACATTCTAGGTTTTTATAGATCTAGTTTACCTTCAAGACAACTCTAAGTCTAGGTGTAATAAATGCTTGAAGTTATGAATAATTAGGTTGGATTGACAGGTAGCATTAGCGTCAGAGCTAGCGCTAGCGGCTAGCCCCGGCGAAGGCCTCAGCCTGGGCCTCATGTTGGATGTTCGGCCACTCTCTGAACTTTAGTTGTGTCCTCTTTGTGATGGCTTCATTTTTATCAGTAAGTAAACTTATATTTCTGTACTTTGTTCCACTGATGGCACGGGAGAACTGCTGTGCATAAACATAACACGGCTAGGGCAAAGATGTGTGTTGGTAGATCTGGGAACTGACACTTGTTATGGTCTCCCTGGGTCACGGGGCCTCTCCACGGGGGGCTGGCGTCGCCCCTGAGGCTGTGCTTTCTAACCGTGGAGCTCTCTCAGAGAGACCACAGAAACTCCGCAGCTCAGTGAGTTGACGTGTGCTTAACGTTAGAAGTCGCTCAACTGCGTTTTCAGGCTAAAAGCGCTCACACACCTCTGTTAGCTTCGGTTAGCTTGTAGCAGAGAGCAAAAGTGGGCCGAGATCCTGAAAATTCTGCTCTCAGCTCCACGTAGATGAACCACCTTGTTTTGTCCGGGACTGTCGAGATGTGTGTGACACAGCGTAGACGCCATTGCTGTCCACCTGCAGATCCTCCACCAGGGGGCAGCAGACTGATGTGGCAGCTTTCTGATGAAGGCACTAATCCTGATGCTTCATCTGGATGTTTTATTATGGTCTTTGTGGTGATGATAAGCTATTAGGGTTAATAATGTTAATAAGCTAAAAAAAAGCCTTTTTTTCTTGGTGTGGACATCAAATGGTTAAAACTCAAGTTATAAGATAATAAAGAGAACTTTTCATCCGTTCTATTTCTTGTTGCTTTGATCCATTTTTATTAAGAATAAACCCAAACTGGTTTATAATAAAGGAACATTTTATTATTTTAACTGATTATGACGAGTTTCAGCATCAGTTCTGTGGTCGGACACAAAGGTGTTGATATGTAAGCCGTCCCACACCTGGTTTCTCATTTCGGGTTTTGGTTCATTCACATCTGGGCTGCAGAGGTGCAAACACACAGATTCATTCACAGTTTATGATGCCTATCCAGCAGCGAGGAGGAGACGCTGCTCCTAGGGGATGTTGTGGTTCTCGTTCCCAGAAGGAAGACGGGTTCTGACGGGAAACAGCCGGGCCACCCAGATCTGAACCACCCAGAACCAACAGCAGCGCCATTATTAAAACAGCCGAGTGTCAGAGCTGGTTTCACACAGATCTGTGACTTCATTTCACCACAACTGATGGCAGAAACAATTTCACACTCAAGCTAAAAGCTGCAATAAGCCGCTAAACGACAGCGCGGAGCCTTTATTTAACCAGAAAACAAGTTTCTGTACAACACCCAAGTTCAGGCCCGCTAGGCTCGGACTGAAAACCAACCAAACTCAGCCTGTAGCACGGTGATGTTACGACGCCTCATGAAAAACAGATGTGAAGCATGTCGAAACGGACTGCTGGGAAGCACGATGGACTTTTCAAGGCAGGTTTGTTCTTGTTCCCTAAAACAACAACAGCAGCAGAGCCGATCGAAGCTCCAGCAGGTGCATGGTGGGCGACAGCACCGCTTCTGGGCAGCAAACAGCTGTGAAAGTGTGCAGAAAAACTAAACACATTAAATATCTACAGCTGCATCCACGACAAACAGCAGGGCTCTTCCTGCTCCGAGCAGCTTTGAATTTTTCAGGCTTTTCCCGCCCTGCTGGAACCAACAAATATGTGAAAAGTACCAAAAAATAAACCTGCTGCAACTCTAAAATGTATTTTAAATGACAAAGATTCAAATCAGTGAGCTAAACTGAACTTTAAGAGAGAGAGGAAATTATCTCTGTCTGGCCCCAAAACAAGTTCTTATCTGAACTTGGTGCCCTTGAGCCTGCGAGGCTGAAGTGATTACTCCCCCTCAGAAGAAATGTGGAATGCTGCCGTCGCCATGGCAACTCTGTCTCCCTATCCCAACCTGGGCGGGACTGCGACCGGTGAAGGCCGTTGAATCGTTTCCAGGAGTCACTGTGCACTCTAACCCAAATACCTCCCTCCCCTGTCCAAACGGAGGTGACGAGCGCTGCTCATCGCGGCTGCAGGCACTGATGTGAGGAGAGTCCCCAACCCTACCTCCCCACCTAGTGGACACTTATGCTGTGTGATGTCTGAAGTCTGTTGCATTTCTGTCTGAGGTGTTTTTTGCAGAGCAAAGCTGCCCTCCCGGTGGAGGGTAACTCTGAATGCCTTTTTTCCCTCCACCTGAACCAATCCTCATATATAGACCCTCTGATCTCTATTAAGGTAGCGCGACTCGGGTTGCGAATGACCACAGTCACCAATTCTTGTCATGTGTCTATGCCTGTATGTCTGATCTCAGAATTGTGTGTACTGAAACTCTAATTTCCCTCTGGGATTAATAAAGTATCTTTGAATTTGAATTGAATTGAATTAAAGTGTAAAAGTTTCTGAAAAGTAAATTAAAGGTGGGGTAGGAGAAGCTCTTCACGTAACCAATAAATTAAGTTTGGTCAACAAAAAGGAAAATTGCTACTGAATATATAACCCTGGATGAACTTCATCCAGTCATTGTGAACGTCTGTTCTTAATGTTTGGATCCTGATGCCTCCATCATGCCCCTCCCCCTCTGCACATACCCCTCTAAAAGCACGAATCACGCGTTCTCGGCCAGATCTGGGCTAGCTAAATTAGCTAAGACGCTAAACTGTTAAATTGTTGAACGGTCATGTCGGTGTGTTTTGTTAGCAATTATGGCAGAAAAGGTTCCAACAAAAGACTTGAAACTTTAAGATAACATTAAGCTTTTATGTTTTGGTGGTTTGCCCTAAAGCTGAGGTGGTAGCAGCCGGCTGTTTCTCCTGTTCTGATGATATCAAGCGCAGAACCTCCCACACCGGCGCGTTCTGCTGCTAAATCCAGAGCGTGTGATGAGAGGAGGACCCAGGGAAGTGCAGCGGTTCGGTGAGATCAATAACCGGATGGTCCAATGGTTGCTTTTGGTCCAAAACATGTTATTGGTGCAGGTTTTTATGCAAACGCAAGAGAACCACTTTATTTTTCTACCTCAGTAGCCAGCCGCCTGCTCTAGCAATCCGTCTCAGGCAGAAGGCAGGCATTCGCTCAAGTTTCTTATTTAAGCAGCAGCCCCACTAACATGTCCCCCCCACCCCCCAACCAGCGAAGTAAAGTACAGAAATATAATTTTACTTACTGACGAAAAGAAGTAAGAAGAAATCTCACCTATTAACTTTCGTGCTTTGGAGCAGAAAAGGTTGATACAAGCAAAATAATTCAATCCCAGTCTTCTCCGCTCTGGTTTCCTGTGATGCTCACCTGTTCCAGCCACACCTGCACCTGTGGGGTCGGGCTCTGAGCTGAGGAAGGAGTTCATCAGTGAGAAACGGATGCTCACACAGGTTTGTGCTGCTGGACATGGAGAGCATCTGGACCACGCAGTTGTGTCGGGGAGGGGATAAAAGCTGCAGCAGCCACAGAGTCATGTGACTTTAGGGCGTCGCTAAACTGGAGTTAAATCATCACGGTCTGGAAGTTGGTCGGCGCGCTTTCTATGTCAGCAGCAAACATCACTGAGCTGTTAAAATCCATTTCTGGGCTTCAAAGTCGACTATTTGCTGAGTAAACTCGGCGCTGAGGAAGAGGTAACACTGCAGACGCTGATGCTAGTAGCATGGATGCTAAAGACTATAAACATACCGGTTTTCCTCCTTGAAGCATCAACATGTTCCATCTTTGTTGAAACACCTTCCGTCTGCATCAATCTTTCTCTTACAGGACATGTTGGGATGATGTGTGGAGTTATTTTCACTTGTTGCATTAATTAAACATGGAAGTGGATACACTGCCACCTAGTGGCGAGTCACTGCACTGGGAACACAATCACCATGCATTATGGGAAATGTAGTTTATAGCCAATGTGCGCTTTGAAGCAGCATAGACCAATTTCTCTCGCGGGCCACATTAAATGATGTGGCGGGCCACATCTGGCTCGCGGGCCTGGTGTCTGACACATGTGCCCTAGTGGATGAGGGAGGAACTGCACTTTTAGCCGCTCCTCCTTGGCTTAAAAAACGTAGACCATAATGGCCCCATGGTCGGAACACGCACTTGATTTAATTTGCAGTGATTTAATTTGCAGTGATTTAATTTGCAGTGCACGCTACTTTAAACAGCCAAAATACGCCCACACAACGCAAATGTTCGGGCCTCTGATGTCATTCTCCAATAGCCAAGAAAACTAGCTAATAGGAGCATGAACAGGTCTTCTATTGGCCTGATCAGTACTGTGTCATCAGTTTGGTGGGTGGGATGATGTTAGCGACAATGCGGAACAACTAAGATGGTGGTGGCTCAGACATCCCACCAGGAGGAGACCTGGGAGCAGATTCAGGACCCACCAGGAGGAGACCTGGGAGCAGATTCAGGACCCACCAGGAGGAGACCTGGGAGCAGATTCAGGACCCACCAGGAGGAGCCCTGAGAGCAGATTCAGGACCCACCAGGAGGAGACCTGGGAGCAGATTCAGGACCCACCAGGAGGAGACCTGGGAGCAGATTCAGGACCCACCAGGAGGAGACCTGGGAGCAGATTCAGGACCCACCAGGAGGAGACCTGGGAGCAGATTCAGGACCCACCAGGAGGAGACCTGGGAGCAGATTCAGGACCCACCAGGAGGAGACCTGGGAGCAGATTCAGGACCCACCAGGAGGAGACCTGGGAGCAGATTCAGGACCCACCAGGAGGAGGTAAACGAGGATTCTTACTGGCTTCTGAATAATGCAGAGAACTGAGATTTGTCCATTTTACCTTCCGGCTAAAATTCAAGCCACTGGAGCTAAAGGTGATGATAAAAACTCCAGAGACACGGGAAATGACTTTGGTCTAAATTTGCACTTTATTTCTAACACTTACAGGTTTGTTCTGTCCCCCTTTCCCCGCCCCCCCGCCCCCCACCCCAGAAAAAACAACTGGCACACAGATAGCGATGAGAAGAGTTTCAAACCCAAACGTTTCCGACAGAATCAGGTTTCAGAACCAAGTCAGACAGAAAAAGCCTTGAAGTCAATAAAACAGCATATCTTAGCATACGTAAAAACAGGAAACAGGCCCCCGCCCCCCACACACACACACACACACACACCCAGAATAAGAGCGGATACTTCACAGAGTGGTTCGTTTCATCACCACCAACATCAGGATATATTAAAGAAGCCTTCTGGAGTTTTCGTGGGGGTTTTGGACCATGCGGAGAAATCAAAGCGGAGCTCTTTGGTTTTTCACTGTTGAGGTTTTTCTTTTTCATCTTTAGCAGTAAAATCTATCTTTGCTTCTTAACCTTTGGATTTAAGCTGCTTTGTAGAAAAAATAGAAAGGAAACGTTTCTTTTTACTTTCTTCTTAACGAAACAACAAGAAGGGGCGAGCATCACAAACCGAAGAGACTCTCTGGTTCTTATGTTTGTTTCATCGAGGCCAAATGAGCAGAACGGGAACATTCACATCCACAGGAAAACTACAGTAGAAAACCTGAAGTGAGTTTTCACACCAACGTCAGGTGCTGGGCTTCCTTTGTTTCTCACCCAAACATCAACCTTAATGTCTATTTACAGGTGGGTTCACAGGTGTGTTGGCAGTGCAGCGCCCCCCTGTGGTGGGTTTAACTTTGGTATCATTCTCGGTCCACCACGGACGAGCCGGACTACACGGGCACACACAGCTGGGTCGCTGTTGGAGAAAACACAAACTTAAAGCTTCAGTAGGTTTGGTTTGACATCTGCTCTGGTCCAAAGGTCCACAGTGGACCTCACCTCCAAAAGGTGAGCTACGCGTGTTAAAGTCCAGTTGTGATGAGTGTACACACACACACACACACACACACACACGTGCACGCACGCGCGCACACACACACACACACGCACACACACACACACACACAAACACACCCTTTCCACCATAAAAACATCTCAGCACCTTAGTGAGCATGTTAGTGTTGGTTAAAGCCATCAGAACGAGTCGGTGTCTCACTCCTGAGTTCAGACAAGTCTTTGTTTCTCTTTAAAGCTTGAAAGTCTTTTTGGTTTTTCTTCAGAGGTATGTGATCCAGGGAATCTGTGATCCAGGGAATCTGTGATCCAGGGAATCTGTGATCCAGAGAATATGTGATCCAGGGAATCTGTGATCCAGAGAATATGTGATCCAGGGAATCTGTGATCCAGAGAATATGTGATCCAGGGAATCTGTGATCTAGAGAATCTGAGATCCAGAGAATATGTGATCCATGGAATCTGATCTAGAGAATCTGTGATCCAGAGAATATGTGATCCATGGAATCTGATCTAGAGAATCTGTGATCCAGAGAATATGTGATCCAGGGAATATGTGATCCAGGGAATCTGTGATCCAGGGAATCTGTGATCTAGAGAATCTGAGATCCAGAGAATCTGTGATCCAGAGAATATGTGATCCATGGAATCTGATCTAGAGAATCTGTGATCCAGTGAATATGTGATCCATGGAATCTGATCTAGAGAATCTGTGATCCAGAGAATATGTGATCCAAGGAATCTGTGATCCAGAGAATCTGTGATCCAGGGAATCTGTGATCTAGAGAATCTGTGATCTAGAGAATCTGTGATCCAGGGAATCTGTGATCCAGGGAATCTGTGATCTAGAGAATCTGTGATCTAGAGAATCTGTGATCCAGGGAATCTGTGATCCAGAGAATCTGTGATCCAGGGAATCTGTGATCTAGAGAATCTGTGATCTAGAGAATCTGAGATCCAGAGAATATGTGATCCAAGGAATCTGTGATCCAGAGAATCTGTGATCCAGGGAATCTGTGATCTAGAGAATCTGAGATCCAGAGAATATGTGATCCAAGGAATCTGTGATCTAGAGAATCTGTGATCCAGGGAATCTGTGATCCAGGGAATCTGTGATCTATGGAATATGTTTCAGGGAATCTGTGGTCCAGGGATCTGTGATCTAGAGAATCTGTGATCCAGGGAATCTGTGATCCATGGAATTTTTGATCCAGGGAATCAAAAACCTTTCCAGAGAGCAGAGGAGGAGTCGGAGATGAGAAACTATAAATGTCTACATATCTGATCTGAGGCAGATCTCCTAATTAAGCTTTAATGTTTTGTTTTTACTTGTCATAATTATCTTAAAGTAACATTTAATATCAAACACGAGGCTTCTTTGACTGAAGCATGTTAAAAACAACATGGCTGCGGAAGTGTTTGGTGGTCATCAGGTCCAGGAAGTGTCTGAACGACAAACCGAAAACAAACTTCTACCGGAGCCCTAACAAAAGACGATGTGATGTTTGAAGGTTCCTCTGCCTCCTCCTCGCTCTCTTTTAGAACAGTCAGAAGTTTTGGATCTGAACGCCTGTCTGCAGGCGCAAGCCCAGAAAACAGCAAAGATCAAAGAGGACTTAAATAGAATCCAATAAATACATAAATAATCAATAAATAAACAAGGAGAGAGAAAGAGAGCTTCAATAAATACAGAGGCCAGGAAGAGCTCACGTCCTCTTCCTCGACAATAAATACAAATATTTTTTCTGACAAAAAGAGTTTTAAAGCTCTCGGTTCTGGAAACGCCGTCTTCAGTTTTTAATAATCTGTAAAAACGAGCATCAAATAAGAGCTAAAGGTCACACTTCCTCTGCCCCCCCCCCCCCCCCCCCCCCCCCCCCCGGCCTGGAGCTTCTTCCCTTCAGAGTTCAGATCCAACCCACAACAACCCAGCTGGCTTCATTCACGTGTTATTAACGAGGTTTATGAACACTAACGTCTAAAAACAAAAGCTGAAGCTTTTAAATCTACGGCCGGAGTTTAGAGAACAATCAGTATTACTTCCATTATTGTTGTTTTTATTTTTAAATGTAAATAAGAACATATGAAACCAGCGGTGTGCCTATTAGTCAGAACTTTTTAACCAGAAAATAATCTTTAATCGTTTCTATGCAGATGACATTATTATTATTAAAGTCTCAGAGAAAATCTGAAATCTGCTTCTAATAATAATAATAATGGTCAGAAAATGGGAAAACGGCTTGATCTCATATTTCTTTCTGTCTTTTAACCATCGAATGAAAATCTTTATGAACAAAATTTGGGTTAAATTAAAGAAAAAAGGAACAGAAGAAAACATTTCTGCCATTCTCGTTTAAATATTCAGACTGAGTCTAGTTTCTGTACTCCAACGCTCCGTGCGGGTTGGAACATTCCTTACACGATTGACCTCCTTGTTTCCGTATCACAACATCTATGATAGAGTTTCCAGACTCCGAAAGCGACGGGAGCGTTTGTGTTCGATCAGAAATAAACGATTTTTGTTTTTCCTGAAACAACAACTGTCTTTGGCACTAGGGCTGGCTAAGCACTGACTCGGTGTGAGTTAGAGGAATTATAAACCAGATTATCTGCTGAGTTTGGGTCATCAGGGATACTGAACACTCGGTTGGTGACCAGGACTTGGACCTGTTGTGCTGCAGACTCTCAGATAAAATTACAGCATCTGAGTTAGAATTAAAACTAAATCAGGCTAAAAAAACTAAAACGCTTGTTTCCCTTTGGGGTTTGACATTATAGTTGTTATTATTATTGTTATTATTATTGTTATTATTGTTATCATTATTATTATTAGTAGTAGTATTGTTATTATTATTATTATTATTATTATTATTATTATTATGAACTGAATCAGTTTGCTCTGAAAACAGAAATAAGCTCAAGGTTGAAAAGAAATTCAGTTTAGAAATAAAAAAACAATTTGTGTCCAACAAATGTTTGTTTTACAGTTTGGTTTGTTTACACACACACACACACACACACACACACACACACACACACACACACACACACACACACACACACTTGTGCATTGGTTTGGTTTTTGTATCTAAATGTTTTGCTTTTGGTTTTTCCCACTTTCGGCGCTTTGGCAGCAACATTCCGGACTGAAGAGCGTTTTTCCATCCTGGAAGCTTCGTTTTCACAGTTATTTGTTCCAGCATGAATCAAACTAAAATCAGGCGTAAAAACATGACGAAGGCAGTCCCCCCCCCCCCCCCCCCCCAACCGCGATACAAACAGACACAATGGAAAGCCAGAAACAAAAATATATATTCTCAGTTTGTTGTTGAGGTTTTTCCTTATTCTATCCAGGTGAGAACAAAGCCGGAGGTCGTTGGCTTTGTGGAGGTGTGTGTGTGTGTGTGTGGGGGGGGGGGGTCTGTCTGCTGGAACGACAGGACAGGAGCTACCCCCCCCCCCATCTCTATTTGGTTTCACTCACATGTAAGTCAGCAGAAGTAGCGTTTGGTTTTGAGTAACTTTTGTTGTTTTTGATCCCCCCCCCACCCCCCACCCCCCGACAGCTTTTCCAACCCTCGGCTCCTGACCGCTCCTCCTTTTTTCTCTTTGGCCCTTTGATCTGATCTTTGGAGACAAAGGAGAGGGGCAGAAGGGATGGAGGGCAGGGGTTCGGGGCAGTGAGGGGAGCGCCGGTGTCTCGCCTCCTCCTTTTCTTTTTTTTGGTTTTGCTCTTTTTATGCTTGTATTTGTATTTCATTAGGTGTTTTATCCCTTTGACACTGCTGAGGTTAGTCTGGACACTCGCCTCTCGGGCGAATCCAGAGGCGAACGCTGCCAGAGGCGATGCTTTGGTATCCAAGAGTGACGTCTGGAGGATGACGTGAAGATGGAATGGTGGTGAGAAGGAATCAAAGGAGACGAATAATGTGAAAAATAGGAAAAGTCCCGGGACAACACGCCCACTTCTGCCTGCGGTGGGACTTTGTAAGATCTTATCTGAGCTCAGAGCAACAAAAACAAACCAAAACAAACAAAAGCAGCTCCTCTTTTGGAGGAGTTAACGAAACCGTTGTGATTTGATCCGACGATCTGTGAAGACGGAGGTAGGTAGACGTCCTGCAGGTGGGATCCGCTGGAGAAGTGACCACGATGAAGAAAATGAGTAAAAAAATAGATCCTGAGTGGAATGAAGGACGTTTGGCAACACGAAGCTCTGATCGGACGATCAGAAAGTCAGTAAAGCTTTTCTCTCCGTTGGTTTTTCTTTTTTTGGTTTCAGTTTTTGGTATTTGGAGAATTTGGTTTTTCTTCTTTGAAACGTTTTTCTCTTCGAGCAGACGAAACAGGTTTCAGCCTCTCGTCCCTGCCCGCGTCAAGTTTTTGGTGTTTGTTTCCAACAAAAGAAAAAAAAGCTCCTCATCGACACCTCCTCAGCTGTAGGTCATTATTTGGTTTCAGGCCCCCCCCCCCCCTCTGCAGTCTCTCCGTCTTCTCCGTCCTCCGGACCTCCCTGTTCCTCCTCTCCTCCGTCTGAGTGTATTTTTGGCATCAGGAGACTTCAGAGAGGAGAAACGTGGAGAGGAGCTGAGCTCGGACGGAGATGGCTTTGGTTCAAAGGCGATGTTGTACATTTGGATTTTTAAAGCTCCTTAAATTCTCCTCCTCCTCCTCTGATGGGACCCTTTGGCTGGCGATCTGCGTCACTCGGCCATGGCTCCTCCCAGGGGGGGCGGCGAGGCTTCGCTGAAGGAACAGAAGGAGGCGGGGCTTGAGCAAGGGGACGCAGACTCCTCAGGGCAGGAGGTCGGGCTCATGAGGTTGCTGGTGCCGGTGGGTGGAGATTGGCAAAAGGAGGCCCTGGGGCCACACCCACCCCCGCTGACCAGTCCCATGCCAACGGAGGCGGATGAAGCGCCGGTCACCATGGGGAGGAGACCGGGGCGGTTCAGGAAGAGAGAGGGACGAAGGGAGGTGGGGACAGCGGGACCCCCGTGTCCACCTACAAGCATGTGACCAGGTCCGCCTTCCAGGCTGGAGATGGCCAGCTGACCGCTGGAGGCTGCCAGCGCTGGGGGAGGGGGGAGGGGGGGAAGCAGAAACAAGGAGGTGAAGGGAGGAGGAGAAAAGAGAGAAAGTTGTTAAAACAAAAAGCAGGAAGTGAGCAAGCAGACAAACAGGAAGTGTGTGGAAATGAAACAAACACAAATCAGTTCAGAAATTTTAACTCATCAAAGTCTGAAAGACTTAATTCACTTAAATTTGAATAAAATGATGATGGTTTGAACTCTGGGTCGTTTCTGGGTGGCTCTGTTCCATTTCAAAGGAAGTAAGAGAGTGACGAAGGTTAGGGAGGAAGATGAAGATGAAGGTGGTGGTTTCTCTGACACAACGGAAGTTTGTAAAACACCTGAAAGTCTTTTCAGCAAAAACCACACGAACTCGTCCTGACCGAGTCGACTTTAATCCGCTACTGCGCGGCGAGGGTGAACACTCAGAGCCGGAGAAATGGTCTCCTCCCTCCTCCAGCCCCATCACTCCCCATAACAGAGTGTGTCCTTCTCATCAGCACCTGGCCCGGAGGACGGCGCCGCTGAATGACAGCCGACACGACCAGAGAAGAAGATGTGAAGCGGCTCTATAGGCAGATGGTCGGACTCAAAGCTGAGCTTATTTGTGATGCTTAATTGATTTGGTCTGACGGTGAAAGCTGGTTATTTAGCCAGCAGGCGCTGATATTGTGTCGGACTGTTGACTCAGAGCTGACTCGGCCTCCTAAGCTTTGCCACGAGGGCCCCGAGTCAGCCGCTGATAATGGCCGCCTATTGTAAGAGAAGGAAATGCAGTCTTTCACCAGACTCAGAAAGGAGGAGAGGAGCCGCTGGTGGGTGCAGGAAAACTCATTTTAGATGGAGGTGGAATGGAGAAGGAGGGGGGGGGGGGGCGCACACACACACACACACACACACACACACACACACACACACACACACACACCTTGCATGGTAGCCAGAGGGTTACTGCCGATGAGGGCCTGGTTCATCCCCGTGCTGACTCCCATCATCGTGTTCCTGAAACCGGATTCACACAAACGTTGACTCACATTGCAGATTAAATAATCCTGACTCACTAATCCAGACCTCAGGCTTTAAATCTGATGGGGGATAAAGTGCAGAACACCAGAAGTCCCGGTGCGCTCTCTTTAATTAATCAGGTCCCTGCTTACTTTAAGAACGCTGTAATCCACCCGAGTCTGGACGCTTCTCTCCATAGCAGCCTCAGACCCATCTCCAAACTTCCGTTCATCTCCAAGATCTTGGAAAAGGTTGTGGCTAAACAGCTCACAGCTGCTCTTGATGAACAGAACATCTATGATAGCTTCCAGTCAGGTTTTCGTAGAGCTCATTCTACTGAAACAGCTCTTCTTAGGGTCTCTAATGACCTTCTGACTCACACTGATGCAGGGGACTGTTCTGTTCTGGTCCTGCTGGACCTGACTGCAGCCTTTGACACTATTGACCATCACCTGCTACTGGAGAGGCTGAGAGACTGGGTAGGCCTATCAGGATCTGCTCTGGAGTGGTTCTCCTCTTATCTCTCTGAGCGTTCCTTTTCTGTGGCCGTCTCCAAGTTTAGGTCCTCCACCACCTCTCTTACCCATGGTGTCCCACAAGGTTCTGTGCTGGGGCCTCTGCTCTTCCTCCTCTATCTGCTTCCTCTTCAGCACATCCTGAGCTCCTTCAAAGGAATCTCCTACCATCTTTATGCAGATGACATCCAACTGTACATCTCCTTTAAGCCCCATGAGATGTCTCAGCTGCAGCTGTTCCACACCTGCTTAGACTCTATCAAAACCTGGATGGTGGGAGCTTTCTTCAGCTGAATGAAGATAAGACTGAGATCCTCATCTGTGCTCCAGACAAGCTGGTTCCCAAAGTCAGAGACTCTCTTGGTCAGCTTGCTTCTCACACCAAACCTTTCGTCAGGAATCTTGGCGTGACCTTTGACCCAGCTCTCACCCTGGATTCTCATGTCAGTTCTCTTGTTCGCTCTTCCTTCTTCCATCTCAGGAACATTGCTAAGCTGAGTCCCATTCTGTCCCGCTCTGAACTTGAGACAGTTCTCCACACCTTCATCTCCTCACGCTTAGACTACTGTAACTCTCTTTTCACGTGTCTGAGCAGAACCTCCCTGAACCGTCTACAGGTGGTTCAGAACGTCTGTGCTCGGCTTCTGACCAAGTCCTCCAAACACACCCACATCACCCCGCTTCTCCTCCAGCTTCACAGGCTGCCAGTCACCTTCAGGGTTCATTTCCAGATCCTGGTTCTGGTCTATAGGGCCTTACATGGACAAGCACCATCTTACACTGGAGATATGCTGGTGAAGGTTCTCAGTCATCCAGGCCATGGTAGTCCAAACGGGTTCAAATGAAGGCAACTGGACATCTTTGGTTTGTTGAAGATGTTTCGCTTCTCATCTGAGGAGCTTTGTCTGTTCTAACTGGAATATGGGAGAGTCAAGCTTTTAAGCTGTGGCTGTCTGTTATTTAACGAGCAGAAACTACTCTGAGTACCCCTCCTTTCCATCCACTAATGAGTCGTTGGCCTCCACTGAGAGGGAGTCGTCGTGTTGATTAGATGCAGGAAGGTGTGACCTAGACTGAAACTGCTTAGGAATGAGATTAAACCTGAGTCTCTAATTTCCCTCTGGGATTAATAAAGTATTGATTGATTGATTGATTGAGTCCTCCTCCCCTACTTAAGGAGGTCTCCTTTAAAAAGCAGCTGAAAACTCACCTGTTCAGGCTGGCTTTGGTGTGACCTTCATCACCACCCTCTCCTCATTCAGGTCCTCCTACCAATTCTGCCTTTCCCAGGATCCACTCATTCCTTCCTTCTTTTCCTTTCCTCATACGTTTTAATCTCAGTTTGTATTTTTCCCATTTTTATGATACGTCTCAGTATTTTTTTAATTTCAGATTACATAATTTTGTTCTTGTGATTTCTATCTTGTGAGGCGCTACATGAAAGATTGTTTCTTCTTCTTTAAGAGCGTTTAAAACCTTTGATGTGAAATGAACCCTAAAACGCCTGGTGGAGCACATTTTACTTCCTGTATCTTTAGAAAATCTGAATGGAAAGTAGCAGATTAAAACCTACTGAATAAAAACAATCTGGAGATGATTAAATACTATTAGCATACATTATTATGTCATTCAAACTTAATGAGGATAAAAAGCTTATATTAAAGGTTTAAGACTGTAGGTGTCTAGTTCTGATTTTGCTTTTATTCCAGGAAAAGATTCCAGAGCGGCTCCCAGATGAACACCTTCCACTAAACTCAGGAGGGCGCCATCTTCTCCACGGTCGCTGGTACTCACCCAGAGTTGAGGCCGGAAGGAACTGGGCTGGCTGTGCTCTGAGGAGGAAGAGGAGGAGGAGTTGCTGCTGAAGACAACATGGCCGCCGAGCTGACTGGAGTCATGGGGCAGGAAGCTGAAGGTGACGAACTGGCACCTGAGAGGAAGAGAAGAGGGATGATGTTGATGCCAAGTGGCAGGTTGGTTGTCATGGCGCTGAAGAGTTACAGCGCTATCACAAACACTCGGCTGACGCCGTTCTTCATCAGCAGTCCGAGTTTCATCCAGCATCTCCATTCAGAGTGGGAGAAGTTTCAGGCTGCGGAGCGTTAGCCTCGACTCATTGGGCCAATAAATTTCCAGCTGGGTTTGTAACCTGTCAGGTCGTTTGTCATGTGAGCGACGCCTGGGAAAGCCAGCTGTGGAGCTGAGGTCTATAAATCACCGGGAAGAGTCACGACTCATGGAGGTAAACAACTTGGGATTGGACCGCTGCTTCCATGTCAACAAAATATCACTGTTTCCTGTTCCAGGCTCTCTGCAGACGTCATTTTATAAATGAAAATTCCTCCGATTCATCAGATCAGAAGCAGGAAACACGGACCGATCAGGAAACACGGACCGATCAGCAGGAAACACGGACCGATCAGGAAACACGGACCGATCAGCAGGAAACACGGACCGATCAGCAGGAAACACGGACCGATCAGGAAACACGGACCGATCAGGAAACATGGACCGATCAGGAAACACGGACCGATCAGCAGGAAACACGGACCGATCAGCAGGAAACACGGACCGATCAGCAGGAAACACGGACCGATCAGCAGGAAACACGGACCGATCAGCAGGAAACACGGACCGATCAGGAAACACGGACCGATCAGGAAACATGGACCGATCAGGAAACATGGACCGATCAGGAAACACGGACCGATCAGCAGGAAACACGGACCGATCAGCAGGAAACACGGACCGATCAGGAAACACGGACCAATCAGGAAACACGGACCGATCAGGAAACACGGACCGATCAGGAAACACGGACCGATCAGCAGGAAACACGGACCGATCAGCAGGAAACACGGACCGATCAGGAAACACGGACCGATCAGGAAACACGGACCGATCAGGAAACACGGACCGATCAGCAGGAAACACGGACCGATCAGCAGGAAACACGGACCTATCAGCAGGAAACACGGACCGATCAGGAAACACGGACCGATCAGCAGGAAACACGGACCGATCAGGAAACACGGACCGATCAGCAGGAAACACGGACCTATCAGCAGGAAACACGGACCGATCAGGAAACACGGACCTATCAGCAGGAAACACGGGCCGATCAGGAAACACGGACCGATCAGCAGGAAACACGGACCTATCAACAGGAAACACGGACCGATCAGGAAACACGGACCTATCAGCAGGAAACGCTGACCGATCAGCAGGAAACACGGACCGATCAGCAGGAAACACGGACCGATCAGGAAACACGGACCTATCAGCAGGAAACACGGACCTATCAGCAGGAAACACGGACCTATCAGCAGGAAACGCTGACCGATCAGCAGGAAACACGGACCTATCAGCAGGAAACACGGACCGATCAGCAGGAAACACGGACCTATCAGCAGGAAACGCTGACCGATCAGCAGGAAACATGGACCTATCAGCAGGAAACACGGACCGATCAGCAGGAAACATGGACCTATCAGCAGGAAACACGGACCTATCAGCAGGAAACATGGACTGATCAGGAAACACGGACTGATCAGGAAACACGGACCAATCAGGAAACACGGACCTATCAGCAGGAAACGCTGACCGATCAGCAGGAAACACGGACCTATCAGCAGGAAACGGACCGATCAGCAGGAAACATGGACCAATCAGGAAACATGGACCGATCAGCAGGAAACACGGACCGATTAGCAGGAAACACGGACCAATCAGCAGGAAACACGGACCAATCAGGAAACATGGACCGATCAGCAGGAAACATGGACCGATCAGCAGGAAACACGGATGGATCAGCAGGAAACACGGACGGATCAGCTTCAGGAACAGTATAATCCAGCCGAGAGTGCTGTTGGGATCAGAGACACCTGGGATGAAAACTCACCTGTTGTGCTGAGGCTGGTCGTGACCTGGGACAGAGTCTGACTCGATATCTGCAGAAAGAAGAAAAGCAGGAATAAGCGCGCTCAGATGGAGCTGAGGGGTTACCAACTGCGGGGCGGTACCATGTGGGGGCTGTAGCAGTGGGCTTTGTGCGTGACCACGGGTGAAGTCTGGCTGGACAAGGGAGGGGTGCTGCTGCTGGACGGGTTGATCCGTTTCTCCTTCTGTCGGCGGTTACAGAACCAAACCCGAATCACCTCCTTCTCCATGTTCAGCTGCTCCGCCATCAGAAGGATCTCCTCCGACGTCGGCTTCTGGTTCTGAGGAGGAAAAACACAAACGAGCGATCCTGGTGAGTAAATGAAAGCTTCAGAGACGGCGTTTCACGAGGGAGGGTCTGAAACATCTCAGAGGGTTCTCCTCTCCCCTCCAGTCTCAGGGAGAGAAGATCTGGTGTTGCTGGAGTTTTGTTCAGAAAAGATCCGTGTAGTGGGAGGAGTTCTGGAACTGGTCCAGTTCAGCTTCTGAGAGTCTGAAATGTTGGAGACGACTTTAGGAGGAGTTGGAGACTAAATCAGATGCGAGATCAGACACTTTGGGTCCAAAATGAAACTTTTTGTTAATTTGGCCCGACGGTCAGATAAAAAAATCTTCCTGCTGAAGTTTTTTTATGATCCAGAGTCGACCTGAACCAGAACCGAAACTCAAATTCAGAATCGGTTTTTGTTTTCCACAAAATGACAAAAAATTCCAGATAAAAATGTTTTTTTAGTCATTTTTTCTTTTTTTTTGGGTCAAATTTAGTTTATTAACCCTTCAACGTGCACACCCAGAAAAAGAGGATGCCATTTTATTTATTAGTAGTGATTAAGGCAAAGAAAGTAAATTAAATCAAATGAAAAACATTAAAATAATCATAATTTAACAGTATTTTAAATCATTTTCTAACTTCCTTGTTGCTTTTTGATTTTTTGTTTGTCAATTTATTCTCAGAGACTAAACTCAGTGCAGCTTTTGAGCAGGGGCACCTCCAGAAAATTTTGATGGGGTGGCCATATGGGGCCAAAGAAAAATTTGGGGTGGCACACCAAATTGGTCTTCGTGTTAACTCTGGTTGGATTCAGCCTGTGGCGATGTGCTGCATTGCACCTTTATTCATTTTTATTAAAATAACAGTACGTATCCAAAACATTTACCTTACATTTTACAAACACAATTATTTTAGAAAAATAAATTTCAGTTATTTGAACTGTTATCCCAAATTTTATTTTAAAATGTATTTTTTAGGTTAATTCACCCGTTGCTGTGTTCACACAAAAAAACTATGGAGATAAAAACTTTTTTTAAATGGTGAGCAGCAGAAACATGTTTTTTTATTCTGATTATTTCTTTACTCATTAATTATAATTTTTTTATTTTGTTTAACAATTATGTCTTGAATAAACAAGATCAATATATGGTTTGACTGAACAGTGATATGATTTGTTGACACTGGCTTTTCCT
Source organism: Nothobranchius furzeri (assembly GCF_043380555.1). Taxonomy (NCBI): domain Eukaryota; kingdom Metazoa; phylum Chordata; class Actinopteri; order Cyprinodontiformes; family Nothobranchiidae; genus Nothobranchius; species Nothobranchius furzeri. The sequence continues at coordinate 23,502,239 of NC_091759.1, read as the reverse complement.
GGGGGGGGGGGGGGGGTTGCTTGTGATACTGTGGACCACAACATCCTTCTGGAGAGACTCAGAAACTGGGTGGGACTATCAGGAAAAGTGCTTGGCTGGTTCCAGTCCAATCTCAAAGACAGGGACTATGTTGTCTCTACTGGGGCTACCAATCAAAGCGGATCACAATGACATGTGGGGTCCCCCAAGGCTCAATCCTAGGACCACTACTCTTTAATCTCTATATGCTCCCCCTGGATCAGGTCATACTTAATAACATCTCCTATCATAGCTATGCTGATGACACCAAAATCTACCTAGCCCCATCACCTAGTGACTGTCGGCCACTAGACTCACTCTGTCAGTGCCTAGAACACGTAAACGACTGGATGCAGGCAAATTACTTCAGCTAAACAAAGACAAGACTGAAGTTATTGTCTTTGGTAACAAGAAGGATAGAACAGATGTTATCGCTCAGCTGGACTCCAGAGGAATAAAGACAAAGACCCAGGTTAGAAATCTTGGTGTTATCGTTGACTCAGACCAGAGCTTCTCTGGACATGTTAAAGCTATAACTAAATCAGCGTTTTATCACCTTGATCAAACATGGAGAGCCAGAGGTCTCATGTCCAGACCAGACTTAGAGAAACTTATTCATGCTTTTATTTCTAGCTGGCTGGACTACTGCAATGGTCTCCTAACGGGTCTTCCCAAAAAAGCTGTGAAGCAGCTGCAGCTTGTCCAGAACGCTGCTGCTAGAGTCTTAACAAGAACCAAGAGAACGGAGCACATCACTCCTGTTCTCACTGGTTACCAGTAAACCACAGAATAGACTTCAAAGTGCTCCTACTGGTTTATAAAGACAGGTGATGAGTTTTCTTCCTGTTAAAAGGGAGTTTTCCTCTCCACTGTCGCTGCATGCTTGCTTAGTATGAGGATTGCTGTAAAGACTCTGACACTAGTCAGTGACTCGATGCGACCTGCTGGGTTCCTTATATAGGAAACTTGTTACTGATTGGCTTAACGACCTGACCTGTGTTGGGATGTTTACTGTGTGAAGGTCCTTGAGACGACTCTGGTCCTGATTTGGTTCACTCAAAGGCACGGGACCAAAACACACGTCCGATCTCATTCCTGTATACACACCCAACAGGGCTCTGAGACCCTTAGGAAACAATCAGCTGGTAGAACCTCGGGTCAGAACCAAACACGGTGGAGATGCTTTTAGCTACTATGCTGCTCACTTATGGAATCAGCTTCCCCACGACCTCAGACGTGCCCCAGCCCTAGTGTTGTTTAAACCCCTCATGCACTCACCAGCCTCTACATGAATGATTTCTTATGCTGCGTCGTCTCCTCTGTAATCTGTAATCTTAGTCTTCTCCTTTAGCTCTAAACTGTAATTCCATCTGTGTGTGTTTTAATCTGTGTTTTCATATCATGTCCTGATCATTGTAAAGCACCTGTGTTTGAAACGTGCTCTAGAATAAAGCTGCCTTGCCTAAACTAATCCATTATTATCATTAAACTGTTTAAATCTCGGTTCTTGCTGATTTTCCTGCAGATCTGAATGAAGCTTGAAGGGAAAACTTAGTTTAAAATTCTATTTGGGTAAAAAAGGAGATTTGATGATAATTTATCTGCAGCAGCAATTTAGTCAAAATCAACTGGAAAATGCAAATCTGTGAGGAAAAAGAGGGATGACTATGAACTAAAGGGCTTTTTAAATCCTCATGTTCGTCATTTCTCCATAAATCTAGAGCCGCGTTGATCCGATCATCCCGGTTTTCAGTTAGTTTGATGCTTTTGTTCCAGTCTTCCCGATGAACCCGGTTCATCTCTCACCGCGCTGAAGTTCCGCTCCAGAACCACGCGGACGTTGGTCTCGATGCTGGTTCGTTTCTTCCTGCGTCGCCCCGGGAGACCCTCGATGCCCAGCATGGGGGAGGAGATGGAGGAGGGGCTAGGCAGCATGCTGTCCACCGCCATCGTTTCTGCAGGAAAAGGGTTTTCCAGCATCAATGAAAACTTTAACATTCATAAAATCTGACCCGGACAGAAGAAACCGCAACTCGTTACGTTTAAATGAAGAAATCTGAAAGTACGTCAAATCTAAGAGATCAAATTTCCTACTAGATTAAACTTAACTTCATCAGACAGGAAGGAAGCCATATATGGTCGCGCGATTAAACAAAAAAGCTCCAGTTTAAATCCTTCTGGGATAAAAAGACGAGTTTTCTGGTGTTTCAGCTGAAATCATGTTGAGTTTTTATAGGTTAAGAGATGAGGTCAAAGGTCATTTCTGGCCTTAGTACCACAAACGCACACCCGCCTCCAGGTGGCGCCCAGGTAAACCCCTCACCTGCGTCACTCAGCCACTTCTCCAGCAGTGGCTTCAGCTTGCACATGTTCTTAAAGCTCAGGTTGAGCGCCTCGAAGCGGGAGATGGTGGTCTGGCTGAAGTCGTTCCCGTACAGCTTCCCCATGGCAACGCCGACGTCCCCCTGACAGAGACGGGTGATGAGTGGATTCGGTCCGACTCCTGCAGGTTAAACTAACTCCTCCCCCGTTTACCTGGGTGAATCCCAGCTTTATGCGTCGCTGCTTGAAGGTCCGAGCGAACTGCTCCAGCTCCTCCAGATCGCTGGGCTCCTCGGTCATGTGACCCCCCTGGCCGCTAGGCGTCAGACTGGAGGTTAGGGAGGAGCTCATGGTGCTGCCGGATGCAGATGTTGCTCCTACAGATGTTACAGCACCGCCGCTCCCGCTGGCAGCTCCCACGACGCCACTGCTGCTGCCGCTTCCAGCATCGCTGCTCTTCTCTCTCTGGAACACCAGGAAAACACCACACGAGGTTTTTAAACCTCTGACCTTCTAAACTTTGGGAGACTAACTGATTCGTGTGTTGGTGACCAGAGATCTGTGCGTGTGTGAGGAACCGGCACACTCGACTGGTGGTTACCCTAACTAACCAGCTACCTGTGCTTGCAGTCCCATGCGAGGCGGGCTGGTGAGGAGGCCTCCTGCACTTTGCTGAGGTAGCTGGATCAGATTAGCTGTTGACAGCAAACCTGGGAAAAGGAAAAACAGCCAATTAAAAAAGTGACAGGTGGAGGTGTTCAGCTAGCCAACGGACCGGCTACGGTTGGCTCACTCTGCTGCGGCGGCTGGGCCTGTGCAGGCTGAGACAGGAGGAACTGGGCCGGAGACTGGAGGGGGTGGCCCGGCATCAGAACCAGCTGCTGGAGCTGCAGCAGCTGCTGGATGTCCTGCAGCACGGAGAAGCAGGAGGAGGTGGATTAGGACAAACACCGACAGGTTGATGATGAAACAGCTGGAGGTGGTCAAACCTGCGCCGTCAGCTGGATGGGCTGAGACAGGGCCAGCTGAGGGGGCGGAGCTTGCTCCGGTTTGTTGGTTTGATGCAGTTGGGTTTGGGAGGAGTTCTGATGCTGGTTGGCTTGCTGCTGCGCGGCGGCGTGGGCAGCGTGAGCGGCGTGGGCGGCGTTCGACTGCTGGACGGCGGCAGCCAGGAGTTGTGCCTGAGCCTGCTGGAGGAGGAGCTGCTGCTGGGCCGGGAGGAGGGCGGCCAGCTGGAGGAGGAGCAGGAGGAGGAGCAGGAGGAGGAGCAGGAGGAGGAGCAGGAGGAGGTCAGATATAGAGGAAAAAAACAGAACAGGACAAGTCAGCTGATTTAGGCGCCATCTTTCCTCAAGAGAAGGTTTTCATTCTGAAACTTTCATTAAAGTTTTTATCACATTCTGTTGTGTGTGTGTGTGTTCATTTGTGTTGTGTGTGTGTGTGTGTTCATTTGTGTTGTGTGTGTGTGTTCATTTGTGTTGTGTGTGTGTGTGTGTTCATTTGTGTTGTGTGTGTGTGTTCATTTGTGTTGTGTGTGTGTGTGTGTGTTCATTTGTGTTGTGTGTGTGTGTGTTCATTTGTGTTGTGTGTGTGTGTGTGTGTGTGTTCATTTGTGTTGTGTGTGTGTGTGTTCATTTGTGTTGTGTGTGTGTGTGTGTGTTCATTTGTGTTGTGTGTGTGTGTGTTCATTTGTGTTGTGTGTGTGTGTTCATTTGTGTTGTGTGTGTGTGTGTGTGTTCATTTGTGTTGTGTGTGTGTGTTCATTTGTGTTGTGTGTGTGTGTGTGTGTTCATTTGTGTTGTGTGTGTGTTCATTTGTGTTGTGTGTGTGTGTGTGTGTTCATTTGTGTTGTGTGTGTGTGTGTGTGTTCATTTGTGTTGTGTGTGTGTGTGTGTGTTCATTTGTGTTGTGTGTGTGTGTTCATTTGTGTTGTGTGTGTGTGTGTGTGTTCATTTGTGTTGTGTGTGTGTGTTCATTTGTGTTGTGTGTGTGTGTGTGTGTTCATTTGTGTTGTGTGTGTGTGTGTGTGTTCATTTGTGTTGTGTGTGTGTGTGTTCATTTGTGTTGTGTGTGTGTGTTCATTTGTGTTGTGTGTGTGTGTGTGTGTGTGTTCATTTGTGTTGTGTGTGTGTGTGTTCATTTGTGTTGTGTGTGTGTGTGTTCATTTGTGTTGTGTGTGTGTGTTCATTTGTGTTGTGTGTGTGTGTGTTCATTTGTGTTGTGTGTGTGTGTGTTCATTTGTGTTGTGTGTGTGTGTGTTCATTTGTGTTGTGTG